>NC_133325.1:247696835-247999861 GCF_042186555.1 Aquarana catesbeiana | reverse complement strand
TGAAATAATAAAGGCCACATTTACCCCCCCCCCCCCCCAAAAAAAAAGAGGCTTTTTATTTGCAGGACATTCGACAAATGTGATACCATGATATGTGGATAGATTTTGCCACAGTAAAAACTGCTTCAGCTTATTCTCTAACTTAAAGTTGAAGTAATGGCTAATTACATTTTTCTGAATTGTGCCCCTCAGACAAAATATATCCACACGTTCTCAATAATGCTTACTACAATGTGCCATGACAGTTCTTCATGCAAAAATAGGTAAATGATAATGGCTACCAAATTTGCATCACAAAAAAAAATTCCAAACAACCACAATATTATAGTTGTGGATGGCATTATAAGTTATTGTTAGTATTTTGAATTTAATTTGTTGGGTGAGTGGAAGCCAATGGAGGGATTGGCAGAGAGGGGTAGCAGACGCTGAGCGGTTTGAAAGGTATATGAGTCTGGCAACAGCATTCATGATGGACTGAAGGGAGGATAACCTATTTAAAGGTAAGCCAATGAGGAGGGAGTTGCAGTAGTCGAGGCGAGAGATATCCAGGGAGTGAATCAGGAACATTGTCGTTTTTTTGGTTAGAGTCCAGGATAACACCTAGCACCCTGGCATGTGGGTATGGGAAGATGGTTGTGCCATTGTTCTTGACAGAGAAGTCAGGGAAAGAGACATGTGGGGGCAGGAACATCTTTAATATTGATTAGATCCAGGAAAACATTTTCTTGGGCCACCCATTCTGAGGCATACAAAAAAAAAGCAGGTAGACTCAAAATCAGTTTACTGCAGCAGATCACACAGTGATTGCAAATGGTTGCCAGAGGTCACAGCCTATCATTACCACTCGCTGACTGGTTGCTAGAGTTTACAACACATTTCTGCTTGTTGATTGGTTGATAGAGGTTACAGCACATCATTACTGCTAACTAATTGGTTGCTAGAGATTACAGCAGATCACTATTGTTCACTGATTGGTTGCTAGAGGTTACTGCACATCATTACCACTCACTGAGCAATGGAGCAATCCCAAATAATTGAGCAAGTAAAGCAGCACATTATTACACATACTACAGGCGATGGTCAGAGACTGCAAACATACTACAGGAGATGGTCAGAGACTGCAGACATACTACAGGAGATGGTCAGAGACTCTAGACATACTACAGGAGATGGTCAGAGACTGTGGACACACTACAGAAGGCGGCAGACATACTACAGGAGACTGCAGACATACTACAGTAGATGGCGGACATAGTACAGTAGACGGCGGACATAGTACAGTAGACGGCGGACATAGTACAGGAGACGGCGGACATAGTACAGGAGACGGGGGACATACTACAGGAGACGGGGGACATACTACAGGAGAATGCGGACATACTACAGGAGACAGTCAGAGACTTTTCAGAAATGCACAGCTTTGCAGTTGTACAACAACTCAGGGTTTAGGATAGCATTCAGGCAGTCTATGGGGGAAGGACCTGGCCAGCTCCCACTCAAATCTCCTTCTCTCTTTCTACAGCCGCTCCTTCCTGAGTACATAGACTGCATGGGGCAGGGTCAGAGCATCAGTTGAACTCCTGGCCCCTCCCCTATCTGCTGGCTGGGGAGTACAGAGGTCCTGGGGCAGGGCTCTCTCCTAATATGACCGCTCCCTTCAGATTACACAGGCTGCATGGGGCGAGGTCAGAGCATCAGTGGAGCTCATGGCCCTGTCCCTCTGTGCTGGCTGGGGAATAGAGGTCCTGGGGCGGGGCTCTCAGCTACTACTACGGTCATTCCCTCCCGTGTACACAGGCTGCATGGGGTGGGGTCAGAGCATCAGTGGAGCTCCAGGCCCCGCCTCCTCTCTGCTGGTTAATACAGCTCTGCTTCCCGTGTCCCCAGTACGCTCTGCGCTGCCATCATCATGACTCCAATTTGCAGAGGGCAACAAAGGCAAGGCCTGGGGCAGTTACTTCATTTGCCCTGTGTTAAAGATGGCCCTGCATGGGGGAGGAAATATTATGAGCTTGGTTTTGGACAAGTTGAGTTTGAGAAAGTGGCATGACATCCAGACAGATATGTCTATTAGAGAGTTAGCAATGGGTGAGGAGACTAATGGAGTGAGCTGAGGGGTGGAGAGATAGATTTGAGTGTCGTCAGAGTAGAAATGATTTTGAAAGCCGTGGGAGGCTATCAGCTGACCCAGGGAGGATGTGTAGATTGAATATAGGAGAGGTCCAAGAACAGAACCCAACCCAATTGGGACCCCAATGGAGAAAGGAAGGTGAGTGGAGGAAGTAGAATTGCAAGTTGAATGTGTGATGGGATAGGTCATGATGCAGGGCGGGCGGAGAGAGATAATGTCATCTCTGCTCTTCCGCCCACTCGCTTTTCTCATCCACCTGCCCGACTCTTTCATGCAGCCTGCCTGCTCACCGCACTTGCAGCCTAGCTGCTACCTGGAAGAATGCTGGTTTACACCAGATTTTGGAGAGACAGGCACACTGCTTGCACAGCTGTGTGCTGGGTAGTTGTGACCTGACTATGGCTCAGGGCCCCACCAACAGACAGGAAGTCTGTGCATGGGGGTCAGGTGGACTCCCATTCCTCTGAGAGGAGTCAGAGGCTACATGGGGCAGCCAGAGCATGCATGTCCGCAGGACACAGATGTAGTTTGTGACAGAGCAGCAAGGAGCTGATTGGAGTATTCTAAGAGAGAACTTGACTCTAATGCCCCGTACACACGGAGAGTGTTTCACCGCTCAGGTGGATCCAGACCCAGGTGTAAGGTTAAATGTGAAGCCTTCAGAGTTGAAGAGTCCCATGTGCTGGCTAAATGCTGAGTAGAGCAAGGTGTTGGATAGAAAGATCTGGATGCCGCACACTGGATAAAGTAGAAAACTTGTCTTTATTGTAGAGATAGGACCATCAAAAGTACAAGACAATCATGCAGGATGTACAGGATCAGCTGACGCGTTTCACACTCAAACTGAGTGCTTACTCATAGCTCAAGCTATGAGTAAGCACTCAGTTTCGAGTGTGAAACGCGTCAGCTGATCCTGTACATCCTGCATGATTGTCTTGTACTTTTGATGATCCTATCTCTACAATAAAGACAAGTTTTCTACTTTATCCAGTGTGCGGCATCCAGATCTTTCTATCCAACACCTTGCCCCGTACACACGGTCGGACTTTTTTCGGACATTCCGACAACAAAATCCTAGGATTTTTTCCGACAGATGTTGGCTCAAACTTGTCTTGCATACACACATCACACAAAGTTGTCGGAAAATCCGATCCTTCTAAACGTGGTGACGTAAAACACGTACGTTGGGACTATAAACGGAGCAGTGGCCAATAGCTTTCATCTCTTTATTTATTCTGAGCATGCGTGGCACTTTGTCCGTCGGATTTGTGTACACACAATCGGAATTTCCGACAACGGATTTTGTTGTCGGAAAATTTTATAGCCTGCTCTCAAACTTTGTGTGTCGGAAAATCAGATGGAAAATGTGTGATGGAGCCTACACACGGTCGGAATTTCCGACAACAAGGTCCTATCACACATTTTCCGTCGGAAAATCCGACCGTGTGTACGGGGCATTAGAAACTCTTTTGGTCTGAGGAGCAGACCTAAGGCCTAGGCCCGAGGCCTGAAGCAGCCATGTGGAAGAGAATAAGCCAGGAGGCTGATATATACTGATTATGAAAGATACAGTAATAGTGGAACCCCCTGCATGGGCTACTGATGTCTTTGTGAACTTTTCTTTTAAATAAAAGTGGGCTACCATGCCCTTAACAAATACAGTTTAGGACTGGCGCACTCACTGAAAACACACCTACCGCTTGAGTCTGATCACCCCAATCTTATTATATATATATTATATATTATATATATATATATATATATATATATATATATATATATATAGTGGTGGGGACGGAAAGTATTCAGACCCCCTTAAAATTTTCACTCTTTGTTATATTTCAGCCATTTGCTAAAATCATTTAAGTTCATTTTTTTTCCTCATTAATGTACACACAGCACCCCATATTGACAGAGAAACAGAACTGTTGACATTTTTGCAGATTTATTAAAAAAGAAAAACTGAAATATCACATGGTCCTAAGTATTCAGACCCTTTGCTTGGTATTTAGTAGAAGCACCATTTTGATCTAATACAGCCATGAGTCTTTTTGGGAAAGATGCAACAAGTTTTTCATACCTGGATTTGGGGATCCTCTGCCATTCCTCCTTGCAGATCATCTCCAGTTCTGTCAGGTTGGATGGTAAATGTTGGTGGACAGCCATTCTTAGGTCTCTCCAGAGATGCTCAATTTAAGTAAGGGCTCTGGCTGGGCCATTCAAGAACAGTCACAGAGTTGTTGTGAAGCCACTCCTTCATTATTTTAGCTGTGTGCTTAGGCTCATTGTCATAGGCGTGCGCAGCCTATTGCATTAGGGTGTGCACCCTTAAGCTCAAGCACACATGCATGTGTATGTGCCTACATATATATGACCCCGGCACATTGATCTCCCTGCCGGTACAGTGAAAGAGAAGAGCATAAACACTTTTCTTATGGCAGAGCAGGTAAGAGGAAAATCTTTACCATGTTCCTGCTGCTACACAGAGCGATAACACTAATGCGCATGGGGTGATTAGGGTGTGCCTGGGCAAACCCGGCACACCCTGTGCGCACGCCTATGCTCATTGTCTTGTTGGAAGGTAAACCTTCGGCCCAGTCTGAGGTCCTGAGCACTCTGGAGAAGGTTTTTGTCCAGGATATCCCTGTACTTGGCCGCATTCATGTTTCTCTCGATTGCAACCAGTCGTCCTGTCCCTGCAGCTGAAAAACACCCCCACAGCATGATGCTGCCCCCACCATGCTTCACTCTTGGGACTGTATTGGACAGGTGATGAGCAGTGCCTGGTTTTCTCCACACATACCGCTTAGAATTAAGGCCAAACATTTCTATCTTGGTCTCATCAGACCAGAGAATCTTATTTCTCATCATCTTGGAGTCCTTCAGGTGTTTTTTAGCAAACTCCATGCGGGCTTTCATGTGTCTTGCACTGAGGAGAGGCTTCTGTTGGGCCACTCTGCCATAAAGCCCTGACTGGTGGAAGGCTGCAGTGATGGTTGACTTTCTACAACTTTCTCCTATATCCCGACTGCATCTCTGGAGCTCAGCCACTGTGATCTTTGGGTTCTTCTTTACCTCTCTCACCAAAGCTCTTCTCCCCCGATAGCTCAGTTTGGCCAGACGGCCGGCTCTAGGAAGGGTTCTGGTCATCCCAAACCTCTGGCGGAGGCTCTTTACCACGTGATCAGCCATGTCCAAACATGGCTGATCACGATGTCAATAGGAAAAGTTGATTGTTGATTGGCTTTTCCTCACTCGCGTCTGACAGACGCGAGTAGAGGAGAGCCAATCGGCAGCTCTCCTGACAGGGGGGTCTGCACTGATTGTTTATCAGCGCAGCCCCCCTCGGATGCCCGCACTAGATCACCAGGGAAGCTGCCAGGACCACCAGGGAAGCGGGCAACATGTGGATGGCCAGGTATGTACCCCATGGCCATCCACATATGCCCAATGTGCCCAGTCTGTGCCTAATCTGGGCACTGACTGGCACCATTATAAATCAGTGATGCCCAGCAATGCCACCCATCAATGTCATCAGTGCCACCAATCAGTGTCAACAGTGCCACCCATCAGTGTCCATCTGTGCCACCTATCAGTGCCCATCCATGCCCATCAGTGCCCACCTATCAGCGTCCATCATAAGTGCCACCCATAAGTACCCATCAGTGCCGCCTATGAGTGCCCATCAGTGCCGCCTATGGGTGCCCATCAGTGCCGCATACCAGTGCCACCTATCAGTGCCCATCAGTGCCACCTATCAGTGTCCATCAGTTGCTGCCTATAAGAGCCCATCATCAGTGCCTGTCAGTGCCACCTCATCGGTGCCACCTCATCGGTGCCACCACATCGGTGCCCATCAGTGCCACCTTATCAGTGCCCGTCAGTGCAGCCATATCAGTGCCCATCATTGAAGAAGAAAACGTACCCATTTACAACATTTTTAACAGAAACAAAGAAAAATCGCCACTAAAACTTTTCTGCTCCCTCTTACTATCCCCTACACTACTTCCTCCTCTATCTCACCCAGTCTTTCTCTACCCACTCCAACCTACTACTGTAGTAGAGGATGATTACTTGACAAATGTTTTTGCCTGGTGATCTGGCTAGTAATACTTTAATATCAGTGCATATAAACATAAGAAGCCACCGCAATATGGATGCCATCAACTAGGATACCGCCAATGCCACACTGGGACATTGTCTACGGGAGGAGTCTACCCCTATTGCCATTACCCTATTAGTACGCTACTATGTAGGTGGACATTTATTTTATTGAGTGTGGCAATGGCGGTATCCTAGTTGATGGCATGCATATTGCAGTGGCTTCCTGTTTATACGCAATCATGGATTAACCTCCACTTCCTAAAAGGTTGAGAGATACCATCAGAAACATATATATTTGTTTGGCTACCTCCCTGCTGTACAATGGATGGTCCATGTGTCCACCTGGTAGACATTGGTGGTTTTTAGTATTACAACATCCTCATTTTTTTTCTGTGTTCTGCGTTTCACCTTTTGATATCACTCCAAAAGTGCTGCACTTTCAACACTTTTTAGCAATGCTGAATCTGCCCCCATGGTCAGTCACAGAGAAAATCCAAAATTCCTCTCTTGGCAAATGCTAACTGCTGCTGGTGCCATCAGAAAAGAAAAAAGATTCCTAAATTATTTTTTATTCCTAAATTATCTTTCTTCGCATCAAAACCATACCTACATTTACACACACACACACAGCACATATATACCTTATTTGCACCATTGCACCACTGACATTTATATTTCCAGTTTTTCCGGTGTTCACGTTTTCTTGGTCCAAGTAGGACAATATCTGAGAAAAATATGCACATGTACCCACACATGAAGGAATGGTATTTAAACTGGGATAGTTGTTAAGGGCAATGTGTGGGCTATGCAATAGGGGGTGAAGTAGGGGTCACAGAGGTGAGAATTGGCAAAACACTGTTGGATAGAGATTTAGAAAACAGAGGTTGATATTTAATCAATTATCCCTTGTTTCTAATACAATTATCATGTATCTAATACAATTATCATGTTTGCTGGCAATGCACACGCATTGCCGGCAACCCGCTCTCGCTGTGATAAGACACAGCGGGAGCCAATCAAGCAGGTCCAGCGGTCTTTTTTTGTTTATAGCACAAAATATAAAAAACGCAATAGTGATCAAATACCACCAAAAGAAAGCTCTATTTGTGGGAAAAAAGGACATCAATTTCATTTGGGTACAGCATCGCAGGGCCACTCAATTGTCATTTATATAATGCAGTGCCGTATCACAAAACATGGCCTGGTCATGAAGGGAGGTAAACCTTTCTGGAGCTGAAGTGGTTAACACCCCTCCACACAAAATATATATATACTGTATATATGACAAGGTTAAGCAAAGTTATTATATGTTACACTTACAATGATGATAGCCACTCTCTCACTGTGCCAGCAGGTTTGTCAAAGCATGTTGACTTCCAGTACTTCCAGAAATGTCCCAGGATTGACTGAGCTGTTTCAGATCACACTGTGGAGATAATGTAATTCATGTTTCATCTGTTGTTTTCTCACATTTGTCTGTACAAAAACTCCTGCTTATGCTAAAATAAAAATTGGTTGATGATGTTTGTCTTTGTTTACATTCATTTTATTGTTTGTTAAGGGTTATCAATATGCTTTTGTACTGATTGACAAGTTCATTGTTGGGGCAGCAGACGTGTGCAACAGGTCCTTATTAATCAACATTGGGACAAGGTTCCTTGCAAGGGTTTAAAGTAATATAAGGCCTAGTACAGTACAGTAAACAAAGGTGGGGTCTGAACACTCACTGCCCTCCATTCCCTAGCCACCCAGGTTCACACCTTGATGAGATGAGAGAAAAAGAGTGTGGGGGATTTACTAAAACTGGTGCACACAGAATCTGGTGCAGCTGTGCATAGTAACCAATCAGCTTATAGGTTTTAGCTCACGTTTACACTGAGGGCCGGTTTGAAATCGTGTGAGTTCAGTTGAACTCGCATGATTTCAAACCGGCATTTCAGTCCAACTTTGGGGGCAATTTGACAGACATCTGTGCGGGTTCCTGCACAGATGTCTATTCAAATCACCCCTGAAGTCGCCAAAAGTAGTACAAGAACTACTTTTGGGAATCGATGATGTCATTGCTGGCAATAGGATCCGATTTGGCATGCGATTTGACATGTCAAATCGCATGCCAAATCGGCCCAATGTGAACGTCGGCTCATTGTGAGAGCTTAATTGAACAAGCTGAAGTTACTAGCTGATTGGTTACTATAAACAGCTGTACCAGATACTGTGTCAGCTTTTTATACAAAAGCATCAAATCAAAGAGCTACTAAATCAAAAACATGAATGATTATCCCCATAATTTTGATAAAAACAGTTAAATTGCTAAAAAACTAACATGACTGCTATAGTTGACCAACTATTCCTCCTAGAGTATACTACATCCAGTCTGGTAAATTGATAGCTCAACTCTCATATAAAAAGCTCCACAAATGATCCCTGTAATGTTATGACAAATTCTGGAGTCAATGTGGTCTATATAATACAGTGTATTCATATTAGCCCATAGAAAGCAATTAATATAGTTATAAAAGCAGATATATATCTGTGGTGTAGGCAGAAGTAAAAAGCAAGCAGCAATATTTTGTATTATCTTGTAAATATACAAATGACATTTATATATACAAATATACAATGGGTGTGTTCTAATTGTGTGGGGGCTGGGCTGCCTGGAACAACAAAGAGATAGCTGTTTCTGCTTACTAGGAACAGCAGATTTCAGAGTTGTTCCCTGACAGAATGGGGATCCGCCTTATTTACATAGGCAGATCCCCGTTCTGCCTCTCCTCACCGTGATCGCGATTTTGTGATAATTCATATTCCAAGAAGGAAAACATGTCTTTAATGAGCAGTAAAACACATATTTATATAAGCATCAGCAAAAGCCTAGAAGCATTTATTTGTAAATATGCAAATATTGACCATTCTATGATAATTAATGTTCCAATAAAATAAATGAAGCATTGCTTTCACCAACAGCAACCATCATTTTGAATAAAGGTAGAAGTCATTCACATTGGCATTTAAGGATTTATATAAACTGTGACAATTACGAGACAGATGGAAACCATTCCAGCAGTTTTACACATTAAATCTTATTTTTTTATGTTTTTACAGGTAATGGCAGTGATCTGCGATTTCTAGTGGGACTGCAACATTGTAGCAGACAAATCTGACCCCAAATGACAGTTTTTGAGAACCTGTGACATTATTACAGTGATCAGTGCTATAAAAATTCACTGATCAATGTATAAATTACACTGACAGGGAAGGGGTTAAAACTAGGGGGTGTTTAAGGGGTTAACTTGGTTCCCTGGGTGTGTTCTAATTGTGTGGGGGCTGGGCTGCCTGGGACAACAAAGAGATCGCTGTTCCTAATCACTAGGAACAGCAGATCTCAGAGTTGTTCCCTGACAGAATGGGGATCCGCCTTATTTACATAGGCAGATTCCCGCGAGTGGCCAGTTTATCATGCACAGACCAACTTACAGTTATGTTGGTTTGCGCAGGAGAGCCGAGAGTATATACAAGTATACTGTGGCTGGTCGGCAAGTGGTCTCCTCTTCTCAAGAGAGAATAAATTCAGTTCCTCTAATCTTTCCTCATAGCTGAGCTCCTCCATGCCTCTTATCAGTTTGGTTCCCCCTCTCTGTACTTTCTCCAGTTCCCCGATATCCTTTTTGAGAACTGGTGCCCAAAACTGAACTGCATATTCCAGATGAGGTCTTACTGATGATTTATACAGGGGCAAATTATCTCTCTCTCTCTCTCTGAAGTCTATACCTCTTTATATACAAGAAAGGACTTTGCTCGCTTTGGAAACCGCAGCTTGGCATTGCATGCTATTATTTAGCTTATGGTCTACCAAAACCCCAGATCCTTCTCCACTATGGATTCCCCCAGTTGTACTCCCCCTAGAATGTACGATGCATGCATATTCTTAGCCCCCAAGTGCAAAACTTTACATTTATCAACATTAAACCTCATTTGCCACATAGTAGCCCAATTTAACAGTGCACTGAGGTTGGCTTGTAAGTTGGAGACATCCTGAAAGGATGTTATTATACTGCATAGCTTGGTGTCATCTGCAAAGACTGAAATGGTACTTTTAATCCCAGACCCTCATTTATAGAGGTATTAATAAATAAGGGTCCCAACACTGAACCTTGGGGTACACCACCTTAGACAATTCAGAGTACGAATCTTTAACCAGTGTCTAAAAGACTGAATTATGTCTTTTAGCCAGTTCTCTATCCATTTACAAACTGATCTTTCCAAGCCTGTAGACTTTACCTTACACATTAGTCACTGTGTCAAATGCTTTTGCAAAATCCAAGTATACCACGTCCACAGCCACCCCTCTGTCCAAGGTTTTACTTACCTCTTCATAAAAAGAAATCAGGTTTGTTTGACAAGTTCTGTCTTTCATGAATCCATGCTGTCTATTGCTTAAAATATTTTTTTTCCAGTAAGTACTCACCTATGTGGTCTTTTCCAGTATCTTCCCGACTATAGTAGTTAAACAGGTCTATAGTTACTTGGTAAAGACTTTGATCCCTTTTTAAATATAGGCACCGCATTGGCCCTACGCCAATCCAGTGGTACAATTCCAGTCATTAATGAGTCCCTAAAAATTAGAAACAATCGCTTTGAAATGACAGAGCTCAATTCTTTTCGGTTCTGTGGGTGGATGTCATCTGGTCCAGGTGATATAGCATCTTTATCCATCATTGAGACTGCCATAGCCAGAAGGCTCTATGCCTAATCTCATAGAAATATTCTGCACTAGATTGTAATCTAAGGAAGGATCACCCTACTAACCCTGCAACATGCCTTGCTGTATATAACAGTTATGACATGGTAAAAATAGAACACAATCCAAAAAGAGCCATTGTAAGCCAGAACATACATACTATTAAAATGACAAAGTCTGACAGAAAGAAAAAAGATGCTAATTTGTCAGTACTTGAGACCAATACTTGATTAACATGTGCACATTTTGAAGTGAAAACATACCTACAAATCACTCAGATAACATACTGACATACTGAAGCTTGCCCAAAAGAAACATAAACCATTGCCATTCTTTATATAACATAGCTGTGGACATGCTAGACAACGTTTGATGTGAAATTGTCACAATAATGTTGAAGATCATATCCAGCATTATTTGATGTAATTTGTTGTAAGTAATATGGATGGCTCATCACACTAGGAACATGTGTAGCAAAGGTGCAAGAGCAATTTTTTTTTTCGTTGTGGGGGTGGGGGTGGGGGATGATTGCAAAGAGTAAGGGGGTATGGACTAATGTTTGTGTACCCATTAGGGAGATTCACATTTCAGTTGCCTTGATCACCAATATTGAGAGTGAAGGCAAATACTGATTTTGTGCTTACCTGCAGGAATGGAATGGAGGGAAAATATTTCAGTGGAAACATGCTTCTTCTGGAGACACAAGTGTGAACTTCCCTCACACTGCAAAGATACCCTCACTGCCTGTTAAGGCTATAGGAGAAGAAATACAAAGCACATTTACTAAATGAGATACAAATGGTAAAAACATGAACAAAAAACAATGTGGCTGTTGTAAGGGCCCAGCAGGATCATGAACTTGGCTTCCAGAAAACATCACACCCCCCTGCCTATGATCAATTATTATTTGCATTAAAGTAAGGCATCTTGAAAATGTGTAAGTCATTTTTGGTAGAAGGCAACGTTGAAAAAAAATCCAGATCATAAGGGCTGATATCTGTGTTACAGATTTGTCTGTGATTTAAAAAAAAAAAACAACTATATTATACAAATTTGAAAAGCCCACAATTATGGGTTCTGCCATTGCTTGTCTCCCTAGGTTCATTTTATGTGTTACAAGTCACACATTACACATCACCAATGCATCCAAATTAAAGCTAAGGTAAAGCTTTTTGAAAACAAATGACATTCCTAAGGGTAAGTTCACACTGGCATTAAAAGCAGGCATTTGAGAGGCATTAAAAATGCCCCTCAAATGCCTTTGCACATGATAAAATAGACAGCACACAGTGCTGTTCATACTATAAAAACATGAAGCGTTAGCGTCGCTTCAAAAGTGAAGCCTCATGTTGGGTCAGGAAGCGTTTGGAGCCTTTCAACGCCTTCCATTCAAGACAACGCTTTGCAAATGCTCTGGCAGGTAGTTGTGGCGTGGTTGCAGGGCATTACGATTAGTTAATTTACTGTTATGGAAAAAGCATTTGTGGAGCGGTTTTAACTCATCATTAACACTTGTAAAATGCCAGTCTAACTCCCATATTAACAGTATAGGAGTGTTTGTTAAGAAATAGAAATTTAGTAAAGTGTGAACTAAGCCTTTAGTAATTGCTATGGGCAACATGTGCCTTAAGTGGTCACCTCAAGCCAACATTTGTGTGCCAAAACATTGAGCTTATACAACAGTGGACATACAGAATTGTGACCAACAATTCAGCAGTCGCAAAGCAAGAACATAAGATTGGTAACAAGCTAACACACATACATGTAGTTAGCATTCCCATAATTAATACATTTTGCTATGATGGCTAGAATGTATCACCATGTTAAGCCTTTTTCCTAAAAAAGTAAAAAAATATCCATATATATAAAAATGTGAGTTTATTATCATTCTAAAAGCATCTAAATTATGCCTACTCTCATCCTGGTGTCTATACAGCTTTTGGAGATCTCTTTTGGAAAGCCCTGATAAATTCTATAATTACATTTTTCTTTGCTGATACAGCAAAATGTGGTGACTAAAACGTGGTGACTATAATGAACTGAAAAAATAAATAAAACGATGAAAGGATTTTTTCTGTAGTGTCACAGTGCTTATCCTTTAATAAACAGTACCATATATGTGAACAAGTTGTTGTTTCAGTGATTTCTTTTAAAAGCAATATATTATTTGCACAATAAAGGAGTATTATCTTCTGTTTTACAGTAATTCAATATACTGTATATAAACAAAGCATTTTGAAGTGGTTGTAAACCGCTACATATGCACCGTGAAGTGACTGGCCTCAGAAGATACACAGAGATTAAACAAATCCACCTACATACAGTGGGGAGAACAAGTATTTGATACACTGCCGATTTTGCAGGTTTTTCTACTTACAAAGCATGTAGAGGTCTGAAATTTTTATCATAGTTACTCTTCAACTTTGAGAGATGGAATCTAAAACAAAAATCCAGAAAATCACATTGTATGATTTTTAAAAAGTTTATTTGCATTTTATTACATGACATAAGTATTTGATCACCTACCAACCAGTAAGAATTCTGGCTCTCACAGACCTGTTATTTTTTCTTTAAGAAGCCCTCCTTTTCTCCACTCATTACCTGTAATAACTGCACCTGTTTGAACTTGTTACCTGTATAAAAGACACCTGTCCACACACTCAATCAAACAGACTCCAACCTCTCCACAATGGCCAAGACCAGAGAGCTGTGTAAGGACATCAGGGATAAAATTGTAGACCTGCACAAGGCTGGGATGGGCTACAGGACAATAGGCAAGCAGCTTGCTGAGAAAGCAACAACTGTTGGTGCAATTATTAGAAAATGGAAGAAGTTCAAGATGACGGTCAATCGCCCTCGGTCTAGGGCTCCATGCAAGATCTCACCTCGTGGGGCATCAATGATCATGAGGAAGGTGAGGGATCAGCCCAGAACTACACGGCAGGACCTGGTCAATGACCTGAAAAGAGCTGGGACCACAGTCTCAAAGAAAACCATTAGTAACACACTACGCCGTCATGGATTAAAATCCTGCAGCCACCCAGCACATGTCCAGGCCCATCTGAAGTTTGCCAATAACCATCTGGATGATCCAGAGGAGGAATGGGAGAAGGTCATGTGGTCTGATGAGACAAAAATAGAGCTTTTTGGTCTAAAATCCACTTGCCCTGTTTGGAGGAAGAAGAAGGATGAGTACAACCCAAAGAACACCATCCCAACCTTGAAGCATGGAGGTGGAAACATCATTCTTTGGGGCTGCTTTTCTGCAAAGGGGACAGGACGACTGCACCGTATTGAGGGGAGGATGGATGGGGCCATGTATCATGAGATCTTGGCCAACAACATCCTTCCCTCAGTAAGAGCTTTGAAGATGGGTCATGGCTGGGTCTTCCAGCATGACAACAACCCGAAACACACAGCCAGGGCAACTAAGGAGTGGCTCCGTAAGAAGCACCCCAAGGTCCTGGAGTGGCCTAACCAGTCTCTAGACCTGAACCCAATAGAAAATCCTTGGAGGGAGCTGAAAGTCCAAATTGCCCAGCGACCTGAAACCTGAAGGATCTGGAGAAGGTCTGTATGGAGGAGTGGGCCAAAATTCCTGCTGCAGTGTGTGCAAACCTGGTCAAAAACTACAGGAAACATATGATCTCTGTAATTGCAAACAAATGTTTCTGTACCAAATATTAAGTTCTGCTTTTCTGATGTATCAAATACTTATATCATGCAATAAAATGCCAATTAATTACTTAAAAATCATACAATGTGATTTTCTGGATTTTTGTTTTAGATTCCGTCTCTCACAGTTGAAGAGTACCTATGATAAAAATTACAGACCTCTACATGCTTTGTAAGTAGGAAAACCTGCAAAATTGGCAGTGTATCATATACTTGTTCACCCCATTATAAGTTGTTCCTGTTTATCTGTAGTCTTCTATTCTCTACAGCAGAATTTTACAGTTTGTCTGAGCTTTCAGATAGCAGGGGGGAAGTTACACTCTGCAGGTCTGCAAGTCTCAGTGGGAAGAGCTGATTGGAGGGAAGGGACACACCTTCTTCACGCAGTACACAGAAAGAGAGCTGGGGTTGTCAATCACAGGTTGTGTGCTACCCTTTTTACCTCCCAGTGTTTGGAAAGCCTGTAGGAAGTGACTCATGCATATAGCAGAGGAATGAGGCAGCAGACAGCAATGTTTGTAGAGGGGGAGCAAGTTAACAAAGCCTTGTGATGAGCATGGCAGCAATGAAATGGTGACCAGCTGATTTTGTTTACAAATAAATGGCTTGAATTATCATCTAGGGCTGATGCAAGGGTTTGGGATAGCATAAGGGTTCAGGTTAGGGGTACTGTAATGGTTAGTGTTACGGTTAGGGGTAAGGTTAGCAATAGGGATAGCTAAAAATTAATCTGCTTTAGGACCCGTACAGTGCTCCTGTAGAAGTTTAATGTGACTCATAGAATGATAGAATGTACCTGAACAATCAAGAAATGGAGGAAAACTAATGAATGTAATTTAAAAAATATATATATATTTCATATTTCATTACTAAGTAGTAAGTTAAATCACCTGTTGCCTTTCTCTTAAAAATGTCAGTGGTGACAATTTTCTTAGTAGATAACTTTGCTTCCTTCCAAAAGGCCTAAATGAGGGTGTCCCCCTCCTTCCCTCTTTCCTCCTAGATAGCTGGACATGCTAATTATTTATGCATTCATCAATATGAGGAATTCTTCAGGAAAATGAGACAACATTTCTGATAATTCTGATAAGGATAACTAAACTATTGTTTAGTGTCAAATTTATATAGGGAGCGGGCATGTCTTGTAAATAGCCTTCTATAAAACATCAATTTAGGATGGAATTGCCCTCATGGAGCAAAACAAAGTATTGCATGCTTGCAGTAACCATAGTATGTGTTTTCAAATATTTAAAAATCGATTACAAGCATACTAACAAGTATAAGGGAACATGAAACAGATCCATAGAATGAAATTTAAAACAGAAAAAAAAAATGCCATTATAACAATATAGTTTAACAAGTATCATAAAAATTGTATAAACCTAAACTTCCGTAAATGCATACAAACTACTCATACAAGAATGTACTGAAACAATTATTTAATGTAAAATGCATTTAAAATATTAAATCAATAGAAAGACTTGACTTTACACCACAGAAAAGGGATTTAAAAATAAAATATATATCAACAAATACAGATTTTAAAGATAAAATAAATACACTTATCTTTGTACTGTTGCTTTGTGAAGTGAACCTATATTGTCAGTGTATTCTAAAGCTGCTTTAGAAAGAAGAAAGGGAAACCCAACAAATTGAATGGGAGGAAATTAGGGTCAATTCAGACATACATTTCTTATGGGGTATATTAATTTAATTTTACTTTGATGGGGCATTGTATTAGTTTAAGGTTCTTATAACACATCATTCAATTGTTGCTGTTCATCTGTTTTTAGTTTGCAGCATGCTGTCACATTGCTGTGTGGTAACTGTTGTGTACCCAAGCAATACACATTCCCCTCCCAAATTCCCAAATTGCCATTGTATAAATAAAAGCTCAGCATTGCATTCACCTCCAAAAAGAATAAAACAATGGCAGGCAGGCCTAAAATGATAGGAGTTTTTTTTTTACCTGTTAGGATGATGAAGTGCAATGCTGTAATAAAAAGGAGCTCACGAACTATATCATAAAACTGCTGTGTCACTAGCCAATACAAGCTACAAGTATACCTGCTCTAGCTGAAGATTCTTATTGCTTTCACACCTGTTGCAGCTCCTACTTCCCCTTGTTATAGCAGGCTTAGTACTGCATGTGTCACTGCTAAAATTGCAGGGAAAAAAGCTTTTTTTAAAAGTTACATGTATTAAATCAGGGTTCTGTTGCTATGTAAACTAAGGATTGTTGTTCACATGTTTTTTATTGGTACAGAAAGAAAAGGATAACAAACAGGTACAGAATCAGTCTCAGGATACATAGAGAATAAAATCACGCCATTTGTGCAGGGACGCAACCCATATTAATTAGGCGAGAAAGGTATTCATAACAGACGCGTAACGTACGCTAGCTGTCGCGTAACTCTATGCATATAGATGTGCTTAATCTGAATTGTTTAGCTAGAACAAACAAGGGAAGCAGGGAAGGGAGGGTCACTCCTCATGGCGGATAAACACATTTGAGGTGTTATGTGATCTAACTGCCAAGAAGCAACCTGTAACATTTGGGGTATTTAGGTAGGGGTATCGGCTGAACAGTTTGGGAGAGCGACCTAGGCTGCTTTTAAAGAGAATGTGCAGAGTAAATATGTAAACTGAGCATTGTAAAAAAAAAAACTCAACTGTCCAGCCAGCATCCAAGATGGTCACAAGTTAACTGGACTCAGCCTCTTCCCATTTAGTGGAATTTTAGCAGCTACATCGCCTTCCTACATCCCTTCAACTACCTCTGATTTCCAGAGAATTGCCAAAGAGGGGCAAATCATGATCCTGCATGCAGAAGCTCATAGACTTCTTACCTTCAGCAGGTTAGGATCCACAACATGGCATTGCCTCCCCCACATGCTCTACACTGCACAGAGAAACCTCTCCAGCAGGTTCAAAACCCTCCTGCTGGCAGCATTTAACACAGATGTGATATGCGGGAATGGTGAATTATCTCCCCCCTGATTCCCCCACCTAGTATAGAGAGTGTTAAGGAGTGTCAGGCCTGCAGCCTCACACACAGACCCCAACCACTTACCCTCCTTAGAGAATTACCCCTTTTACTTCTCAGCCATTGGTTTTGCACAAAGCAGCCACAATCCTCCTCTTCTGGCGTACCCCACCAGCACTCCTGGCTCCACCTATTCTGCAAGTGCCGGATCGATCCTGAGCTACGTTGCCTGCATCTACCGTATAGACAAAGACAGTGTGGCTTGGCCTGACCACTTGCTCCCTCATCACAGGATTTGTGTATCAATCATTTTTATTGATGATTTTAACATATAACATATAGAGAAAAGAATTTGTGGATGAGATTCGGCAGTATATAGAGTAGTCTGTTGGCTATTCGTTTTGCATATATCTTCAAATCTATGTTGAGGAGCGATATGGGTCGGAAATTCTTAGGTTAATTTGGTTTTTTACCTGTTTTAGGAAGGGTTACTACTGTTGTAATATGTTCACCGATTTATGTGGGACATTATATTATTATATGTATGTACACATACAGTACAATATTGACCAGGCCAGAATTTAATTGACAATGGTTGATTTGTCCGAGCCAACTGAATTTTAACATATCAAGGGGACGGCTGAAGACCCTTTGATGAGTTAATCTTATGCAAGTCTACCTAGGTGTGTGAGGTATGGCCTGTTAACCTAATTGAACATTTCAAAGGGTGTTCAGGTGGTATCTGTTAATCTAATTACACATATCAAGGGGGATTTGTTGATGTTGATATGCGGGAGTGCAAATTGGGGCGGTTTATGACTGCAGCTGTTCACGGCTGGGGGTTGTTGTCTGTCTGAAAGACTAAAGCATATCAAAGGCCTGAATGGAAACGGCCAATCAAATTGCTCAGCCATTCAGTGTCTAGTGAATATAACATGGCGTTCAGTCTATAGTTTAGAATAGTCCTGTCTGTGTAGTACTATGAAGGCGCAAATCTAGGAAACATGGGACTCTAAATTACATTTACTTTGTTGGATTTTTGTCATCTGTGGACTTTGTTCTGCGTTGGAAGTCAATAAAGTGCATATCTCTGGAAGAATTGAGTTGCTGCGGAAGAGTACTTACATCATCATTATAATACCTACTAATTAATTATCCACCCTATATAATATATGACTACAACTACTAGTGCCTTTAGCATTTCTGCTGGGAAATTAGAGGTAGTTGCGGCAGAGTTGTAGACTTTACATAGCTTAGGGGCTAAAAGATGTTGGAATTGTTTGTAATACTCCCCAGTGAACCCATCTGGGCTAGGAGATTTAGACTGTGGGAGGTTATCAATTACTCGTTCGATTTCGGGGACGGTAAAAGGGGCATGGATTGAGGATAGTTGTTTCGGTGAGACGGAGGGGAGATTGACTTGTGCTAGGAAAGCTAATATTTTCTTTTGGGAGGGTTGAAGTGTGCTACTATCTTCCTTAAGGTTGTAAAGGTCTTTGTAGTATGTACTAAATGCGTCTGCAATTTCTTTGGGTTTAAGTAGTTTGTCATTCGTGTGGGGGTGGTATAGATAAGGAATTTTAGATTTGGTCCTGTGTCCTTTAATTTGTTACGCTGTTAATTTGCCTGCTTTATTCCCTATGTTGTATGTGTTAGCTCTGGTTTTGATATACGCTTTTTCAAATGATTCTAGGAGTATCTTAACTCGTGGCAAAGAGAAAAAATATTGGATTAGAGTAGGGTGGAAGGGTTGGACTTGTTTTGGGACTCAGCAGATTCTATGTCAGCTGTGATTTAGTCTATGCGTTGGGTCCTTTTTTTCTTTGCCCTAGCTCCCAGCTGTATGAATACTCCTCTAATAACAGCCTTGTGGGCATTCCACACTACCACCGGATCAGATATTGATTCAGAGTTGATAGAGATGAACTCTTCTAAGTGTTGTTTAAGATAATTGGAGTAATAGGACGTGTGGAGAAGGAAATTGTTAGCTCTCCAAATATAAGAATTGGGTTGTGCTGTTTTGGCAGCAATTGTGATACTAATAGGAGCATGGTCTGACCAGGTGGTAGCGTGAATCGCCGAGGCCGACACATTTTGAAGCAACCATTTGTCACATAGAAACAAGTAAATTCATGAGTAGGTGTTGTGGCGCAGTGATAGATACATATAATCATGTTCACTGGCATGACAACATTTCCAAATATCAAATAAGTCATTTGAGTGAATGAATTTGTTCAATGGAGATACATGTCTTTTAGCGCCCGCCGTGGAGTCCATTTTGTAGTCTGGAACAAGGTTAAAATCTCCACATATCAGCAGATGACCCTGTTGAAAGTTTTTTGCTGTGGACAAAGTACTTTTTAGAAAGGACATCTGGCGTTGGTTTGGTGCATAGAGGGAGACCAAGGTATATTGATTGTTATTAATCATGCAGAGTAAGATAATGTAGCGACCTTCAGGGTTACCAATGCACTTATATAGTTGGAAGGAGACCGTATTTCATATTGCTATTAGTATTCCTCTTTGTTTTCGCATACAACATGCCTTGAATATATGGGGGAACTGTTTATGTTGGCATAGAGGGGACGAGTCTTGTGCGAAGTGTGTTTCTTGTATGCAAAGTACATCACTTTTGAGCGAGACAGCTGTTTTCCACATGGATGAACGTTTAGCTGGGTGGTTTAGGCCTTTCGCATTCAGGGAAAGTATAATAAAGGACATGGTGGTGTGTGTTGGTGTCTCTGTTGGTGCAGCTTAACTTATGGTTGCAAGTATTCTTGCAAGGATTCCTCAGGAAGGTGCGGTTGTTTTCAGGGGGATACTTCCCTTGGAGGTGCTACTGTGGCAGAGAGGATGTTAGGTTGATCTGGTCTCTTTTGGAGGAAGAATGGCATGTGAAGTTCTGTTGCTTAAAGTTCAACAAACATAAAACAGAAAATTAAAGTAAAATGCAAAATACAAGGCAAGTGTAACTTCAGTAATTTGCTGACTAAACTTGGGGGAAAGTTCAAACTCTGTAATTAGTTGAGCAAAAGGCCAGGCCGGACTTTGCGTTATAACTCTTTATGTATGTATAGAGCAGGATCTCTCATTTAAGTTTGGAGTTGTGGTTCCCTCAGTTGTGGCCCTGTTGAGGCGAGTTGGGTTTTTTGTAACCCCAAGCTTTTTGTGTGGTAGTTCCAGGATTATGCCCCATGAGTGCAGGAGCTTCATTCCCCTTTCAATTGTAGAGGTGGTGTGGGGTATTCCGTTATGCGTGACCAGGATGGTGGCTGGGTGACGCCATTTGTAGGTTAGCTTATTGTTGTTGAGGGCTTTTGTAACTGTTTTTAGTTGCCTTCTCAGTTGTAATGTAAATTGTGAGAGTTCAGCAAATAGTTGTATATCCGTATATGGCGTTGGAAGTGTTGAGTGCTCTTGCTCTGGACAGCATTTGCTCCTTGGCCTGATAGAAGTGGATCCGCAGGAGCACGTCTCTTGGGATTGCCTCTTCTAGATGGCGTGGTTTGGGGATCCTGTGAATTTTGTCAATAGTGAGCTCTATGGGTGACAGCTCTGGAAGTAATGCAGAAAACATAGCACTAGCATAATTGTGCAGTTCTGCGGTAGGGATGGACTCAGCTATACCGCGTATTTTTATGTTATTTCGGTGAGAGCGGTCCTTGAGATCCGCTAACTTTGCTTTTATCCATACAGTTTAATCTTTTTGCACCATATAGGCATCCACCAGATCATTCACTGTGTCAGTGCATTCCTCCATTCTGTGCTCCATGTATTGAACTCTATCTCCCGTGTGTCTCATATCTGTAGTGAATTTGTTTATTAGGGATGATAGATTAGTCATGAGAGAGGATTGCAATGATAGGAGCATGTCCTTCATTGTGGAGTCTAGGACTGGCTGCCCTGATGTGGGGAAAGCTGCTATGGAGGATTGCAGGGAGTCTATAGCATTTATATTGTGCAGACTGTTACTCACTGTGGTCTCAGCCTGTAATGGAGGATCCATCCGCATCCTCGCTTTAGCTGGGCTTTGAGAGATTGGGGAGATCGGAGGAGAGTTATTGATGGGAGGTGATGTTAATCCCCTCTCTATTTCCCCTGGATCCTCATCTGGCATATGCTCATATGCTGATGGCGGCCGCGCTGCTTCTCCGGCGGTGCCATCTTGGATTTCTCCTTTCCGAGCGGCCTGAAAGAAGAAGGCTGTAAGTTTTTTAGGGCACCTCTCCTCTTTCCGCTTGCAGAACGACATGCCTGTGGGGTCTGGTAGTCCTGTGGAGCAGCTGTGAAGCCTCGATAAGGCTTGGATCTTGCCCGTTTGGTACGAATGTCTGGCCGGCTGAGGAGAGCTCTGGGCTTAAGCTGCCATCATGCATGCGCCCCTCATCCCAGGATTTGAGTGACAGCTGTTGCTGACTCTCTGTCCAGTGAGGAGGGACAGAGCGGAGAGAGCTGCTGCTCTCAGGCACAGCACTGGATTGATTTCTTTTACCTCAATGCATAGCATGCATCAAGGTAAAAAACCTTCTGTCTTTATAACAACTTTGAAAAAAAGAAAAAAAGTAAACAGTGTGATGCACTGATATGTGCATTGCACTGCTGCCTGCCAGACTTCACACAGACAATAGTCTGCACATTAATCTGGAATGCCCAGACCTACAATTTTAGACCAGGACCGTTAGAGGGAGTCTTAACTTTCCTTATACTTTACTTATGATATGTTTATCCATGCAGACTTTTTTATTTGTTGTGGTTTTATACCTCTTTTTTGTCAGTTCTTTTTCCAGCCAGTTTGGTCACTCGTGATATGGTGCATACAGTTCATCATTTCAAGAATCTTCTCACTGCAAGATCTTTACTATGACATCCCTGCCACCTCAAGAAAATGAGGTATACCATTTACTCCTTTAATACATATCTGCATATACTAAGCAACAGGTCATGGCAATTAAACAGATATCTATTAATGCCAAAAGACTTAAAGCGGGGGTCCACCTATCTATCGTTTTTTTTTTTTTTTGGAGTTCATTCACAAACTTTTCTTCTCATGATTATCTACTCACATGTTCTGTGTAATAAGTCCGCCTGTGTCCAATTTCGTTGTAAAGAATAACTTATAAAATTCACTGAAGGCGGTTTCCATCTTCGTTGTGGGCATTTGAAGCCCACAAGCATGTATTTCCTGGATGCGGTGAATGCTGTGCTCCCAGCATTCACTGAGATGTTGTGATGACGCTGTTGCACAATGCATGCTGGGAAGCCTGAGATTAGCTCCCAGGGGACTGTGGGAGGTCTGGGAGAGGCTAGAAACACGCCTATTCCCATGGGAGGAAAACCAGGAAGTGCTAAGAAGATTAGAAAAAAAAAAGGTAATTACGGTGATTTAAATTTTTTTACACAGCATGTCAGCATCTAGGCAAGGAAGAGAATGCATAGAGATAATGTTCAAAATTTGGGTGGAACCCTGCTTTAATAGCTTATATAAGCATTCAACCCTTTTGATGGAAACCATATTTTGCAGGACTCACACTATGCTCACTCTAAAAGACTCAAATTGAACTTTAAACAATTCCTCTACATCTTCATGATGAACTCAAAGTTTTTTAGTTTTAGTCATTCATTTTAAACCTTCTTTACAATGTCTTGTAGTGTGAGTCAGCCTGGGGGAAAAACTAAGAGGGTGTTCATTTGAGACTGTGAATACATCCCCTACACCTACTTCCCTACCTATTAAACAAGTGAGCTCAAAGATTGGGGGGGGGGGGGGGTTGTGTGAAGAAGAGGGAGCTGGTACACTGGGTTACCTGTGCGATGTGCATATCTTGAACTTTCACATGGCTGATGTGTGGTTAACTCCACCTTTTATACTGTTACATATTACACCCATATTTCTGGGTAATAGGACCTGTAGTTCATTAATCAGAAGATATCTGTGAATGAATAATGTGACTGTAGAAGTAAAGTTCCACACATGCAAAATGTAAAAGTGACAGCTGAGCAGCAGCAGGAGGTTCTGAGTTCTGAGTGAACCCCAGACTCAAATCTCATCACTACTACAAACAGACCTTTCAGGCTTTTTGTACATTATCAGTGCAGTGCATTATCTCTGTCCTGTGAGGAGGGACAGAGCGGAGAGAGTTGCTGCTCTCGGGCACAGCACTGGATTGAGATTGGACTTAGGTAAGTAACGGAGGGGGGGGGGGGACTGGGGAGGATCCTGTGCAAACAGAAGGTTTTTTTTTTTTTCTTTTACCTCAATGCATAGCATGCGTCAAGGTAAAAAACCTTCTGTCTTTATAACAACTTTGAAAAAAAGAAAAAAAGTAAATAGTGTGATGCACTGATATGTGCATTGCACTGCTGCCTGCCAGACTTCACACAGACAATAGTCTGCACATTAATCTGGAATGCCCTGACCTACAATTTTAGACCAGGACCATTAGAGGGAGTCTTAACTTTCCTTATACTTTACTTATGATATGTTTATCCATGCAGACTTTTTTATTTGTTGTGGTTTTATACCTCTTTTTTGTCAGTTCTTTTTCCAGCCAGTTTGGTCACTCGTGATATGGTGCATACAGTTCATCATTTCAAGAATCTTCTCACTGCAAGATCTTTACTATGACATCCCTGCCACCTCAAGAAAATGAGGTATACCATTTACTCCTTTAATACATATCTGCATATACTAAGCAACAGGTCATGGCAATTAAACAGATATCTATTAATGCCAAAAGACTTAATAGCTTATATAAGCATTCAGCCCTTTTGATGGAAACCATATTTTGCAGGACTCACACTATGCCCACTCTAAAAGACTCAAATTGAACTTTAAACAATTCCTCTACATCTTCATGATGAACTCAAAGTTTTTTAGTTTTAGTCATTCATTTTAAACCTTCTTTACAATGTCTTGTAGTGTAGTGAGTCAGCCTGGGGGAAAAACTAAGAGGGTGTTCATTTGAGACTGTGAATACTTCCCCTACACCTACTTCCCTACCTATTAAACAAGTGAGCTCAAAGATTGGGGGGGGGGGGGGGGGTTTGTGTGAAGAAGAGGGAGCTGGTACACTGGGTTACCTGTGCGATGTGCATATCTTAAACTTTCACATGGCTGATGTGTGGTTAACTCCACCTTTTATACTGTTACATATTACACCCATATTTCTGGGTAATAGGACCTGTAGTTCATTAATCAGAAGATATCTGTGAATGAATAATGTGACTGTAGAAGTAAAGTTCCACACATGCAAAATGTAAAAGTGACAGCTGAGCAGCAGCAGGAGGTTCTGAGTTCTGAGTGAACCCCAGACTCAAATCTCATCACTACTACAAACAGACATTTCAGGCTTTTTGTACATTATCAGTGCAGTGTAGGAAAGCAATGGGTTTGGAGACCAACAAGAAAGTATACTATAGTATAGTATTAAAATAATATTAAAAGCATTAATATTAAGACAATGTATCTGAATAATACAAAACATCTGTTGAATCCATATGGCCATTGGATAAGGAAACAAGTCACTCAGTATTTCAGTGCTGCCAATATGAACTTAAAGTGATTTAAAAGTTTTTTTTTTTAAATAACAAACTTGTTATACTTGCCTGCTCTGTTCTGGGGTACCCCGTTGGCACTTCTCCTCTTCATTGGGTGCCCCCACGGAGAGCTGCTTTCAATGGGGACACCCATGCAGGCGCACTCAGGACTCCACCCCGCCCCTGCTCTTGTGTCAAAAAAAATGATTTGATTGACAGCAGCGGGAGCCAATGGCTCCCGCTGCTAGCAATCTATCCAATGAGGACAAATACAGCAGGTGGGCTCGTGCTGGTCACTGGAATGGATGGGTTCAGGTAAGAAAAGGGGTGGGGTCTGGGGGCAGCTGCAGCACAGAAGGTCTTTCACCTTAATGCATACAATGCATTAAGGTGAAAAACCTGGAGATTTCACAACCCCTTTAAACTTTGTCAAAAATCTATGGTGTATTCTTTTTCATTTGATAATATACTGTATAATATATATATATATATATACATATATATATTATATATATATATGTATGTATATTATATATATATATATGTATGTATATATACAGTATATATTTAATAAGAAATGCAGAAATTCCCTATGATGTTTTTATATTACCAGATTTATACCTGCATCTAGCATACTTATAACTAAATTACATTACATGATATTTGTCAATATATATTTTTAATCTAGCCTAGGATGACAGTAAATAAATAAGACACTCCTGCTTCATGTCGTATTGTGTCCATGATATTGTCAAAAAGCCTTCTGAAAGGTGAAAAGTGGAAAGTGAAGAAAACCAATAAAATATGATTTTCTGATTTAAAAAAACTGTTAAAGTACATGGAATAAAAGAGATATTGTGTGAGTAAGACAATAACCTGTGAATAAAAAAACCTTCAATAATCCGTGCATGTCACACATCTACCAGCTATCCTTAGCTCTACTACCACTCATTACTGACCTTTAGCTTGATTACTGACTATATTTCTGCTTTATCCCTACCTGCTACATCTTGTACTGGACCCCGGCTTGCTCACCTATTGGTGGGGTGATCCTGAGGCCAACAACCTGGTACTAACATGCAGCAAAACCCATCTCCACTACCCAAATATATGGCCACTCAATGCTGTCAAAGGCTTTGGTGGCATCTAGGGACAGCAAAGTTCTCTGGCCCATATTATCCAATGGTGTTTGCATATTTCTGAGCAACCTGCATAGGTCAATATCAATTGATTTGTAGGGTATGAAACCAGCTTGATCATGATGCACAATATTGGAAATCACCTTGTTCAACATGGAGGCCAAGACTTTCACTAGTATTTTAGTATAATTCTACAGAAGAGAGATAGGCCAATATGAGCCAGGGTCAGAAGGCATTTTGTCTGGCTTA
Organism: Aquarana catesbeiana; assembly: GCF_042186555.1. Lineage (NCBI taxonomy): Eukaryota > Metazoa > Chordata > Amphibia > Anura > Ranidae > Aquarana > Aquarana catesbeiana. The sequence continues at coordinate 247,973,303 of NC_133325.1, read as the reverse complement.
AATAGCTTGAATAGCTTGAATGGCTTGAATAGCAAAACAATGGTAGCTCTTGACATAGATGGTGGTAGACTTTGTTGATGCAGCATTGAATACCTTTAAGTCTAGGTTCACATCTATGCGGCTGCGCTTGATATGTTTTTCAATCACGTTTTGCAGTGCGTTTTTGTATGCAGTTTTCATGCATTTTGCATTTAACATTTTTTTTCTTTAAACACACTGTAAACACAATGTATATAGCCGGTTGCTTAGGAGGGGGCTGGGAAGCTGACCGCCACATCCTTAACAACCAATGAGTCATCAGCTGTCAGTGGGGTTCCCCCGCTGACAGCTGAACGTAAAAACAAAAAATTGTCGTAAAAAAAAAAAATCACTTTAAAAAAAACAGCGTGGGAACAGACAGGAGAGTAGTCAGGAACTGGCCGGAGGTTGGATACAGGCGGATAGCTGGGATAGTCATGGATAGCCGGGTATTCACAGATAAAGTCTCAGATCAGGTAAAGGCACACAGAACTCTGTAGAGCAGACAGCGAAATTTGTATGTGACAGGCAGGTTTAAATAGCCCACCTGGCCCCAACAGGAGTGCACGCACATTCCCGTGCATGCACGCATGTGCGCCCGCGCATGCGCAATGGCGCCCGTGAACGTGCGCCAATGCGCCTGGAGCGCCTGTTACTGGCAGGATCTTCCTGACATTGTGTAAATATGCATTTATTTCTATGATAAGTGGTGAAGGAGTAGATGAATAGTATAAGTGATTGTCATGCCTTCTTTAATAAGGCTTGTAATTTTCCTATTGACTCTTTGGTTTAATTAGATTACTCTATGCTGCCATCTAGTGACCATTTTGTAGAACTGCGCTATATCTATTTTAAAGTAGTTATTTAGAATAGCTGGTTAGATTTGGTACATGCAAGCCTCCGTACTTTCAATCCCATAAGGCCTTGCATCAGCTTCCTCCAGTCTTTTCCTCTTTCCTTCCTATGGAACCAAGTACATCTGCTGCCATGCTCTACGCTAGCCATCCGGATCCATCTTCGGTATGTTTACTAATTGTGTCTTCAGCTAGATAGATAGATAGGCACTATTTGTATGATCTTTATTAATTGCATTTTGTTTGTATCTGTTACAGTTTTACTTTATCTTGTATCAATAAAAGTTCAAAAGGATTCTGCACCTACTGGAATGCATTGGTATGAGAGGAGTTAACAGTGTGCCCAAATACACCTCAGTCATGTGTAGTGAGGGGCATAACAGTAAAACGAAGGCTTCTAAGCACGGCTGGCATACAGAACAGCAGTAAAACTAAGGCTTCTAAGCACGGCTAGCATACAGAAAGCCAGTAATACAGCAGTGTTATCAGCTTCCATATAGCCAGACATCATGTCACAGACAAAGTCAGAGCACTTCACAACAAGGTTGGAAGTTTACTCCACGAGCACAAGGAGGTCAGTGAAAAGTGAAACAATCGCCATTGCCTGCGCAAAGGAGGAATCTGCAAAAGTAAAAGCTGACTTTGTGGCAAAGGAGGCCAAAATAAAAGCTGTATTCGCTGAAAAAGAGATGCAACTTAAATTAGAAAAGTTACGTATGGAAACTGCATTAGAGGAACTAGCTGCAGAGAAGGAGTCAGCGGCTGCTGCGGCTGAGGCAGACATCTTAGAAGAACTTTCAAAGCCCACCAGTGAGCAGCTCAGCAACGTACTTGAAAGAAAATCTGTTCCTAACGACGGTACAGAGCATACCTCAGAATATGTGCCTTACATCAAGCAAGAAAGTAACCCCGCACTCAGTCAGTTTTCAGCACATTCTGCATCAAAACACTACGTCACAGTTGACCAAAGCGAAAATGAAGAACGATGGGTTAAAAGACACAGCGACAGTATCTCTGATGACCGCAAATACCCACCAAGTTCCTGGCACAACAGTGCGCCCCCTGGCTACTCACAGAACGATCAAGGTATGTCAGATTTCTTCAAGTTCTTAGCACGATGTGAACTGTTAGCAAAAGGACTTGCAAAGTTTAACAATCACCCTGAAAGTTATAGAGCATGGCATTCATCCTTCAGAAATGCAACTAGGGACCTTGATTTAAAAGCAAGTGAAGAAGCCAATCTCTTAGTCAACTGGCTGGAGAATGAGTCATCAGAACATGCAAGGAGAATCAGAGACATTAACATTAATTACCCAACCAGAGGGCTGAGCATGATATGGGAGAGGGTTGATGAATGTTACGGTTCCCCAGAAGTTATAGAAAACTCTCTTTTTAAAAGAATACAGGACTTTCCCAGGATTCCTAACAAAGGCTACCAGAAGCTGAGAGAATTGAGTGACCTAGTGACAGAACTCCAAATAGCCAAAGCAGAAGGAGACTTGCCAGGCCTTGCCTTTCTGGACACAGTCCGTGGCGTTAAATCTGTAGTGCAAAAGCTACCTTACAGCCTTCAAGAAACCTGGATTTCACGAGGCTCCAAATACAAGCAAAAGCACAACGTCCCCTTCCCACCATTCTCTTATTTCGTGGACTTTATTCGCTATCAAGCAAAGGTTAAAAATGATCCTAGTTTTAACATCTCATCATCTGACTCTGCTCTCCCTAGGTCAAGTAAGCCTGCTCCAACCCGCAACTTCAAAGACGCACCTGTTGCAGTATGCAAAACAAGTGTATCTCCAACACAGAATCCAAGCAGAGAGCATCCTCTTCACAAGAAGCCTCATTCGTTATTACAGTGCAGAGGTTTTAGAGAAAAGACTCTCCAAGATCGCAGAACCTTCCTCAAGGAAAACAGGCTTTGTTACAGGTGCTGCGCATCAACTTCTCACCTTGGGAAAGACTGTAAGGTGAGCATCAACTGCTCTGAGTGCAACTGCACAGAGCACAACACAGCTCTACATCCAGGGCCAGTGCCATGGACTCTTACCCCATTGCCCCAAGTGGAAGAGCAGGGCGGGGAGCAACAAGACACAGTACCTCGCGTAGTTACACCCCGGTGCACCCAAGTCTGTGGAGAAGGTCTGTCTAACAAATTCTGCTCTAAGATTGGTCTTGCTACAGTTTACCCCATGGATCGCAGAGAAAAAGCAGTGAAGCTATACGTGATCCTGGACGATCAAAGCAACAGATCACTCGCCAGCTCAGCCTTCTTTGACACTTTCAAAATCAAGGAAGTCGGCTCTTCATATTTACTCAAGACTTGTACAGGGGTAAGTGAAGAAACTGGGAGAAGAGCCATTGGTTACCAAATCGAATCCTTTCATGGTCAGACAACCCTGCCTCTACCAACTCTAATCGAGTGCAATCAGTTCCCAAGGGACAGAGAGGAGATCTCTACACCAGAGGTGGCACTTCATCACAGACATCTGAAGGGCATAGCACATCTCATCCCTGAACTGGATCCCCAGGCTGAGATAGCGCTTCTCCTTGGGAGGGACATCATCAGAGTTCACAAGGTGAGAAAACAAATCAGTGGTCCCCACAACTCCCCCTATGCCCAAAAGCTAGATCTAGGATGGGTCATCATAGGCAATGTATGCCTAGGGAGTGTTCACAAACCAACCAGCGTGAACTCTCTCTTTACAAAGACACTAGAAGGCGGGCGTCCATCCCTATTTCAAACTTGCACCAACAGATTCCTTGTAAGAGAGAAGCCTGCCAGTGTAATTCATTCCAACCCTTACACCGCAAATCTTCTTTGTCATGAAGACAGAGATCATTTAGGGTGCTCAGTTTTCCAAAGTACTAGAGAAGATCACAAACTTGGCCCATCTATTGAAGATCATATCTTCTTGGAGATAATGAGACAGGGGTTCTACAAAACCAATGAAAACAGCTGGGTGGCACCCCTGCCTTTCAAAGCGCAGAGACCCCGTCTTGATAACAGAGAACAAGCCTTGAAACGCTTTTCTTCCCTCAGATCCAATTTTCAAAAAAAAAAAACAGAAATGAAAGGGCATTTCTTCTCATTCATGAGTAAGATGTTTGAGGATGACCATGCTGAGATAGCCCCACCTCTAAAAGACAATGAAGAGTGCTGGTACCTACCAATCTTCGGTGTTTACCACCCCAAGAAGCCAGGTAAAATCCAGGTAGTGTTTGACTCCAGCTCACGGCATCAAAGGGTCTCACTAAATGATGTCCTCCTAAAGGGACCAAATCTCAACAACACACTTCTTGGTGTTCTCATCAGATTCCGCAAAGAAGCAGTTGCCATAGTTGCAGACATTCAGCAAATGTTCCACAGCTTCCAAGTCAAGGAAGAACACAGGAATTTCTTGAGATTCCTATGGTTCAAAGACAATGACCCTACTGAAAACATTACGGAATACCGCATGAAAGTGCATGTTTTTGGTAACAGTCCATCTCCTGCTGTTGCCATCTATGGACTTAATCTATCTGCCCAAGAAGGTGAGGAAGACGTTACACAGTTTATTGAAAGAGACTTTTATGTAGATGATGGTCTGAAATCACTTTCTTCACCTGAAGCTGCAATAAGTCTACTCAAGAGGACTCAAAGCACACTTGCCTCTTCAAATCTCAGACTGAATAAGATAGCATCAAACAGCAAGGTCGTCATGGAGGCCTCCCCTTCCCAAGATTATGCCAGTGACTTTAAAGATATGGACTTAGCTACAGACTCCCTTCCTATGCAACGCAGCCTAGGACTCAACTGGGACCTCAAGTCTGACACCCTTACCTTTCAGGTTGACCAAGAGCCAAAGCCCTTCACACGACGAGGTGTCTTATCCACCATCAACAGCCTGTATGATCCACTCGGGTTTGCAGCACCAGTTACCATCCAAGGTAAGATTCTGCTTAGAGAGCTTACTGCAGACACATGTGATTAGGATTCTCCACTACCTCCTGAGAAAGAGAAATTATGGGTAACATGAAGAGACTCTTTAAAGACTTTATCCAACCTACACGTACATAGACCATACACCCATTTTCCTCCCACAAGGGTTCAGGTTACAAAGTTATGTGTATTCTGCGATGCTTCAGTTAAAGCAATAGGAGCAGTAACCTACCTCAAGTCGGTAGACATTGAGGGCCAAGTTCATATTGGGTTTGTTATGGGCAAAGCCAAGCTAGCACCATGTCCTGAAACCACCATTCCAAGATTGGAACTGTGTGCTGCTGTACTAGCAGTAGAACTAGCAGAACTTATTACATCTGAGATGGATCTAGAACTCGAGGACACAGAGTTTTACACAGAGAGCAAGGTAGTGTTGGGCTACATTTACAACGAAAGTAGAAGATTCTATGTCTATGTACACAACAGAGTCCTAAGAATCAGGAAGTCAACACAGCCTACCCAGTGGCATTATGTCTCAAGTGATCATAACCCAGCAGATCATGCTACAAGGTCTGTTCCAGCATCCTGTCTCAAAGACACTACATGGCTCACAGGACCACCCTTCTTGTACAAGCCAGCGCCTACCACTCCAGTAAGGGAGACATATGTACTGTTAGAACCTGAATCTGACTCAGATATCTGTCCTCAGGTTTCCACACTACATGCAACAATTTCTAACCAACTGTTGGGATCCAAGCACTTCCATAAATTCTCCACTTGGAAGTCCTTACAAAGAGCTACTGCTTGCTTGGTTCACATAGCCAGATCCTTTAAAGGTACCCCTACAAGACCAAGTTGTTGCAAAGGTTGGCATTACTGCCACAAGCCATATACAGTAGATGAACTCACAGAAGCAAAAAATGTAATCATCCACTGTGTCCAACAAGAGACTTATGCAGTAACACTAGAATGTCTTCAAAATCGCAAGAACATTCCAAAGAACTGTCCTCTAAGGAAACTCAACCCCTTTATAGACAATGAAGGACTGTTAAGAGTTGGAGGACGTATTTCAAATGCAGGACTTGATAGTGGTGAAAGCAATCCTATCATAATACCAAATAACCATGTTGTGTCTTTACTTGTGGAACTCTACCACACACAGACAAAACACCAAGGACGTTTGTTCACCGAAGGAGCCTTGCGTGCAGCTGGATTCTGGATAGTGGGAGCCAAGAGACTTGTGAGTAAAATGATTTTCAAATGTATCACCATGCCGTAAGCTTCGTGGTATGTTTCAAACCCAGAAAATGGCCAACCTTCCTGTAAACCGACTCAGTACAGAACCCCCTTTCACAAACGTCGGCCTTGATGTGTTTGGGCCTTGGGCTGTCATCACACGACAAACCAGAGGAGGCAGTGCCAACAGCAAACGTTGGGCTGCCATGTTTACTTGTATGTGCATCAGAGCTGTACACATAGAAGTAACTGAGTCCTTAGACACATCCAGCTTTATCAATGCCCTGAGACGTTTCATCTCTATTAGAGGCCCTGTCAAGCGCATACGCTCTCATAGAGGAACCAACTTTGTTGGAGCTTGCAAAGAATTAAATATAACTTCAAACTTTGACACAGAACGTGTAGAGAGATACCTTTCAGAAAAGGGTTGTACATGGACATTTAACCTCCCACACTCTTCTCACATGGGAGGTGCCTGGGAGCGTATGATTGGTATTGCTCGAAGAATCATAGATTCAATGTTTCTACATTTGGGAACTTCAAAACTCACACATGAGACTCTGACAACCTTCATGGCTGAAGTATCAGCTGTAATGAATGCCAGACCCTTGACAGCTATACCTAATGATCCTGATGATCCTTTCTTGCTTACACCTTCCACTTTGCTCACTCAGAAAGTTGAGGTAATCACAGCTCCTCCAGTCAATCTAGACCTAAAGGACTTATACAGATGTGAATGGAAAAAAGTACAAGTGTTAGCTGACACCTTTTGGACCAAGTGGAAGAAACAATACTTGTCTAATCTACAGACCAGGAATAAGTGGCAGAACAGCAAACCCAACTTAGAACCTGGTGCCATTATTCTCATGAAAGACTCTCAATCCAGGAGAAACGAGTGGCCTTTGGGTCTGATAACCCAAGTGTTTCCCAGCAAAGATGGAAATTTCAGGAAAGTTGAGCTCAAAATCATTAGGCAAGGCCAGCCTAAACTTTTCCTCAGACCTGTTTCTGAACTTATTTTGTTACTCTCCTCCAGAATGCCATGATGTGTGGTATCCGTGGGAAACCAGGCGGGGAGTGTCATGCCTTCTTTAATAAGGCTTGTAATTTTTCTATTGACTTTTTGGTTTAATTAGATTACTCTATGCTGCCATCTAGTGACCATTTTGTATAACTGCGCTATATCTATTTTAAAGTAGTTATTTAAAATAGCTGGTTAGATTTGGTACATGCAAGCCTCCGTACTTTCAATCCCATCAGGCCTTGCATCAGCTTCCTCCAGTCTTTTCCTCTTTCCTTCCTATGGAACCAAGTACATCTGCTGCCATGCTCTACGCTAGCCATCCGGATCCATCTTCGGTATGTTTACTAATTGTGTCTTCAGCTAGATAGATAGATAGGGAGGCACTATTTGTATGATCTTTATTAATTGCATTTTGTTTGTATCTGTTACAGTTTTACTTTATCTTGTATCAATAAAAGTTCAAAAGGATTCTGCGCCTACTGGAATGCATTGGTATGAGAGGAGTTAACAGTGTGCCCAAATACACCTCAGTCACGTGTAGTGAGGGGCATAACAGTGATCAATGTCTAATGTTTGTATTAGCTTGCATTGATTGAAGTAGATTTAGCATGTTGAGGGTTAATTTAGATTAGAGATGGGGTTATGGGACACACCTGTCTCTTGCAGATTGTTGCACAAAGCCTGATGAAGAGCATGTTATGCTTGTAACTGTACAGTAGCATTGTTACAGCTTACATGTTTTGAAGAGTCAGTAAATCATTGCATTGGAGATTGTGTCCCGTCATTTTTTCTAATGAATATATATATATATATATATATATATATATATATATATATATATATACACACAGTATAAGCTCAGTTATTAGAATCCAAGGCAAATTGAACTAAAATAACAATATATGTCCCTCCTAGCTATCCAGGGTGACAAACCACATAAAGCACCAGCGACAAGGATGGAAGGGAAGGTAGCTCTTTTGCCAAGGCTTGACCAACTGTACAGAAAACTGGGCGCTCTTCCCTATTTATAGGGGTTCCTGAGATTCCAGAACCTTCTATAAAATGCTATTGGCTGATAATTCTCTTCAAATTCTTAGAGACAGTATCCCTTTTACCTAAAACTTTCTATTAAAATAATAACAAGTGCGGAGAGGGATGAGGCTGCCGCAATCCCGTGTAGATGGGCCCAAATACTTGTGCCCTCCTTTATCATTTGCCACATTCAGCTTCGATATTTATTTGCTTTTATATAACATCAGCATTGCTTTGCAACACTGACCAAATATGGTCATGTCCATATATGATCAATGACTTCATCCAGAAGACCCCGTTGTTTACATTGCAGCGGTGAGGCATGGGAGATGTAATTTGGTGTTAATGAAATGACAGTGCCAGGCTTTTTTCTTTGTTTGGGATGGTGGATGTAATTTTACATGATTGACATTTATCTCTATCATTGGATGATGTAATTGATGGTGGATTTACATTGTGGGACTTTTTTAAGTTTACAGTTATCATAAAAGTGCCGCACTGTCCTGAATATCTGTAACAAAAATATCTCTAAAAGTGATAAAGTGTGGTTGTGGTATTCACATAAAACTAATAAAGTGCAAACTTCACCAAAGTCCACATCACAACATGGTGTGTGTCCTGTTTACTCCTCCACTGTCAGTCCCAAGTGCAAATAAAGGGAAGCTCCAACACCAGATTGAAAGAAGATGGCCAATCACTTTTTCTGATGGACGTTTGGATTACCAAGGTCAAAACACGCTTGTTCCCCTTTAAGAGCCAGGATCAGCCCAAGGTGACTGGCACTCTATTATTCTCAACTATTCAAGATAAGGCAGCTCCAGTATTCAAAATTCAATTGTTGTCCATAACGTATATTTAAAAAAACACTCATAATTCTCTCTGAATTCACTCTAAAATGCTTTATTTCAAACTTCCTAAAACTGCACTCATAATCATAAAAGCAAACAGGCTGTACACAGATCAGGCTTGTTTCCTATGGCCCACCACTCATTGTAATGCCCGAATGACAGGTCAGATGCTGGGACAAGTCAGGCTACAATCTAGAGCTCTACCCTGTGTTGCATCATGGCAATTTCTTCAAATTTTTATTTTACATACTATGTACCCCTTACTCTATCACATGAGGATGGAAAAATCTGGACCCTCCTTATTTCTTATGGGGACTTATTTTTTTAAGTCCTACTTAGAGGACCACTAGAGTCTAAAAAGCCCCCATCCGCAGGCCCCCACAACTAATGGACTAGGGTTGTGAAGAAGAGGCCCTTGCCCTCATAAATATGGGAACAAGATTCTTTGAAAGTTTCAACCCTATTGAGGACATGCAGCCTTATATGGATCAAGGCTAGCACCCTCTCATTCCTTTTTTGCATAGGGTTCCCTCTTAAAATCCATACCTGACTTTAACGAAATCCATGGGTTCTATACTTAAATCCAAAAAAAAAAAAAAAAAAATCTTTTTTTTTAACACCTTGCCAGCCCCTTTGCTTAAATGTATCTATCAGCAGGGAATCACCGGCTGACAGCTGAACATGCCAATTGGAGATGAGTCACTGGATGTTAGGATGCCAGCAGGTGCAGGCTTCTTAACAACCTGGAGTCCTGAACAGGAAGCAGTCACATTTAGAAGCAGTGGTAAAAACACTGCTAAATGTTTTCCTTTCCATTGCAGCTAGAGGTTTGCTCTGCTGAACACCCATTCATTTGATCGTTCACATAGCAATCTCCATATTCTTTGTATGCAGTGTAGAGGTCTCCTTCATATTATTTCTCCTTACGGTTGAAAGTTTTTAGCCTATAGTGTTAGGCTAGCTTCCCTATTGGTCAAATGTTCTTTAACTGTGTTCTCTTTGGATTGAATGTTAGGAAATGTTACATTTGTGCACCAAAAGGCAACAAATATGACTGACAATATACAAATATTACAAGCATTATTTGTGACTTTTGTGTAAAAGATTAAATATTTGCAAAGAAAATTCTTTATACATAGATCCCTATGAGTCCATTACATTGTGTTTGAATTGTTAAAATTGGTGAGGCAATGTAGGGGTTACCACGTATAGTGACAAAATTCTGTGAAATAGCAGAGTGCTAATGAAGTTCAGCAGATTTTGAAACAAATTAAAAGTCATTCAAATTTCCCCTGTATGCCTGTCTGACAATGAAAATGTATTTTTTGCTTTCTATGTCTTGCAGAGGAGATGTCTCTTACATTTCTGTCCTAGAGTTGCAATAGGAATTTAGAGGAAATCTCCCCAAAGCGAGGGGAATTTGCCTCTGCTTTCATGACTATACAAATGTGATTTCCCCTTTACTGTCTGTCTTGGTGACAATAGTAACCAGGGCAAATAAAGGGGTAAATCTCCCCAGTGGGGACAAAGAGAAATTAAAAATTCATATAAAATAAAACTTCTCCCCCTATATCCAAAATTTAAAAACATGCCTATACACTTTAAAGCAATAATTTAGTGTGTCGAGCACACTAGAGGAGTTACAGGACTTGCAATAATTTGCACGTATACTTGCACATTTATGTAAACTTACATGTGGGTTTGCCCTGCTTTAGCAATGCCAGCTATGCATATTTAACCAAAAAAGAGGAACAAGGGCCTTAACTTATGTGCAATAATGCACTAATATCCACGTAACATTGTTTACTGAGTATCTGTAGCGTCACTCTAGTCAAGAAAACTGCATATATCAAAAAACGGGTTTGTCCTTATCAGGATTGTAAGGAACCAGAGGACCAAATGAGTGACACAGCATACAATGTAGGGAAATACAAGTAAAAAGGCGCAAAGCACAGTTACCTTGAAAGTAAAACCGATTAGTCCAGAAACTGAAAACTGTAAAAATGCATGTGTAAGTTCATGCATATATACTGGGAGTATATACAAGAGGTCAGTCAGGGCGGCCACCAAAGGAACCAAAAGCAGAGTCCAGCAAGCTAAAACAACAACAAGGAGAGGGCCGCCTCTGAGTATAAATCATAAATACATTTTATTAAAACAACAATATCCACTCACATGGAAGTTGGAGAAGTTGCATTAGGGTCGGTTGGCTAGGCTGGAGAGATTCGGTGGAACTACAGGTCACAGCGGTTCCTGCAGGGCATGCCAGGTCCAAAGAGGATTAGTTCTTGCAGCCGGGTTCAGTCTCTTGCAGCGAACAGTCCAACACAAATCCTGCTGGGTTGGGAGCCAGGTTATGTCCCAGATGCACAGATAGGGGTTCCAGGGAAGGAAGGGAGAGATGTGTAGGACGCCAGAGCATCCGTTCAGCCGTGCTGCTGCTCACTGATAGAATGGTGTGAAGCCTCTAGGAAGGGAAAAGGCCGGCCGAGGGATGCTTGACAAAGGAATGCGGCCATTCGTCCACCAATGGCAAGCCTATTCTGAAACGCGTCACATGCGTGTGACGTCATCACCGGGCGCCACGCTGCACTTGCTCTCCAAGCCTCGTTTGAGATCTTCGGCTCGGCCGGCCTTTTCCCTTCCTAGAGGCTTCACACCATTCTATCAGTGAGCAGCAGCACGGCTGAACGGATGCTCTGGCGTCCTACACATCTCTCCCTTCCTTCCCTGGAACCCCTATCTGTACATCTGGGACATAACCTACCTCCCAACCCAGCAGGATTTGTGTTGGACTGTTCGCTGCAAGAGACTGAACCCGGCTGCAAGAACTAATCCTCTTTGGACCTGGCATGCCCTGCAGGAACCGCTGTGACCTGTAGTTCCACCGCATCTCTCCAGCCCAGCCAACCGACCCTAATGCAACTTCTCCAACTTCCATGTGAGTGGATATTGTTGTTTTAATAAAATGTATTTATGATTTATAGTCAGAGGCGCCCCTCTCCTTGTTGTTACAATGTAGGGAAAAGTAGAAAAATATTATGTATTTATTAATGAATTAAAATTTCATTATTCTCCCAAAAGGGAGATGGTGGTTGTGACACTAATAACATCCGAGGCTCCAATACTGAGTTACGGCTAGCCGGCTAGCAGGTTCCCTCGCTCATCATGGACTCACTTCCGGGACATGGTGGAACGAAGAGGCGTCACATGACTCTGATGACGTCAACGTATTTCGCAGTGATGAATCAATATTGTGCGGAGTATGGGGTATAGCAAACTATCCGTTCAAACCCAATTGGTTAATACATAATACATGTGCTAAGGACTAACAACCAGATCATACTATTTTGCTTGATCTATACAAGGAAATAGCAATAATTTAGTCCATCACAAGCAGTGAATTTGCTCCACTGTATTATCTGTCCTATCTCCTCTGCAACTACAGGAGCATAGTTCTCCTTGCATTATATAGGATATCCTATAGCCATCACCCTGCCTGGACTATATATCCACACTAGTAACATCGTTGCAAATTGTTCACTCAACATAAATCTATTTTTATAGACATTACCTTCAATTACGATTGAGAAAACTATTTCTAATTCAGATCTTCCTATTACAGCTAATTGATTCTTCAGGCTGACTATCAGACCCACTCCTGCTCTCCCTTCCCCCTTCTTTCCATCAATAGTTTGTGTACTTGAGTCTTCCAGGGACCCCTGCGTGGATACCCATGCCATAAATTACTAAATATTATTTAATGCATATAAGACACATTGGTCTCGGCATGGACATCCACACATAGATCTCTGGCATCCGGATGATTGTTTATTTGTTTAATTGTAATGTTCTGTGTTTGGTGTCTTGTGCTGCGTGTTGCCATAATGAATAATGATATTTTAATTCATTAATAAATACATCATATTTTTCTACTTTTCCCTACATTGTATGCTGTGTCACTCATTTGGTCTTCTGGGTCCTTACAATCTTGATAAGGACAACCCCGTTTTTTGATTTATATGCAGCTATGCACTTTCCCTCACCACTCCACAGTCATTAAACCCAAGCTTCACTGAAGTCTCTGCTGGGGTCTTCTTCATTTGGCTATAGTTTGACAAGTGACAATGCAACTCCTACCCATGCATGATGAAGTTATACCATCCTGGCACTGAGCTCCTCCCTCCTGGAACTGGCAAATCTGAGTAGTGAACCAAAAACAATTACTTAGGTGGCTATGCCTAGATTGGAAAATGTTCATATGTAGGAGGGCAATACATGAGCTCAGCCTTATTAGATTATTATAGCTCACATATTTGTACTAATGATGTATTTGTTTTTTAGGTATTTGTGGAAATATTCCATAGTGTAAGTTAACCTATTTGAAAAATATGTATATATTTTGTATGTTGCGTGGCACACACTTTAAATTGCATCCTTGTAATGATTTGTTCTAGATATAAAGCATACTTCAAGCACTTTCAAGATCATGTCAAGTGTAAATTGTGGTAAACATTTATCTTACCATAGGTAACAACTGCTTGTTCTGCTGGCTGTCAACAGCTGTCATTTTCATCTGCAAGGAAACAAAGACATGATACTCTGCTCTATTCAGAATCTTAAATACCATTTTCACCTGGGTATCCCAGCAACAGTGTTCTTTTACGTGCAATCTCTTTATAGATCAGATGTATAACAGATAAAAAGGAGCATCTGGATTTCTTAGATTCTGAAGTTTTTTTTTTTAAGAAGATGAACTATTAAGTAAATGTTAGAGTATAGGTCACAGTTTGTCTCACTTTTCAAAAAGGTTATACTAATGCAGTTTGCAACCATATTTTCCACCTATATGAAAAACTGTGTAAATGTAATATAACAATGTAAACTTTTACAGTTTGGAATTTACTTTACTTAGCCAAAATGTTTTCTATCAAATGTTAAAGCTGAAATCATGAGTAAAATCTAATTCTAGGCCAACACAAGGTACAATAGAATTATGTGAATAGTCATAACCCTGTTTTTGTTTTTGGACAAGCAAAAATTAAATTACAAGTGAAAGTCAGTTAACTATGCATAAACCTTAAAGAAGTGGGTCTAGTCCCAGATCATATAGCAAGATATTTAGTACCTAATTATAGAGCAATTTGTGAGCTAGACAACAGGGTTAGTTTCAGATTTCTGCAGTGCTTGGTCATTTAGAGATAGGCTAGATTTAGTGTTCCTTGTAAGATGGGTGGGCGTGGTAGAGTCTAATAGGGGAGTGAACAAGACCAGCAGTGGGGAAGGGTTTGCAATATGTTTGGTATGTGCGAAGCATAAAGAGGGGATCATATGTTGCATATGCAAAGTGACCTTTGGGGACTGGCTTGTGAGAAAAAGTGAGAGCATGGGTAGGGGGGGGGGGGTGGAAGAGAGGCTGTCTCTTACTTCACTCCCCAGCTCCCCAGTGGCTACTTGTAGGGAACTCTGTCAGGAGTTCATGTGAGTATTGGATGGGGGTGGCCCTTAGGGGGGTAAGGGGTACTGGTCAGGAGTTTAGGTATTGTAAAGAGTGTATTACAGGTTTTGAAGGTCAAGTTGTATAATAGGGTAATTTTTGGCATTACATAAGTCAGTTGTTTATGAGTCAGTTGTCAACTGGAAGTGTGTCTAGCATGCCCATTTGCTTCCAAATTTTGTAGGAGTGTCACGTGCAATTTGGATTAGTTCTTCCATTTCACCAACTTTGTTAACTCTGTTAAACCATTCCTTGATTGAGGGAGTGTGAGAAGAACCCCAGTGTGGGGGAATGCATTGTTTGGCTGCATTAATCAGATGCATCGCTAGAGATTTGTAACACGATTTGTGTCATGGCATTTGTGATAGGGCCGAGTGATGTAGTAGGAATTGGGATGGGGATAATTCCAAGTCATAGGAAGTCACATAAGAAGTAATATGACGTACCTCTTTCCAGAAAGTTTGTATGAGAGGAAAGGACCAACATATATGTATTAGTGTGCCACGGTCATTTTGGCATCTCCAGTATGTTTCTGGTGTTGTGTGTTTGAATTTGTGCGAGAGAGCTGGGGTTCGGTACCATCTAGATTGGATTTTATATCCATTCTCATGTGTGGAATAACATTTTTTTACCACAGATAGAGAAGAAAATATTTAGAGCCTATCAGGTTTTTTTTCTGTCTGCCATGGGGAAATTACATTTTCTTTCACTTCCTGTCTCAGAGACAGGCCATATCTCCAAAGCAAGGGAACATCCACCCTTAGACAGAGGTTAGAAGAACAGCCAATCTCATTGAAAGATGTCCCCTCTATTACTGTTCTGACTCCTTGAGCATTGGTTTAAAAGAGCTTGTGACAACAAGATGCTGCACTAATTAGGGCTCTTTAAAGACTCACAATTTTTTTAGGGCTGAATAGTGTTTAGGAATTTTGCTTGGTCACTTTGCAAACTGAATTTCTGCTCTATTTTTGCCTAACCTCCTGCTTCACTGAAGAGCCACATTGGTCACAAGTGAATATTTCAACCAATATTACAGTGTCACAAGAGATGTATGTAAAGCAGTAGTGACATCATCGCAATTAGAATTCAGGATAAAGTATCTGCCATAACAAAGTGTTTGTGTACTGTATGTGTGCACTGCATTTGGACTGTAGTTAGTAGAAAATGGGCTCTAGGGCACTTAAAAAATATTTGAAAGCAATCCAAGTGAGTTATGTAACATTTGCAAATTTCTGCTAGTGAATATTCTGCTATAAAGTACACATCATGGTACTGTATGTTTGTGTTCATAGTTCTTGGGAAACAACACAAAAATACGTGAAAAGCTACAGAGTTTTGGGTTTACTGTCAGATCAAACCTGGTCATAACACAGCTTTATACAAAATGAAAAAAGTACACTATCCTTTCCAACCATCTCCTTCATGACGCAACATATTAAATAAAGGCAAATTTTGCCAAGTTTAGAAATGCAAAAACAGGATTTCACAGCTAAATTAGCTGCTCATTCCTAATCTGTATTCTTAAAGGGGTTGTAAAAGCAGAGGTTTTTTATCTTAATGCATTCTAAAACCTTTTGTGTGTAACAGTCCCCCCAGCACCCCCAAATCACTTACCTGAACCCCATCTCTCTTCAGCGATGTCCATGAGTGTCTAACCCATCTGGAACACTCATCTTGATTGGCTGAGACACAGCAGTGGTGCCATTGGCTCCCATGGCTGTCAATCAACGTCAGTCAGCCAATCATGGGAGAGAGGGGACGGGGCCAGGGCCGGGTCTCTGTGTCTGAATGGATACACTGAGCTCTGACTCGGCTCGGATGCCCCCATAGAGAGCTGCTGGCTGAGGGGACACTCAATAGGAGGAGGGGCCAGGAGCAGCAAAGAGGGACCCAAGAAGAGGAGGATCTGGGCTGCTCTGTGAAAAACCAACTGCACAGAGGAGGTAAGCATGACATGTTTGTTATTTTTTTTTAAATGAGACTGTACAATCACTTTAAGATTATGAAGATCTTAAAGTCCTGCAGATTCAGAAGTTAGGGATTGAATCTCAAATAAATTATACCATTGTTACTGTATCCCAGGATATAGTTTGGTAATTTTAAATTGGTCAATTATTGAAATTGTATTAGGATTTTTTGGTTCACTTAGTAGATACATCCATTGCCACTTCACATGTCTTTTTGTTCCTGGAAACTAAGCCCACACAACCAGTTAGCTCAGCAGCATGGTCTTCCCAGGGAGTGCCTGTATGGGCTGTTTTTATTTGGGTAGCGGAGAGTGCTGATGGGACGGTGAGGTCATATGACAGAACTGTGGGGATGGGATGATTTACCAATCTGGTCATTCTGAAATACACCCATGAAACATATGCTGGTAAAAAAGTCCATCAAGAGCAGATATTTTGCTTAGCTGCTGGCCAATAAATAATTTTCACCCAATAGGAGATTTTTGACCTGCCCCCATGCATAAAGGTCAGCAGAGTTTTATGACCTCCAGTCCCATGTGCTACTCACTATGCACTCAACTCTGACTTTCACCACCAGTGGTCCCAGGCAAAACTTTACTGCACAGCTCCACGAATAGGGACACCCATAGTTTATAGTTTGTTAGGAGCAGGGAACAGAGTCTTTGCTCACTGCTGTTCTCTTCAAAGTAGTTTTAAAGCCTAACAGTATTTTACCTGAATGCATTCTATGCATTCAGGTAAAGAACCTTCTGTGTCACATGATCCCCCACAGCCCCCCCCCCCTTATAAATACCTGAGCCTGATCTTGATCCAGCACTGTGAATAAAAGCAGCAGCTCTCTCCACTCTCTCCTTCTTCACAGGGCAGGTTGATATCAAACAAAGTTTGTGACAAAGGAGCGAATGGCAGGGCCAAGCTGTGCTGTCTGTGTAAATATACACAGACAGGGTGGCTCGGGAGCTTTCCCACATGAGTGCTCCCATAGAAAGCTCGCTCTTTATGGGGGCACTCACTGATGAGGAGGAGCCAAAAGTGCCACCAGGGGAGCCCAGAAGAGGAGGATCAGGGCTGCTCTGTGCAAATCGATTCCACAAAGCAGGTAAGTATAACACGTTTTTTATTTTACTAAAAAAAATCAATGTATTACAATCACTTTAATCCTTTGTCCATCTGCTCACTGTGCAGGCATTAGGCTCCTGACTCTGCAATAAGAATAGAGTTGCTGGATCTGGAACTTTATTTTAAAATCTAACAGGGAAAAATCTGAATTACCATTAGACAGAGAAACAGCAGGAGTATTTCTTATACAAAACTGGTAATCTGCAGCACTTATGAACCTTTGCCAAAAAGCTTGATGGTAGGATACCTGAGAGTGTGCTACATGTACAGAGCAGAATCTCTTGTCTTTCCTCCTCCTTCCGTGGAAGTTTTTTGCTGCTCTTCCCTATAGATGAGCAGTCTCTGATGCAGCATGCAAATAAACTGAAGCAGGAAAGAGAACCATGGGGGAGGTTGAATAATGCTAAGCTGACTTAGCATTCTACGCATTAAAGGTAAAAACTTTAAGATTCGGAGAACAATTTGCAGAATACAAAAGTATTCTGTTAATGGGTAAGGGGAGAGAGAGGCAATGACAAACAACACCGGGGCTTCTGTGTATGAGAGTTGCAGCTCTCATAGATGCAGTGGTATAGTATAGAGAGAGATACACTATCTGACCTCAATAAAAGTGCAAATAGAGACGGTACAACAATACTTAAAGCAGACCTTCAGTCATTTTTTCAATTTTCCCTCTATTAAATCTTCTGCCCTTGTTTAACTTTGGATAGTAAAACATTTTTTTCTGTCAGTAAATACCTTATACAGCCCACTTCCTGTCTCTTGTCTGGTCAATAGCCTAGGCTTATGACATCATGCACAGCTCTCTCTCTAACTCCCGTGAGAGTTTGCGAGGAAGTGAGAGGGGATGAGTCAATTGAGGGCCAATAAGAGCTGAAGGGCTGCAAAGCTGGAGGTGTGCCTCTGTGTGTCTGTGTAAATCCAGGAAGTGAACAGGCAGCAGCTTCAACTGCCCACAGTTAAAATGGATGCAGCCAGACTTAGTGGAGGGAGATTTCTGCAGCATATTTGGCAAGTACAGAATCACAGTATATATAAAATTATACGCAAAATGGTTGGAGGGAAGCTTTAGAATGGCAAATATGTTTTTATTACAAATTATGTGAGCAGACTGCAGTTGCTCTTTAATCACTTCCCGACCGGCACATGTACATATACGTTGGCAAGTTGGCAGGCCTGCTCAAAACGACGTACAGGTCCTTTAGGAGCATAAGCAGGCCCGTGTACACTGGCTGCACGGCAGGGGAACCGATGCACGTGATCGCAGGCACGAGAGACAGATTGTGTAACACACAAATCCCAGTTCTGTCAGGAGAAGAGAGACAGATTGTGTGTTCCTATTAGTTAGGAACAGTGATATGTCTCCTCCTCTAGTCACTCCCATCCCCCCACGGTTAGAACACAAACTGAGGGAACACATTTAACCCCTTGATCGCCCCCTAGTGATAACCCCTTCCCTGCCAGTGACATTTATACAGTAATCAGTGGCTATTTTAAATGTATAAATATCAATGGTCCCAAAAAAGTGTCAAAATTGTCCGATCTGTCTGCCACAATGTCGCAGTCCCAATAAAAATCACTGATCACCGCTATCACTAGTAAAAAAAATGAATAATAAAAATGCCATAAAGCTATCCCCTATTTTGTAGACGCTATAACTTTTGCGCAAACCAATCAATATACGCTTATTGTGATTTTTTTTTTACCAAAAATATGTAGAAGAATATATATCGGCCTAAACTGATGAAGAAATGCGTTTTTGTTTTTTTATTTGGGGGATATTTATTGTAGCAGAAACTAAAAAGATTGTTTTTTTTTCAAAATTGTCACTCTTTTTTTGTTTATAGCGTAAAAAATAAAAACTGCAGAGGTGATCAAATACCACCAAAAGTGGGCTGAAGTGGTTAAAGTGGCATAATACTTCAGTTCTACCTTAAAAAGCCACATATCATTGTACCAGATACAGTATGTGTTTTATTTTTTGGGTAAATTCATCACATTTTTAGACCTCATGCCCACGGGTGTTATTACAGCCGCATTTAGGAGATTTTTTTACAGCTTAAAAACGCCTCTCCATGTTATTCAATGGCCTCATACCCACATGGGCATTTTTTGAGCTGTAAGTGGCATAGATGTTTTTAAGCTCCAAAAAAACCCAGGACCAGAGCATTCTGAGGCTCCAGCACTAGAGCTGTAAAAAAGCCAGACGCTGGTAAAAGCTGTTAAACGTGGCTTAACGCTGTATACACAGCGTTAAATCTCGTCAGGCTTTTCTCTGACTCTATTCCAAATCAATGGTTCCCTATGGGAGCCCATTGCTTTGAATAGAAGTCGCACCAGAAGTCGGATCATTATGAGAGTGCGGAGGATCTTGAAGTCTAACCCAAAATGAAAAGAAAATTGGTGTGAGGTTCCCCCCCCAGGACAATAAGGGGAAACCCCACACCAAAAAAATGGCGTGGGCTTACCCCCAAAATCCACACCAGACCCTTATCGGAGCACGAGCACCCCCCCTCATGTACCATACCAGGTTACATGCCCTCAACATGGGAGGGTGGGTGCTTTGGGCGAGGGGGGCCCAAAGCACCTTGTACCCCTACCCATTCACTTAAAACAAAAAGTGTCAAAAATAATCACATTACACAGGTTTTTAAAGAATTTTATTAAGGCAGCTCCGGCATCTCTTCCAATTTCTTCTCCCCTCTTTGGCTCTTCTCCCTCTTCTGGCGATGTCTTCTCCCTCTGCCGGTCCTTCTGCCTCTCCGGTTCTTCTCCTCTCTGCACTGTCTCCTCTCTCCGCTGTCTTCTCTCTCCACTGTCTTCTCTGTCAACTGTCTTCTATCTCCCCTGTTTTCTAGCTCTTTTTCCGGGTCTTCTCTGCTGTCTTCTTGCTCTTTTGCCAGGTCTTCTCCGCTGTCTTCTCCCACTGCCGGCCCTTCTCCATCTCCGGTTCTTCTCCTCTCTGCACTGTCTTCTCTCTGTGCTGTCTTCTCTCTGCACTGTCTTCTTTCTCTGCTGTCTTCTGGCACAGGCTGACGTCATCCGGAGGCCCTGCTCCTTGTGACGTCATTGCCCCATCTTGTACCAGGCGATGACATCACAAGGGGTGGGGCCTCTGGATGATGGGGCCTCCGGATGCCATTTTTTCCACTTAAAATCCATACCAGACCGAATGATCTGATATCGTCATGGGGGGAACCCCATACCAAGGTTTCCCCCTGACATCTGTCACATGACATGGCAGACATCAGAGGGAGATCTCAGCCCCTCCCTCTTTAATACATACATCGGAGAAGGGAGTGAAGGGTGCGGTCACATGACCGCTGATCAGTGAGGAAAAATAAGGTATTTAGAAGAAGAATTTTACAAAACAACATACACTGTAAAGTACATGTTATCCTAGCAGAGGGGCTGGCAGTGATTGTGAGCAGTAATTCTTATACTGCTCAGAATGGTGCTAGAAGGGGAGGGGTGGCTCCCACACAGGATCTGACAGGCAGGGATGGGGGGGAGGACAGGGCAGAGGAGGACAGAGGAGAGTTGTGGATGATGGAGCCACGTAAACTGACCATGGTGTCAGGGCTTGGCAGCCATGATAAACCATGGTCAGTTTACACAGGGGAGGGCAGAACCAGGCAGGATCAGCCAGGTATTTTAGGTGATAGAAGGGGCCAAATTACACAGCACACGCACTGTGCTGTTATTCATGCTTTAAAGGAACAGGATTTTTTTTTTAGGGTAACAAATGCTTTAATTTGCATAGAGATAATATGCAAACATTGTCTTTTCTCTTTTCTATGCAGGCATGGGAATAGATGTGCAATGGTCTGAGAGACTTTTATTTTTTTATTTTTTTAATATTATTGAAAAAAAGAAAGTAATACCAGAGTACCATAACAAGGGCATTGATACAGTAAACATAGGGTTATTCACATAGTATTGACACATCACGTTTCCAAGTCAATATACAAGAAAAAAGAAACCAGAATGTGTTCACATAAATTACTTGATGATGTACAATAAATTAATGTTTATATTGTTCAAGCAAAAAAAGGAAAAAAACACTCCCAGTAGATGCACTCATGGAGGAAGGGTAAAACATTGTACATACATAGTTACATAGTTACATAGTTAGTCAGGTTGAAAAAAGACACAAGTCCGTCCAGTTCAACCTTAAAAACAATAAATAAATAAAATTAAAAAAATCGTACAATCCAATATACCCAATTTTATACCCTCAGTTGATCCAGAGGAAGGCAAAAAACCCCAGCAGAGCATGCTCCAATTTGCTACAGCAGGGGAAAAAATTCCTTCCTGATCCCCCAATAGGCAATCGGATTTTCCCTGGATCAACTTTACCTATAAATGTTAGTACCCACTTATATTATGTACATTTAGGAAAGTATCCAGGCCTTTCTTAAAGCAGTCTACTGAGCTGGCCAGAACCACCTCTGGCGGGATTCTATTCCACATTTTCACAGCTCTTAATGTGAAGAAACCTTTGCGTATTTGGAGATGAAATCTCTTTTCCTCTAGACGTAAAGAGTGCCCCCGTGTCCTCTGGGTTAACCGTAAAGAGAATAACTCAACACCAAGATCACTATATGGACCCCTTATATATTTGAACATGTTGATCATATCCCCCCCTTATTCTCCTCTTCTCAAGAGTGAATAAATTCAGTTCCTCTAATCTTTCCTCATAGCTGAGCTCCTCCATGCCTCTTATCAGTTTGGTTACCCTTCTCTGCACTTTCTCCAGTTCCCCGATATCCTTTTTGAGAACTGGTGCCCAAAACTGAACTGCATATTCCAGATGAGGTTTTACTAATGATTTGTAGAGGGGCAAAATTATAGCTCTCTCTCTAGAGTCCATACCTCTCTTAATACAAGAAAGGACTTTGCTCGCTTTGGAAACCGCAGCTTGGCATTGCATGCTATTATTGAGCTTATGATCTACCAAAACCCCCAGATCCTTCTCCACCATGGATTCCCCCAGTTGTACTCCCCCTAGCATGTATGATGCATGCATATTCTTAGCCCCCAAGTGCATACCTTTACATTTATCAACATTAAACCTCATCTGCCACATAGTCGCCCAATTAGACAGTGCATTGAGGTCGGTTTGTAAATTGGAGACATCCTGTAAGGACGTTATTCCACTGCATAGCTTGGTGTCATCTGCAAAGACAGAAATGTTACTTTTGATCCCAGACCCTATATCATTTATAAAGATATTAAAAAGTAAGGGTCCCAGTACTGAACCTTGGGGTACACCACTGATAACCTTAGACCATTTAGAGTAAGAATCATTAACCACTACTCTCTGAATTCTGTCTTTTAGCCAGTTTTCTTTCCATTTACAAACTGATATTTCCAAGCCTGTAGACTTTACCTTACACATGAGCCGTGTGTGGGGAACTGTGTCAAATGCTTTTGCAAAATCCAAGTATACCACATCCACAGCCACCCCTCTGTCCAAGGTTTTACTTACCTCTTCATAAAAAAAATCAGGTTTGTCTAACAACTTCTGTCTTTCATGAATCCATGCTGTGTGTTGCTTAAAATGTTTTTTTCCAGCAAGAACTCGTCTATGTGGTCTTTTATTAAACGCTCCGGTATCCTCCCGACTATAGAAGTTAAACTAACAGGTCTATAGTTACTTAGTAACGACTTTGATCCCTTAAAATATAGGCACCACATTCGCCCTGCGCCAATCCAGTGGCACTGTTCCCGTCATTAATGAGTCCCTAAAAATTAGATACAATGGCTTGAAACTACAGAGCTCAATTTTTTTAGGAGCCGTGGGTGGATGCCATCAGGTCCAGGTGCTTTATCCACCTTTATTCTGGACCATATCACTTTTGAGCCATTGTGGATCATTCGGGGCTGTGTCACTACCATCCCCATTATGGACATGAGCTCCCCCATGCTCCTTTGTATACACAGAGCTGAAAAAAGTATTTAATAAATTTGCCTTCTCTTTGTCCCCAGTCACCCACTCTAGATTATTTTGTAAAGAGCTGACATGCTCAGACCTGGCCTTTTTACTATTAATATATTATTGTATTATTGTAATTGTAAAATAAAATACAAGAACATGGAAGGGATGAGAGACTATTGGAAGTACCCTCCTAGTTAGGTTGCTAGAGAAATTTAGTTTTGGCTCACTCTGTAGCTAGAGGAGCTGAATTGTTTGTTTTGATCTATAGTGGCTCCACAGGCTGTGGGATTGATTGTTTCCTCCTGGCTTTGTTGAGGAACTTCCAGTGCTTGGGGTGGTAAAATTCAGATCCCCAGCCTGACTATTTACTACCCTCTCCCCAATCCCTGCCCAGTAGGTGGGAAGATAAGGGGTAAATAGGCTGGAGTCCAACAGACTAGGGCTTGGCCTTGGTTATCCTCCCTGCAAGGATGGACTGCTAATACTCCAGGGGACTGCTTGTCGATGGAGCCCTCCAGGACTGACTTCCAGACTACCTCATGCTATGGACAGTGCCTGCCAACAGGATCTTCCTCCCAGCTCTGTGAGTAGAGCCTGAGCACTGTGCTGAAGTTATCCATGGTCTCCAGCTGTGAATGTGTGATTGTTCCAGCTAGCCCAGAGTGCCCAAACTTTCTTGTGGCCATCAGTTGCAATAGTTAGGGTACTTTCACACTGAGGCACTTTTCAGGTGTTTAAGCAGTAAAAATAGCGCCTGTAAAGTGCCTGAAAAACACCTCTCATGCCTCCCCAGTGTGAAAGCCTGAGTGCTTTCACACTGGGGCAGTGCACTTGCAGGACGGGAAAAAAAGTCCTGCAAGCATACACCGTTCCCAAAACGCCCTGCCCATTAAAATTAATGGGCAGCACTGCCGACGCGCCAGAAAAGCAATTCGTCAGCGCTGCAACACGGGCGCTTTTAACCCTTTCTTCGGTCTCTAGCGGGGGTTAAAAGCACCCTGCTATTGGCCAAAAAGCACCGATATAACAGTGGTAAAGCACTGCTAAAACAAGTGGTGCATTACTGCTAACACCAGTACCACCCAAGTGTGAAAGTAGCCTTAGACTTCTCCAGTCTACTACAGTACAATTGTGCTAGACTTCATTGTTTATAGTCTTCAGCTGTGAGCTTAGTGATTGTGCTGCTGCTATAGAGAGAAGAGTCCTCAGCTTAGATTTGCATTCAAGCATTTTATAGTATCACATTCCCCATTTTTCTCCTTCTGTTCTACAGCAATAAACCTCAAAAAGACTTTGGGATTGCACTACACCTGATTTAAGGGGAAAGTGGTAAACAAATTGTATAGGAAAGGAAAGAGGCGTTTGCAAAGGAATAGAAAGAGAAATTAAAAAGGAGGGCGAGAAAATCCCAGGAGTACAACATCTTGTCAATATCAATGTTATAAGAGAGACTGATTTGAAAGTCGGTGGCTGAGAATAGGAGATCAAAGGTTGACAAACTTGAGTATGTTTTGACTGTGTGTCTGTCAGGGCCGCTTGTAAGGAGGTAGAACCTGCCCTACTGTACGGGGCCCATGCCCCATAAGTTCAACAGGGTGCCTAGAGCAGCAGGAGTTGGGGCAATTACTGGAATCAACCCCCTGTGGCCCTCCCTGCATTTAAAATGCTTCAGTTTGTCCATGAGCAGGGAGACTCTGTACAGAGTGCTTTCTGTTCATTCACTCTGCAGCTGAGGCTTCAGAGAAGGGATTGAGGAATCTGTGTCCTCAAACTTTTTCTCAAAATGGAGACTTTGGGTGTCTGTTTAGACCCCTGATATTTCACCAACCTCCACAGGGCTGTTCAAAAAATGCAAAAAATAAAGAACTAAAATCATAAAAAATGAAAAAGAATAACTGAGGGCTCATTCTCACAGGTATTCTGGTTGCATGAATGAGTGCTTTGTTCGTACAGCTGGAGCTGCCTGTTTGGTTCACTGTTCCTGTCAGCTAGGTTTACAGGGCCCCATGACTTCTAACAGCAGCCCTGGTGTCTGTTATAATAACAGTGAGTATCTCATTGATCAGTTACCCTGTGTTTATCTGCCTCAAAACTAAGGGTGGGGGTTTTCCATGCCCTAGCTGTTGTCAGTCTAGTTGCCACAATTAAAGTGGGTAAAATAAGTATTGAGCAGGTCACCATTTTTCTAGTTAAATATATTGCTAAACGTGCTATTGGAATGAAAATTCCCCCACGTGTCAGTAACAACCCATGCAATCCATATATACAAAGAAACCAAAACATAACAGTTCAGAAATTAAGTTATGTGTAATAAAATGGACGACACAGGGAAAAAGTATTGAACGTGCTAACTGAACAATAAGGTTGAAAAGGTCTTGAGAGAGCTTTTTGCTTTTACCCATCATGAGATGTATCTTGTGTGACACCTTGGTAATGGGTCACCTTTTTATAGGCCATCAGTGGAGACTAAACCTACTAATATTAAGTTGTACTGACAAGGGGCAGGATTGCTTTCTGATAGATTTCAGCTGGCGTCTTGGCTTTTCATGCCTTTTTGCACCGCCCTTTCTTCATGTGTTAAATATTTTTTCCCTGTGCCATTCCATTTTATTACACATAACTTAATTTCTGAATTTATTTGTGTTGGTTTCTTTGTATGTATGGATTGCATGGGTTGTTACTGACATGTGATGAAAATTTCATGTCAATAGCACCTTTAGAAATATATTTACCTAGACAAATGGTGATGTGTTCAATCCTTTTTTTACCCGCTGTACATGGGAGACTAATGATGTAAATATATCCAGAATGGGCTTATGCAAGAGGGTCTGGTAAGGGTTTTTGCAGATGTCTGTATGAATCAAGGAGCAAATTAAGGTATACATCCATATCCATAGTCTTTTTGCTACCGGACATGTCCACCAAATGTGGGTCATAGTACCTTCAAGGTTGGAGCCATGAAATTAGATCAGAGCTGGGATACTGGAAGTGCGGCAGTGTGCTTATTGTTTAGTATTGTTCATACTAAACAATTATTTAGTATTTTGTTTTTTTAGCATGTGAATGTATTTATAATAGACTCTATGGTGATTATGATTTACCACACTATGATGGCTTCTATGTGGTTTTAAATTCACCCCACAGTTATACAGTACTATAGTAGTACAGCAGACTCTTAAAGAGACAGGCACCAGAGGGGACCAGGACCATTGAGATGTCATTATTATCATCCCCAGGAAGTGAAGGAAGTGCTTATTGACCGATTATAACTTATAGGTCAATACCCGAAGGTGAGGATACAATTTGAATCATGTGTGCGGTGGTGCACATTGAGTTTTAAGATGCCTTACAGCACTGGGATAGTGGGCTCAATCACCAGTAGGAGGATCATATTGTTGAAGCACGAAAATCATGAAGACTGGATTGGAAGTGTTTTTTTGGTAACACAGTGACACACATTTTCAAATTTTATTCAGCAGGGTGACACATTTTAAGTTTTAACTGAATGCTGTTTCCCAAGTCCATTGTTTTGGCTCCACTGTGCCTCCACCCCCTACAGGTTGAGGCTGAGGGAGATATGTACTGGCCATAAGGGATGTGTCTAGGATGGCATGTATACCCTCTCTATGTGCAATAGGTGCTTGGACCTTTAAGACACACCAAGGGTTAAGAAATGAGAGGGCAGGAGTGGTTACTGGGAGGGCTGCTGAAAGCTGCACCTGTTTGGATGTTGGATACAAATGTCAAAAGGCTGCACTGCTGGCTTGTCCCAGTGGTGCAACTGTGTTGTCCTTTTGCATGGAAATTTATTCTGGCTGAGAAAATTTTGACTGTGTGTCTGCTTTTTACAGTGATGATAGTAAACTGTAAAAGCAATTGTTTTACCTGTCAGGAATGACTTTCATTCATGAAAGCATAAATTCATGAAAGCATGAAAGCATGAAAGCACAGTGATCACATGGTAAAGGGCCAATCACAGTGGCCCTGTATCATGTGATAGCTGTATCCAATCACAGCAATCACAATAGTAAACAACGAACGAAACAAAGTAATTCATGGCAGTTACGACGATCACTGATTCATCATTAGGGATGAGCCGAACACCCCCCTGTTCGGTTCACACCAGAACTTGCGAACAGGCAAAAAATTTGTTCGAACATGCGAACACCGTTAAAGTCTATGGAACATGAACATGAATAATCAAAAATGCTAATTTTAAAGGCTTATATGCAAGTTATTAACATAAAAAGTGTTTGGGGACCTGGGTCCTGCCCCAGGGGAAATGGATCAAGGCAAAAAAAGTTTTAAAAACAGCCGTTTTTTCAGGAACAGTGATTTTAATAATGCTTAAAGTGAAACAATAAAAGTGTAATATCCCTTTAAATTTTGTACCTGGGGGGTGTCTATAGTATGCCTGTAAAGGGGCGCATGTTTCCTGTGTTTAGAACAGTCTGACAGCAAATTACATTTCAAAGGAAAAAAAGTCATTTAAAACTGCTTGCGGCTATTAATGAATTGCCGGTCCAACAATACACATAAAAGTTCATTGATAAAAACGGCATGGGAATTCCCCACAGGGGAACCCCAAACCAAAATTTAAAAAAAAATGACGTGCGGGGTCCCCCTAAATTCCATACCAGGCCCTTCAGGTCTGGTATGGATATTAAGGGGAACCTCAGCCAAAATTTTTTTTAAAAATGGCTTGGAGTCCCCCTCAAAATCTATACCAGACCCTTCAGGTCTGGTATGGATTTTAAGGGGAACCCTGCGCCAAAATTAAAATTAAAAAATGGCGTGGGGTCCCCCCAAGAATCCATACCAGACCCTTATCAGAGCACGCAACCTGGCAGGCTGCAGGAAAAGAGGGGGGAGAAGAGAGCGCCCCCCCTGAACCGTACCAGGCCACATGCCCTCAACATTGGGAGGGTGCTTTGGGGTAGCCCCCCAAAACACTTTGTCCCCATGTTGATGGGGACAAGGGCCTCATCCCCACAACCCTTGCCCGGTGGTTGTAGGGGTCTGCTGGCGGGGGGCTTATTGAAATCTGGAAGCCCCCTTTAACAAGGGGACCCCCAGATCCCAGCCCTCCCCCCTGTGTGAAATGGTAAGGGGGTACAAAAGTACCCCTACCATTTCCCAAAAAAACTGTCAAAAATGTTAAAAATGACAAGAGACAGTTTTTGACAATTCCTTTATTTAAATGCTCCTTCTTTCTTCTATCTTCTATCTTCTTTCTTCTATCTTCTATCTTCCTTCGGTTTCTTCCTCCATCTTGTTCTTCTTCTGGTTCTTCTGGTTCTTCTGTGTGACACTTCTCCTCTTCTGACAGTTCTTAAATAATGGGGGTGGGCCACCTTTTCCTGCAGCCTGCCAGGTTGCGTGCTCGGATAAGGGTCTGGTATGAATTTTGGGGGGGACCCCACGCCATTTTTTTAAAAATTTTGGCACAGAGTTCCCCTTAAAATCCATACCAGACCTGAATGGCCTGGTATGGAATTTAGGGGGACCCCCATGTCATTTTTTTTTAAATTTTGGTTTGGGGTTCCCCTGTGGGGAATTCCCATGCCGTTTTTATCAATGAACTTTTATGTGTATTGTCGGACCGGCAATTCATTATAGCCACGAGTAGTTTTAAATTACTTTTTTCCTTTGAAATGTCATTTTGCTGTCAGACTGTTCTAAACATGGGAAACATGCGCCCCTTTACAGGCATACTATAGACATCCCCCAGGTACAAAATTTAAAGGGATATTACACTTTTATTGTTTCACTTTAAGCATTATTAAAATCACTGCTCCCGCAAAAACAGCCGTTTTTAAAACTTTTTTTTGCATTGATCCTTGTCCCCTGGGGCAGGACACAGGTCCCCAAACACTTTTTATGACAATACCATGCATATAAGCCTTTAAAATTAGCACTTTTGATTTCTCCCATAGACTTTTAAAGAGTGTTCCGTGGCTTTTGAATTTGCCGCGAACACCCCAAATTGTTCGCTGTTCGGCGAACTGGCGAACAGCCGATGTTCAAGTCGAACATGAGTTTGACTCGAACTCGAAGCTCATCCTATTTATCATCAATTCACAGTGATCATCGCTGTTACAAGCAATCACAGTATAAAAAAAAAATCCCAATCACCTTCCCAGAGCAGCACAGTTGCACTATGGTCACACTGCATTACTGTGATGACAATGAGCTCCATTCACTAAAGCAGATCACATGCGATATTTAGGTGATCTAGCACATCTTTCCTAAATATCGCATGCAATGCTGAAAATGTCGTTTCACTATTCTGTTTGCGGTATTTACCTCACACTCCCAAAATGCTTGGTAAATACCACATAAAACGGCATTAAAGTCAATTCACAAAAGGAAATAAATAAATGAATGCATGCAGTAATTAAGTAGTGGTCCAGGCATGCAGTATTGAAGAACTTTGGCCACCACCCCTCAATAGTCATGGGCATGGAAGCATTTAAAAAGGGTGCTTATTCACAATCCAATGAGCATATGGCTAGTCTTCACTCTCATTTGGCAGCTAGACATAGCATTGCTGTCACCTACATCCTTAACCACTTAAAGCGGAGTTCCACCCAAAAGTGAAACTTCTGCTCATTTGTTTCCTCACCCCCTCAGGTGCAACAATTGGCACCTTTCGGGGGGGGGACACAGGATTCCTGTCTTTGACAGGTATCCTGTTCCCGCTTCCCGGAGCCACAGCTGTGGATATTGACATCACTGCGAGGCTCCATCCTCCTCCCCCTGTCGCCGGGCCAGTAGGAGAGAGGAACGGAGCCTCACGCATGCACAGTAGGGTTCCCGACATGAAGCTGTAAGGCTACACTGCCAGGTTCTCTTATCCCTAATGGTGGCGGCAGCACCGACAGCTGATGGAAACATCAGCTGCGGTGCCAACATCTCTGGACTCCAGGACAGGGAAGTGTCCTATTATTAATAGCCAGCAGCTGCAGTATGTGTATCTGCTGGCTTTTAATTTTTGTAGCGGTGAGTGGACCTCTGCTTTAACCACTTGCCGCCCCCCAATGTAGCAAAATGACATTGGCAAAGTGGTTGCAATATCCTGACCAGACGTCATATGACCTGGTCAGGATAACAAGCCGCTGCGCTCCCCCCGGGGGCGAGCATCGCGCCAATCATTGTTGCAGCGTGTCAGTCTGACACACCACAGCTCCAATCTAGGTAAAGGGTCTCTGACGGAGACTCTTTATCATGTGATCAGTTGTGTCCAATCACGGCTGATCATGATGTAAACAGGAAGAGCCGTTTATTGGGTTTTTCTCACTAGCGTCTGACAGACGCCAGTAGAGGAGAGCCGATTGGTTGCACCTCTGATGGGGGGGTCTGTGCTGATTATCAGTGCTAATGATGCCAATGTGTGCCCACACATGATGCCCACCAGCAATACCTGCCAGTGCCTCCTAATCAGTGATGCCAATCAGTGCCATCTATCAGTGTCAATCAGTTCCACTCATCAGTGTCAGTGTCAATCAGTGCCACCTATCAGTGCTCATCCATGCTTATCAGTGCCCACCTATCAGTGCCCATCAGTGCCACCTCAGTGCCCATCAGTACAACCCATAAGTACCCAATGGTGCTGCCTTTTAGTGCCCTTCTGTGCCGCCTATGAGTGCCCATCTGTGCCACCCATCAGTGCTGCATATCAGTGCCACCTATCAGTGCCCATCAGTGACGCCTATTAGTGCCCATCAGTTTTGCATATCAGTGCCCATCATCATTTCCCATCAGTGCCACCTCATCAGTGTCACCTCATTGGTGTCATCTCATCAGTGCCCAGCAGTGCAGCCTCATCAGTGCCCATCAGTGAAGGAGAAAACAGACTTATTTACAAAATTTTATAACAGAAACAAAGAAAAACTTTTTTTTTCAAAATTCTCGGTCTTTTTTTATTTGTTTAGCAAGAAATAAAAACCGGCAAGGTGATCAAATACCGCCAAAAGAAAGCTCTATTTGTGGGAAGAAAATTACAAAAATTTTGTTTGGGTGCAGTGTAGCATGACCGCACAATTGTCATTTAAACAGCGACAGCGCTGAAAGCTGAAAATTGGCTTGGGCAGAAAGGGGGGAAAGTGCCCTGTATTGAAGTGGTTAAGGACTGGACCTGTTTTTCAGACTTGGTGTTTACAAGTTAAAATTTTTTTTTGCTAGAAAATTACTTAGAACCCCCAAACATTATATATATTGTAGCGATGTAGTTGATGCTAGTAACAAACAATCCACCAATTCACCCCGCTGCCAGACTTCATACATCATTTCCAGAGACAATGAACAGTCTTTAGCTAGTTTTGTTTTTGTTGTTTTATTGGGGGTACAACTTGAATAGGGAATAGGGATATGGGATACCCATAGAATATATCATTGCTATCACATTTTTAAGATTTGAGTAAAACAACACAAAGTTAGAGCCAGAAGATTAGATGTGCATTTAAACTGAGTGTGAATCTCCTCCTGCATTTACCTGCAGACTATTGCTCCTCCTCTGCACAACTGCCGCAGAATATTCCTTCTAAGGGTTCCCCACCCATCACCTTGTGATGAATGAAGACATCACTTTTGACTGTGTAAAAATGATGGTCTTATGCAGCGTACACATGGTCGGACTTTTTGACCAGACTTGTCCGACGGACGCCGACAGACCAAATCCGGCAGACAATCCGATCATGTGTGGGCTTCACTGGACCTTCAGTGGACTTTTCCAGTCGCAAATCTGATGGACTTTAGATTTGGAACATGCTTCAAATCGTTACGTCGTAACTCTGCCGGACCCAGAAATCTGCTCGTCTGTATGCTAGTCCGACGGACAAAAACCGAGGCTAGGGCAGCTATTGACTACTGGCTATCAACTTCCTTATTTTAGTCCGGTGTACGTCATCACGTATGAATCCGTTGGACTTTGGTGTGATCGTGTGTAGGCAAGTCCGTTCATTAAAAAGTCCATTGTAAGTCCATCAAAAGTCTGTCGAAAGTCCGCTGAAAAGTCTGTCAGACAAGTCCGGTCGAAAAGACTGCCCGTGTGTACGCGGCCTCAGAACTCTTTTTCCTCCAGCCCAAACTTGTTTCCTCCTATGCAGACTTGTTCCCTCCTGCACAAACTTGTAATTACTGAATTAGAGTCATGTCACATCTTCTTCTATGGAGTAATAGGGACCCACTCTGAATAAGCCCCTAGACAGGCTCTGGTTGCTCGCTGCTACTAGGCCTGAGGCCTGCAGTGCCTCTCCCCAGAGGCCTAGTAGTTTAAAAGCATTTTTCTTGATGGTGAACTACTGTTCCCAGCCAGCCCAACTTGCAAATTCTGTGCCCTCAGGCCACATCGACTTGACACAGATCCCCCACAGTCTCTTTTCTGATCCAGGACTCCCCATCATTCACCGTGTGTATGATGAAGACTCTGTTAATAAACGTGTAGAAGCAGAGTTACCTCACAGACTTCCTGGCACATTTAGCCCTCCGCTGTGGTAACACTCACCGACCTTCCACTGCCCTGAGTCCTTGATGAGGAACTTGACCGAACCATACGTTCCGACAGCTTCACCTGCCCCTCTGCTCCAGGAGTTCTCTACCACTGACCGTGTGGTGGCAAAGGCATTGCCAATGACCTTGTAGAGGCAAAGTTCCCTCACAGCTCTCCCTGGGCCTCCTCCTGCGATTGGTACACCCCGCAAACAGATGGTGTGTCCTCCTGTGGCTGCCTAGCATTCCATTCCTCACTTCACTCAGCCGACATCTCCCCCAGTGGCATATCACCTCAGCTTATATAGGAGCCCCCCCCCCTGCCAATACCAATTGGGGATTGGTCAGGGCTCCCACATGAGCTGCCTGCCACTCCAGTTCTAGGCCCAGCCCCTCTTCCAGAATCTTCTCCCTGGAAGCAGGGGAGGTGCCTCAGATCTGGATCACAGGTGGTCACACCCACTGCTACTCTGACCACTCCCAGCCCCCAGAAAAAAACAGACAGGCCTAGTTTACAGCATAGGCCTGCCTAAATTTGCCTGTGCTGACAGTTCCTAGTAAAAACCCATTACTAGCACCTACCTATCGTTGCAATACTTTCTGTCACACGTATTTGCGCAGCGGTCTTACAAGCGCACTTTTTTGGAAAAAATACACTTTTTTGAATTAAAAAATAAGACAAAAGTAAAGTTAGCCTAATTTTTTTTTAATATTAATAAAGATAATGTTACGCCGAGTAGATTGACAACATGTCACCCGTCAAAATTGCGCCCGCTCATGGAATGGCGACAAACTTTTATCCTTAAAAATCTCCATAGGTGATGTTTAAAAATTTATACAGGTTTCCAGTTTTGAGTTACAGAAGAGGTCTAGGGCTAGCATTATTGCTCTCTCACTAACAATTGTGGTGATATCTCACAAGTGTGGTTTGAACACCGTTTTCATATGCGGGCGTTACACATGTATGCGTTTGCTTCTGCGCGCGAGCTCAGCGGGACGGGGCACTTTACATTTTTTTTTTTCTTATTTATTTTACTTTTTTTTTTTTTGACACTGTCATTTTACAAAAAAAAATTTTGGGTCACTTTTATTCCTATTACAAGGAATGTAAACATCCCTTGTAATAGAAAAAAAGCATGGCAAGACCTCTTAAATATGAGATCTGGGGTCGAAAAGACCAGCATTAGTGACAGATGCTTGCATAGATGCTCGAGTGCGCATGCATGCATGCCTTTGCCCATGACTATGCACATCTGCCCAGGTATTTGCCGACGATCTATGCATGTGCATATGTGTGCGTGGAGACATACCATCAGCACCACAGACATGCCTTCCCTGACAAAGCAAACATGGTCCAGCAAGTATGGTCAGGGATGATGTATTTCTTTCACAGTACACTGGGTAACTCTGATTGCAACTAGGAAGGATGCAGGATAGGGCTCAGTGCTGTAGCTTGTTTTGCCACCATGTCTCCATATACTTGTTGTTGATTAGGGATGAGCTTCGCGTTCGAGTCGAACCCATGTTCGACTCGAACATCGGCTGTTCGATCATTCGCCGAATTGCGAACGTTATGGGCCATTCACGCCGAATTCATGTGGCGCATCACGGCCCATAATTCACTGCGGCATCACAGTGCATTGCTGGTTGATGATTGGCCAAGCATGCACTATGACCCGCATGCTTGGCCAATCATAGCGCCGTCAGTAGAGAGAGCTGTAACTGGCCAAAGCCAGGGTGGCTTTGCTAATTATGGCTCAGGGGGTTTAGAACACGCCCTACACTATATAAGGCCGCCTGCACGGCAGCCCTGTGTAGTGTGTTCCAGCGTGCTTAGATAGACAGAGAGACAGTGTCATTTCATTTCAGTTAGCTAGATTAGGCAGGACAGTCAGTGAGTTAGCTGCACTTACAGTGTATTGTGTATATATATGCATCCCAGGTGTTGTGTGTGTATATATATATATATATATATATATATATATATATATATACACTGTATTCAGTTTAGCTAGATCCGTTCCTGTTATCTTCCTACTGGCAGGCAGGCTTGTCTTGTTACAGTATTTACAGCTACCTGAAGAAAATTGCTGGTGTTCTTGTGATCCTATTAGTACCACAGTCAGGCAGCTAGACTATTTACAGTTAGCGTAGTGCGTCCTCCTCACAGTGTTCAGTTAAAGCTACAAGTTAGTTTAGTGTGACCTCTGCACAGTGTTCAGCTAAAGCTACAAGTTAGGGTAGTGCGTCCTCCTCACAGTGTTAAGCTAAAGCTACAAGTTGTTGTAGTGCGTCCTCCTCACAGTGTTCAGCTAAAACTACAAGTTAGTGTAGTGAGACCTCTGCACAGTGTTCAGCTAAAGCTAAAAGTTAGTGTAGTGCGTCCTCCTCACAGTGTTCAGCTAAAACTACAAGTTGTTGTAGTGCGACCTCTGCACAGAGTTCAGCTAAAGCTACAAGTTAGTGTAGTGCGTCCTCCTCACAGTGTTCAGCTAAAGCTACAAGTTAGTGTAGTGCGTCCTCCTCACAGTGTTCAGCTAAAACTACAAGTTAGTGTAGTGCGACCTCTGCACAGAGTTCAGCTAAAGCTACAAGTTAGTGTAGTGCGTCCTCCTCACAGTGTTCAGCTAAAACTACAAGTTAGTGTAGTGCGTCCTCCTCACAGTGTTCAGCTAAAACTAC
The DNA here is from genome assembly GCF_042186555.1 of Aquarana catesbeiana. Classification (NCBI taxonomy): domain Eukaryota; kingdom Metazoa; phylum Chordata; class Amphibia; order Anura; family Ranidae; genus Aquarana; species Aquarana catesbeiana. Next base: position 247,937,677 of record NC_133325.1, on the reverse strand, counting down.
AAGTTAGTGTAGTGCGACCTCTGCACAGAGTTCAGCTAAAGCTACAAGTTAGTGTAGTGCGTCCTCCTCACAGTGTTCAGCTAAAACTACAAGTTAGTGTAGTGCATCCTCCTCACAGTGTTCAGCTAAAACTACAAGTTAGTGTAGTGTGACCTCTGCACAGTGTTCAGCTAAAGCTACAAGTTAGTGTAGTGCGTCCTGCTCACAGTGTTCAGCTAAAACTACAAGTTAGTGTAGTGCGTTCTCCTAACAGTGTTCAGCTAAAGCTACAAGTTAGTTTAGTGTGACCTCTGCACAGTGTTCAGCTAAAGCTACAAGTTAGGGTAGTGCGTCCTCCTCACAGTGTTCAGCTAAAGCTACAAGTTAGTTTAGTGTGACCTCTGCACAGTGTTCAGCTAAAGCTACAAGTTAGGGTAGTGCGTCCTCCTCACAGTGTTCAGCTAAAGCTACAAGTTAGTTTAGTGTGACCTCTGCACAGTGTTCAGCTAAAGCTACAAGTTAGGGTAGTGCGTCCTCCTCACAGTGTTCAGTTAAAGCTACAAGTTAGTTTAGTGTGACCTCTGCACAGTGTTCAGCTAAAGCTACAAGTTAGGGTAGTGCGTCCTCCTCACAGTGTTCAGCTAAAGCTACAAGTTAATGTAGTGCATCCTCCTTACAGTATTCAGCTAAAACTACAAGTTAGTGTAGTGCGTCCTCTGCACAGTGTTCAGCTAAAGCTACAAGTTAGTGTAGTGCATCCTCTTCACAGTGTTCAACTAAAACTACAAGTTAGTGTAGTGCGACCTCTGCACAGTGTTCAGCTAAAGCTACAAGTTAGTGTAGTGCGTCCTCCTCACAGTGTTCAGCTAAAACTACAAGTTAGTGTAGTGCAACCTCTGCACAGTGTTCAGATAAAGCTACAAGTTAGTGTAGTGCATCCTCCTCACAGTGTTCAGCTAAAACTACAAGTTAGTGTAGTGCGACCTCTGCACAGTGTCCAGCTAAAGCTACCTGTAGAAGGTTGGTGGTGTTTTCCTGATCCTATCACTACCGCACTACCACTAGCTGCAGTATCAGTATATATATATATATATATATATATATATATATATCCCAGCTTAGTGCAGCTACAGGCCATTAGTATGTCTGGAAGGCCAACAAAGAGAGGCAGACAGTCACAAGCCAATAAAAGAGGGCAAGCAGGCTCTGTGTCTAGAGGCAACAGTGCTGGTCGTGGAGACGGTGCATCTTCATCAGCATGTGGCCGTGGGACACGCTTGGCCTTTTTTTAGGCAGCTGGCCGTGTTGAGCCGCAATATGCGGAAGACTTGGTCGAGTGGATGACCAAGCCGTCCTCATCCTCCTCATCCTCTCTCACCCATGCTCAGGGTACTTTGTCTGGCAAAGCAGCTGCCAACGCGGCCTCTTCCCTTGGCTCAATGGCATCAGTGACTCCTTCCCTAGCCCCACTATGTCCTCCTGAGGAGTCCCTCGAACTGTTTGACCACAGTGTTGGGTACATGCTCCAGGAGGATGCCCAGCGTTTAGAAGGCTCTGATGATGTTACTGAGCTAGATGAATGCAGTAACGTGAGCATGGACAGAGGGGGTGCCCAAGAAGGACAGCAATCTGGCAGTCATGCTCCCCCTGCTGCAGCATACTGCCAGGTTTGCTCTTGTGATGAGGAGGGAGGGGATGATGAGGTCACTGACTTAACGTGGGTGCCTGATAGGAGAGAGGAGGAGGAGGAGGCACATCACCAACGAGGCAGGATGCCCTCCAGGGGCCAGCCTAAGGGCAGCACACTGACTGCATCACACCCCAAAGCTCCGCATTGTGCAGGTCGCTGCTGTCTCTGCTCGTTATTCCAAAAATTCTTTGGTGTGGGCCTTTTTTGAGACGAGTGCATCAGATCACACCGCTGCTATTTGCAACATATGTCTCAAGCGTATTTCGCGTGGCCAAAACATCTCCCGCTTGGGCACCACATGCTTGACCAGACATATGTTGACCTGCCATGCAGTTCATTGGCAAGCGTATCTAAAAGACCCACACCAAAGAACAAAGAGGACCTCTCCTTGCTCCTCATCAGCTGACATCTCCAACCCCACTATACCTTCAGTCCTCTCTGAGACCTGCACTGAGAGGAATGAAGGTGTAGAATTAGGTGTGTCACAGCCAGGTACTTGTGGGCAATCTGCTTTCGGTATTTCCCTGCCCCAGCTGCTGCACCACCGAAAGAAGTTCGCTCCCAGCCATCCACATGCCCAGCGGTTGAATGTTAGCTTGGCAAAATTGCTAGCACTTCAACTGCTGCCTTTTTAGTTGGTAGACTCTGCCACCTTCCATGAGTTTGTGGAATGTGTGGTTCCTCAGTGGCAGGTACCCAAATGCCACTTTCTCAGGGAAGGCGATTCCGGCTCTCTACCGGCATGTGGAAGGCAATGTCCATGCCTCGCTGGACAGGTTGGTCAGCGGTAAGGTGCATATTACCGCTGACTCATGGTCCAGCAGGCATGGACAGGGACGTTACCTAAGTTTCACTGCGCATTGGGTGACTCTGCTGGCAGCTGGGAAGGATGCAGGACAAGGTGCAGTAGTGTTGGAGGTTGTTCCGCCACCACGCCTCCAAAATGCCACTACTAATGATTGTGACACACCTCTTTCCTCCACCCCCTCCTCTTCTTCTTCCTCCATGGCCTCTTCCTGTGCTTTGTCCTCAGAAGCAGCTGTGCTCCGTAGCCGTTCAAGGGGCTACGCAAGTATGCTGGCCAAAAGATGCCATGTGGTGCTTGAGCTGGTGTGCTTGGGGGACAGGAGCCACACTGGGGCAGAGGTTCTGTCAGCTCTGCAGGGGCAGGGTCAGAGGTGGTTGACGCCACATCAACTTAAAGCAGGAATGGTGGTTTGCGATAATGGCACCAACCTCCTCTCTGCCCTCCGACAGGGACAAATGACCCATGTGCCCTGTTTGGCTCACGTCCTTAACTTGGTGCGGCGGTTTTTGGGCAGGTACTCGGGCTTACAGGATGTCCTGAGGCAGGCCAGGAAAGTCTGTGTGCATTTCCTCCGGTCATATAATGCCAGTGCTCGGCTGGCAGACCTCCAAAAGGAGTTAAACCTGCCCAAGAACCGCCTAATCTGTGACATGCCCACCAGGTGGAACTCAACGTTGGCCATGCTGCAGCGGCTGCACACACAGCAGAGGGCCATCAATGAGTACCTGTGCGACTATTGAACCAGGACAGGGTCAGGGGAGCTTGTTTTTTTTCCCCACGCCAGTGGGCCATGATCAGGGATGCATGCACTATCCTGTCACCATTTGAGGAGGCCACGAGGATAGTGAGCAGTGACAGTGCATGCATCAGTGACACTGTCCCCCTTGTCCACCTGTTGGAGCACACGCTGCGTGGAATAATGGACAGGGCACTTGAGGCAAAACAGAGGCAGGAAGAGGAGGACTTCCTTAGCTCTCAAGGCCCCCTTTATCCAGACAGTGTTCCTGCGTGCGTGATCACACAGGAAGAGGACGAGGAGGAGGAGGAGGATTGTGTCAGTATGGAGGTGGAGCCTGGCACTCAGCATCAGCAGCAGTCTTTAAGGGATCAGTCCCAAGAAATACATGGACTTGTACGTGGCTGGGAGGAGGTGGCTGCGGACCATGTCGTCCTTAGTGACCCAGAGGACTCCGGACCGAATGCCTCAGCAAACCTACGCTGCATGGCCTCCCTGATCCTGCAAAGCCTGCGTAAGGATCCTCGTATTCGTGGTATCAAAGAGAAGGACCAATACTGGCTGGCAACCCTCCTTGATCCAAGTTACAAGGGTAAGGTTGCGGACCTTATCTTGCCATCGCAGAGGGAGCAGAGGATGAAACATCTTCGGGAGGCCTTGCAGAAAGGTCTGTGCAATGCTTTCCCGGAGACTGGAAGGTTACAAACTCCTGTTTCTGGACAACGTGTTGCTGAGGCTTCGGTCAGTCAAAGAAGGAGCGGTGGAGAAGGTGACCGTCTGACTGATGAGTTCAGACAATTTTTTAGTCCGCAGCCCCAAGGTATGATCGGTTCCAGCAACCATCACCAGCGTCTGTTTTACATGGTGCAGGAATACCTAGGGGCTAGATCTGACTTGGACACCTTTGCCACCGAAAATCCTGTGGGTTACTGGGTCTTGAGGATGGATCACTGGCCAGAGCTTGCACAGTATGCAATTGAGCTACTGGCCTGTCCTGCATCCAGCGTTCTTTTGGAACGCACATTCAGTGCTGCTGGAGGCTTTGTAACCTATCACAGGGTGCATCTGTCCACCGACTCGGTCGATGGACTGACCTTCATAAAAATGAATCAGTCTTGGATCACCACCAGCTACCAAGCACCTGATGCTGATGTAACCGAATAATTTTTTTTGAAATCTCAGATCCCTTCAAAGACTGCCTATGCTGATGCTGAGTGACTATCCTGAGTAATTATCCTCTTCCTCCTCAATGATCACGCTGATAGCTTGTAAGAACATTTTGGTTCTGGGCACTGCCACCAGTGCCTAAGGCCCAATTTTTCAGCCCCTGTTTAACAGGGGCATGTAATTACAATTTTTGATGCAATACTTTGCAGCAGGGCTCATTCCTGCTTTCCAACTAGAGTATCTGTGAGGGGTTGCAGTGTTGTGGCACCAGCACCAGTGCCTAAGGCCCAATTTTTCAGACCCTGTCTAACAGGGGCATGTAATTACAATTTTTGATGCAATACTTTGCAGCAGGGCTCGTTCTTGCGTTCCAACTAGAGTATCTGTGAGGGGTTGCAGTGTTGTGGCACCAGCACCAGTGCCTAAGGCCCAATTTTTCAGCCCCTGTTTAACAGGGGCATGTAATTACAATTCTTGATCTAATATTTCACAGCATGGCCCATTTCTGTACCCACCAAGAGTGAGTAAGGACTTACAGTGTTGTGGCACCAGCACCACCACCACCACCAAAGGCCCAATTTTTCAGCCCCTGTTGGACATGTAATTACAATTCTTGATCTAATATTTCACAGCAGAGCCCTGTGAGGGCTTACAGTGTTGTGGCCACAACAACACCTAAGGCCCAAATTTCTGCTGAGTATATAGGGCAGGCCCCTACTTTCAAACATCCAACTTACAAACGACTCCTACTTGCAAACAGAAGGAGACAACAGGAAGTGAGATGAAATCTACCCCTAGGAAGGGAAATTCTCTCCTGTAAGAGTTAATATGGAAAAAACGTTTCTCCTTTCCACTGATGCTTTATCACCAATCCTTGTTTCACAAAAAAACCCACATTTTCAAAAAACATTTTTCATTGGGACAAAAAGTGAGGTGAAATCTTCTCAAGAGGAGCACAGGCAGCAAAACAAATGTCACAGGGGTGATAACCCTTCCCTATGTTTTCCAAAAAGCTTAAAATAGATTTTTTTTGGCTGGAGCTAAACACATTAAAAATGTACCAATTCAAAATTACAAACAGATTCTACTTAACAACAAACCTACAGTCCCTATCTTATTTGCACTGCCTGTATGCTGCTGTTCATAGTACAGAGCCTGTTTACTGCTGTTTCCTTTTTTAATTTGGGTGCGGGGTTTCCCTTAATATCTATACAAGACCCAAAGGGCCTGGTAATGGACTGGGGGGTACCCATGCCGTTTGTCTCACTGATTTTCATCCATATTGCCAGGACCCGACATTACATTAAAGCCGCAAGCAGTTTTAAATGACTTTTTTTTCCTTTAAAAATGACATTTTGTGCAGGGACTGTTCTAAGCACGGGAAACACGTGCCACTTTACAGGCATACTATAGACACCCCCCAGGTATGATATTTAAAGCAATATTTCACTTTTTTTTTTACTTTAAGCATCATTAAAATCACTGCTCCTGAAAAAACGTCCATTTTTAAACTTTTTTTTAGCATTGATACCTTTCCCCTGGGGCAGGACCTGGGTCCCCAAACCCTTTTTAGGACAATACCATGCAAATTAGCCTTTAAAATGAGCACTTTTGATTTCGAACGTTCGAGTCCCATAGACGTCAATGGGGTTCTAACGTTCATGCGAATTTTCGGTCCGTTTGCAGGTTCTGGTGCGAACCGAACCGGGGGGGTGTTCAGCCCATCCCAATTGTTGATTATGTGAGATCTGTCAGCTCCACCCCCTCCTTCTCCTCCCCTATGCCCTCCTCTGCTGGATTGTCCTATGAACCACCAGTACCCCCTAAGCATTCAACGAGTCAGGCTACAAGATGCCATGCAGTGCTTCAGCTGGTCTGTCTAGGGGACAGGAGCCACACTGGAGCAGATATTCTTTCAGCTGAAAGAAGGAGGCCACGCCTCCGAAACATGTTGTCCTAGCAATTGCATGAAGCTTACAAGAGGAGTCAGCTGCATCACTGTGCATCCCCTCCCTGGCCACGAGTGACGTCAAGCAGAGCCGGCTGGTCCGTGTGAGTGCTTTGGGCGGTGTGGGTTACAAGGAAGCAGGCAGTCTGTGCTTACTGAAATACTTTACCACGCTGCTAGTTGCTGTGAGCTAACTGATCCCTACAGACCAGGAGAGGAGGCTATTATTGAGCTGTTTATGCCATTTAACGCTGGATGTTTGTGAGTGCAACCCTCGTTTTTTATACACTTATCTTCATCTATTAAACGATAACACACTAGGGCTGGCGTGCGCTCTCTCTTATCTTTATATATTTTCAGGAATCATGTCTACCACCCAGTGGACTTTTGGGAGAGCTGCAACAACTTAAGCGAGAAATATACATACAGACTGTTTACTGTTGGAATAGGTATAGTGGGGACAGCGCTATACTTGGTTTGTTTTGTGTGTTTGGATTCTTTCAGCTTTGCAGGGGCAGGCCCAGAGGTGGTTCACGCCACGGAAGCTTGAGCCAGGAAGGGTGGTGGGGGATAATGGCAATAACCTTCTGTCCACCCTTCAACAGGGAAAGTTGACACATGTGCCATGCCTGGCACATGTCCCCAATTTGGTGGTGCAGCGTTTCTTAAACAGGTACCCAGGTTTGCAAGATCTTCTAAGGCAGTCCAGAAGAGTCTGTGGCCATTTCAGGCAGTCATACACAGCCAGTGTTCGGCTGGCTGAAATTCAGCTGGAATTCCACCTGCCCCTAAAACCACCTGATTTGTGACATGCCCACCAAGTGGAATTCAACTTTGGCAATGCTGCAGCGGCTGCACAAGCTGCAGAGAGACATCAGCCAGCACCTGTGTGAGTGTGGCACAAGCACAGGCTCATGGCAGCTCAGCTTTTTTTCCCCATGCCAATGGCTGCTGATAAAGTATACTTGCACTATACTGTTGCCATTTGAGGAGGCAACAAGGGTGGTAAGCCGTGACAATGCATGCATCAGTGACACAATCCCTCTTGTGTCCCTGCTAGAGCATACTCTGCATGGCATTATGGACATGGCACTCAAGGTAGAGCAGCATGAGGAAGAAGAGGACTGCCTTTCCTCTCAAGGCTCACTTTATGCAGACACCATTCTTGTAAAGCCACAGAACACACAAGAGGAGAGAGAGGAGGATTAGGGCAGTTTTGGAGGCATAGAAGAAGAGAGACATATGGTAAACCTTCAGGGATTGTTTTTAGTCCCCAGAAACCTTGGGAGTAGTACGTAGCTGGGAAGAGGCAGTTTCAGATACAGCAATCCTCAGTAGGGATGAGCCGAACACCCCCCTGTTCGGTTCACACCAGAACATGCGAACAGGCAAAAAATTTGTTTGAACACGCGAACACCGTTAAATTCTATGGGGCTCGAACATGAATAATCAAAAGTGCTAATTTTAAAGGCTTATATGAAAGTTATTGCCATAAAAAGTGTTTGGGGACCTGGGTCCTGCCCCAGGGGACATGGATCAATGCAAAAAAAGTTTTAAAAATGGCAGTTTTTTCGGGAGCAGTGATTTTAATAATGCTTAAAGTGAAATAACAAAAGTGTAATATTCGTTTAAATTTCATACCTGGGGGGGTGTCTATAGTATGCCTGTAAAGGGGTGCATGTTTCCAGTGTTTAAAACAGTCTGACAGCAAAATTACATTTCAAAGGAAAAAAGTCAGTTAAAACTACTCGCGGCTATTAATGAATTGTCGGCCTGACAATACACATAGAAGTTCATTGATAAAAACGGCATGGGATTTCCCCACAGTGGAACCCCGAACCAAAATTGAAAAAAAATGGCTTGGGGGTCCCCCTAAATTCCATACCAGGCCCTTCAGGTCTGGTATGGATTTTAAGGGGAACCCTGTGCCAAAATTGAAAAAAAAAATGGCGTGGGGTCCCCCCCAAAATTCATACCAGACCCTTATCTGAGCATGCAACCTGGCAGGCCGCAGGAGAAGAGAGGGAACGAGAGAGCGCCCCCCTTCCCTCCTGAACCGTACCAGGCCACATGCCCTCAACATTGGGAGGGTGCTTTGGGGTCCCCCCAAAGCACCTTGTCCCCATGTTGATGGGGACAAGGGCCTCATCCCCACAACCCTTGCCCGGTGTTTGTGGGGGTCTGTGGGCAGGGGGCTTATCAGAATCTGGAAGCCCCCTTTAACAAGGGGACCCCCAGATCCCTGCCCTCCCTGTGTGAAATGGTAAGGGGGTACAAAAGTACCCCTAGCATTTCACAAAAAAAGTGTCAAAAATGTTAAAAATGACAAGAGACAGTTTTTGACAATTCCTTTATTTAAAGTCTTTTTCTTTCCATCTTCTTTCTTCTATCTTCTTTCTTATATCTTCCTTCGGTTTCTTCCTCCATCTTCTTCTTCCTCTGGTTCTTCCTCCGATCCTCTGCTTCTTGCTCCGGTGTTCTCATCTGGCATTTCCTCTGCGGCATCTTCTTTCCTTCTTCATTCTCATGCCAATCCGCATCCATGATGGGAGGCTCCCGCTGTGTGACGCTTCTCATCTTCGACACTTCTTAAATAACAGAGGGCGGGGCCACCTGGTGACCCCGCCCCCCTCTGACTCACGGGGACTTGACGGGGACTTCCCTATGGGTTTCCCCGTGACGTCAGAGGGGGCGGGGTCAGCCGGTTACGTAGCGCATGCACAGTGATGACTAGCGGCCGGCCTGGATGACGTCACATCAGAGTTTCCGACTTGTTGACTACGGGCAGGATGTGTATATAAAAGCATGTTGTCTCAGTGCTTAACCTTGCTACCATATATCACGGCTATTAGCCTCACATGGGCTGCGTTTGGTGTGGGGTCCTGTCTACAGAGGTATGTACTTTAGATCTGTTCTGGGACATCCAATTGTTATGTCAGTTTATTACGTGATCTTCTTATCCATCTTTTACATCTACCATAGGTCCTATCATTTAGAAAGATCTTTGAAGACTTAACAGTGCTCGGCCTAGGTTCCACTGCAATTCAATAGCATATGGGGCTGAATTGAGACATCTAATTTATCACTCTATCTGGCTTCTATCGCAATACCAAGTGATATACTACTACGATTATCCTTTGGCCCATCCTTTGCTCCAAGTATCTATCTTTGCTGCACTTTACCAGCCTGGTGAGCTTTACCTTCAATAGATTTATTTATTTATTTATATAATTGATTACTATATCAATTTACTAAGAATTTTTCTCTAGCAGAGTTAGCTAATTACTTTCTTATGACATTTTATTCTTATCTTAGGCAATCCCTATTGTTGCTATTCTTTTGTGACAATATCATAGTTACTCTACCATTCCACCCTGCGGCTTTTTATATCTCCGTTTCTGCTACATCGTGTCGTTTCTAAACTCGTATGCGTTCAATTAGCCCACATTACTCATTAAGTATATGCCTCTGTGAATAATACCACTATATGCCATACTATATATGGTTATACCTCTGTTTTATTATTATTATTATTAATTAAACTAGACATACCTTGGGATGTTGGTCCCCCTCAAGGGCCTTACAATTCTTATATTGATACTTACCTGTTTTGGGTGCCCACAGATGTACTGCACATTAATATTTGGACCTAGGTTGCCCACTCTGGGCTTATGCCTGTTTGAGCTACATACGTGTTATATCATATTATGCATGCCCCCATAGTATTCTGGATTTTTGCCTTCTTTTTGCCCGCACTAGAGACGCTTGGGTATTGGCCACTCTGGGTATAGATATAACAGTTCACTATATGTTTATGACATTGTTATTCTGTTGTTTTGTAGTATTTTATTTATACATGTTCTTTTCTTCTATTTTTTTCTATTTAATATAAAATCTCCTGAAGAAGCGCAATGAGCACGCAACATGTAGAGCGATTTGTCTTTATTTGAACATCACTATACCGTCTACCTGTTTTTGAACCACACTCCTGGATTTGCAAATAATACAGAATGACTTCTACTCATCTCCTTGTCTCCTAGTAGTTATCATTGGTTCTGTGCAGTAGCAGTAGTGTATATCATGTATCGTAATATCAATGTGGGTTTTTAAAGACCATGTATTTTGATGTGTTTATATTGAAATAAAATTATTTTTGTACAAAATATTTGTTGACTGTACCTAAAAATTCCAAGTCCCATTCTCTCTTGCTATTCCAGTTCTTCCTTTCATCAAGAGTACCTCTAGAAGGTTACGGGGTGAAGGAACCACCAACACCCAAAGACCAATTTTTCTGCAACTGTGTGAACGGGCATCAAATTTAAATTTTTTACAGTAAGGCCAATTCTTGCTTCTATCAAGAGTACCTCCAGAAGGTTACAGGGTGAAGGCACCACCAATACCCAAAGCCCACTTTTCCGCACCTGTTATGTAAAGTAATGTAAACACCCCTTGTAATAGGAATGGTGCGTGACAGGTCCTCTTTATGGAGAGATGTGGGGTCTATAAGACCCCACATCTCTCCTCCAGGCTGGAAAGCATCAAATAAAAAAAATTGACGATCTGATGCTTTTCTAGCTGAGGTCTCGGCTTTGTTGACTTGTGCGGCCTGGAAGTGATGTCATAACATTGCGCCCGGGCCTCTGAGGATCATAGAGATTTGCGGGGACCATCTGTCCCTCAGAAATCTCTATTCCTCTCTTCCAGTGCTGGCCAATTCATTCCCTGGGTCCCTGATCACACGGGAGAGCCTGGAGAAGCACCAGAGGGTGGCGGGAGGGGGGCCGCTGAGTCCCTAACAAGTCTAGTATGGATTCGGAGAGGACCCCCCACACCAATTTATTATTTTTTAAATGGCGTGGGGTCCCCCCCAAAATCCATACCAGACTCTTATCTGAGCATGCTGTCCAGCAGTTCAGGAAAGGGAGGGGACGAGCCAGCACCATACAAGGCAACATACCCTCAACATGGGGGGGATTGGTGCTTTGGGGGCTGGCTCTGGGGACAAGGGCCTCTTCCCGACAACCCTAGCCGGTGGTTGTCAGGGTCTGTGGGCAGGGGGCTTATCGGAATAAGGGGATGCGGCCTGGTATTGTTCAGGGGGGGGACACTCGCTCGTCCCCTCCCTTTCCTGATCTACTGGGCTGCATGCTCAGATAAGGGTCTGGATGGATTTTGAGGGGGAACCCCACGCCATTTAAAAAAATAAATTGTCTGTGTCTGCTAATTTTCTATGCCGGCTATTTTTGATTTGTTTTAATTGTTTTTCACGGAGTATAATTCTTGTGGCTCTGTTGTTTTTAGCAACAATATATTTTAATACATACTACACCATCGGAGCCCCTTTTCTATTTTTTACCCACCTCCCTCTGGGTGAAGTGGGCTTATCACCCCTCCTCAGGTGGACGAGTTGGCTTATGCCAGGTCGGAGACGCACGGTACACCAGCAGATTCGGATACCATCTACCTACAGTACCCGCAGAGGGCTAAGTCTGCCTGCACGTAAGACCTCGCTAGAAGGGAGGTCCACCATTGAGGGTAAGGGTCCATCTTCTAATATTGTTGGATTCTGTGAGAGTTTTTTGTCTACGCACTCACCCCTTCTCCATTTATCTGTGTGGCTTTTGACCTGATGGACCGTGGATGTCTTCCTCTGCTTTCATGAAGTGACTATTTACATATGGAACTTTTCCTCCTGTTATCCATTCTATAGACTACCTCCTTTTCTTTTACGGCTGAGAAGCTTTTTTCCTTTTTTTTTCTTTTATACTTGAGGACTGGTTTATTTGACTACTTATTCAATGCGGGAAGTTTTAAGTAGTGCATTGATATATGGTTTTAAGCACACCAGTACACATTTTACTATATATCACTCATTGACAGCACTTCGATCTATATTTGATTTAAGTATCTTACATTAATTGTATTGATTTGGATCACTTCATCATGATGCGTCTTGCACATTAATTTTTTGAATTATTTATTTTTGAAATTTTTTTTTGAATTATTTATATAGATTGGGATTGTTTCCTTACGAGTTTCCTCTTCTTTACACTGATTTTGAGCGCACATTTTTGTTTTATTTGATTTATTTTACACAGATATTGGTGTTTTATTCGTGCAGCTCTAAGTCTTGAATATAATTATTTCTTTAGCGCGTTTTTTTCTTTTATTTTATTTTATGTCTCATATCCAACCCGGCCTGCCTGACTACTCTCAGTGTGTTCCAGTTCCAGCCTGCTTGCCTGTCAGCTGTTCCTGGTTCCAGTTCCAGCCTGCTTGCCTGTTAGCTGTTCCTGGTTCCAGTCCAGTGTGTTCCAGTTCCAGCCTGCTTGCCTATCAGCTGTTCCTGGTTCCAGTCCAGTGTGCCAGTTCCAGCCTGCTTGCCTGTCAGCTGTTCCTGGTTCCTGTCCGGTGCACTTCAGTCCCAGCCTGCCTCCTGTTCCTGTTTCCTGTCTCCTGCAAGGAATTCCTGGACTTCTGGTCTGACGTTCTCTGCTGTTGATGCTGCCAGGCACTCGTGCCACTCCTCACTCCTGTGCCTTCTGTTACCTTACCAGGGGCCGCGAGTGGGAGCCATAAGGGAGGCCTCCCTCTGCAATTCGGGCTCAAGCCACTAGGTACATGACACACTATAACAAAATTCTGCATATTATGGTAAAGATTTCTCTAAGGGCTGTATATTTCCATGGCTCATCTCCAAATACACTCCATTTCTCCTATCCTGTATGATTCTGTCCAACCTGAAAGAGAAAACTAAATTTAGTCCTCATATTCTTTATAGGAATAGAGATCGTAATCCCTGTTCATCCCATCAGGATGCAGGGATTACACTCTATTGATTCACCATACCTCTTTGTTTCAGTTTTAAAATCCTATCACCCCCTCTCTTGTCTCTATGTACTTCTTCCAAAATCATAAATCTGAGAAAAGAAATGCTTCGAAATGCTTTTTTCTTTCTAATAGTACTACGGTGTTGGGCAATCCTGTCTTTAATCTTTTGTGTGGTTTCCCCCACATAGATTAACTTGCAGGGGCAGGTTAAAATGTAAATTACATATGTGGACTGACATGCGTGAAAACCTTTCACCATGAACATTACTGGGATGTATATAATTGTCACCTTTCATTATCAGACTGCACTGTATGCAATTAAGACAAGGAAGGCAACCCTTTCTCTTCTTAAATAGAAATGTAATTTTGGTTTCATGTTTGTTTGTCCTATATTCTGACCGCACCAATGTATCTCTCAGTGTCCTATTCCTCCGAAATGCTTCGAAAACTGGCAGTCCTGGTTGTTTCTTTCTAATAGTACTATGGTGTTGGGCAATCCTGTCTTTAATCTTTCGTGTGGTTTCCCCCACATAGATTAACTTGCATGGGCAGGTTAAAATGTAAACTACATATGTGGATTGACATGTATTCCTCCGAAAATGCTTCGAAACTGGCAGTCCTGGTTTTTCTTTCTAATAGTACTACAGTGTTGGGTAATCCTGTCTTTAATCTTTTGCGTGGTTTCCCCCACATAGATTAACTTGCATCGGCAGGTTAAAATGTAAATCCTGATGGGATGAACAGGGATTATGATCTCTTTTTATTCCTATAAAGAATATGAGGACTGAACTTCATGTTCTCCTTCAGGTTGGACAAAATCGTACAGGATGGGAGAAATGGAGTGTATTTGGAGATGAGCCATGGAAATATACAGCCTTTAGAGGAATCTTTACCATAATATGCAGAATTTTGTTATAGTGTAAATATGCATTTCTTTCTATGATAAGTGTTGAAGGAGTAGATGAATAGTAGAAGTGATTAATGTATAATGTTTGTATTAGCTTGCATTGATTGAAGTAGATTTAGCATGTTGAGGGTTCATTTAGATTAGAGATGGGGTTATGGGACACACCTGTGTGGTTACACCCTGTGGTGTTAATATAAAGGTATGATGTCTCTTGCAGATTGTTTTACAAAGCCTGATGAAGAGCATGGATGCTTGTAACTGTACAGTAGCATTGTTACAATTTACATGTTTTGAAGAGAAATCAGTAAACCATTGCATTGGAGATTGTGTCCCGTAGGTTTTTCTACTGAATATTGGTGGATTATTGGGAGCCCACCCTGACTCACTCTATTACTAGATATTGATTACTCTCTGTGAGTAAGTTACTTCTATAATTATGGAAGCGAGTGGATCAACTTTTTCATTTACCCAGGAAGAAGCCTCACAGATTATGGCCCAAATATCCAGATCCAGAAATATTTTAATTGGGAACACCCCTACACACAATATTCATACATGGGAGAAATTGCAGAAAAAATATACATCTTTGGAACTGCATGGACTGACCCTTGCTGAGTACCATCGGGTAAAACGGATTCCGAGGGGTCTGCGAGTGAGATTAACCCCCACACTTTTTAATGACAATGATGAATATAAAAGCACCTTTATGCAATTCCTAAACAAATGTTTGTTTGATCTTATGACCCTCAAAATCTCATATATACATAAGGAACTTGCTATTATATCTGAACAACTGGTGAAAGTGAAACAGGATTTTAAAACTTCCATGACATCTGAAGAGTGAGTTTATAAAATTTGAGTTTTATAAAACTCAAGGAATTGGTGGATGAAAATACCAATAAACATTGATCTGATTTGGAAGTAAGGAAAAGGAACAAGTTTGATCGTGACACTGAAGACTACGAGAGAAATCAGGTTTATAGATGGCCCCGGCCATATACCAACGAGGTCGTTCCGAGTATGGTGGAATGAGACGAGAGATTTCTGACAACTCCTCAGCTAACACAGATACAGATTACTCATCTAATTTTTTACAACAGGGCCGACGAGGAGGTTACTCCCACATGCAAACAAGATCTCGGCTAAACAGAGAGGAAACAACAGGTTCGGATTGCTATCGAAACACACGAGGCAGTCGGGGTCTGGCACGGGAGACCTGATTCACAACATCTCAAGACATATCCTGTCGCCAGAGGAGGTAGGACTGATCAACTATGGTCTTTCTTTTTGTCCTAAAAGTTATCTAGATACATTTTAATTAGATCAAAATCTGTAAATATTGTTCCACAGTATTAGGTGGAAAGTGCACTTTATACACAAACCGTGTTTATATGGGGACTCAGGGGAAAATTCATTGGATTGCAAACTATTAGGTTTGAAAGTTAAATCAAAATTAGTACCCCCTATGCCCCGGTTGAGACATTTGTGAAAGAGGTAACCTGAGAAGTAAAACAGTATGTTTCCAGTATCGATTATCTGGATGACACACCAATCTAACATACAAAGAGAGAACAGCCCTGAGGGAACTTAGCAAACAGGAGGATATTGTATTGAAACCCGCTGATAAGGGGGAATTGGTGGTCATCATGGACCCGCAGTTATATGAGGATGAGATTGTTTGTCAGTTAAATGATCAAACGATATATAAGAAAGTAACAAGTGATCCCACTTGGCATGTATGGAAACAGCTTGAAAGCATTTTGAAACCTGCATTCAAGGAAGGGACTATCACTTGTGATCTCTTGGAATTTCTATTACCTACTCAAACACGGATTCCAGTTTTGTGCACATTACCCAAAATTCACAAGGACGGTCAATCCCCCCCTGGATATCCTATTGTCTCAGGGAGAGACTTGATTTTTGTTCCTACAGCACAGTTTTTGGACAAAATCCTGTCCCCCTTAGTGAAAAACACAAAATCTTACATTAAGGACATTAATGATTTTTTACAAAAGCTTAAGAGTATACCACAATGCCAGGGAGATGAAATACTGGTAACCTGGGATGTTAACAGCTTATACACATCCATCCCGCATCAAACTGGTATTGATGCGGCGATAGGATTGATCAGGGAAAGTAATAATTACTCAGAGGTGCAAATATCAGTGGTTGAGAGATTGTTTCAGGTTATTCTGTCTAATAACTACCATATTTTTTGTTCAAAGACCAGTTTATTGTACAGGGCTATGGGCTCTAACGTTGCACCGCCATATGCCTGTGCATTTATGAATGAACAGAAGCACATTTATCCTAATGATCTATTTAAAACAGATTGCGCCACCTGGTGGCGCTTCATTGATGATATTTTTGCCATATGGCGGGGCAACGTGGAATCTTTGAAAACATTTGATGAAATGCTTAATGACTATTGTTCTGAGATCCAATTTAAGATACATGTGGGTGGTGGGTCGGTTCCATCTCTAGACACAAGGATCTATATAAATTGGAATATGTTAGAATCCAATTTGTTTACCAAACCCACTGATAGAAATCAATTGTTGTCATTTGATAGCTTTCGCCCACCCCATGTATTTAAATATATCATGAGGAGCCAAGTCTGTAGGGTTAAATGCATTGTTAGTGATAAGGCCATGAAAGAAATAAGGTTCGAAGAGATGTGTCAAAAATTTAGAGAACAGGGATACCCTGAGGTTATGCTCTCACAGGAATTTAGGAAACTACAGCAGGAAGAGCAGAAGGTAGCTATGAGGAAATATAAACAGGAGTTGAGAAGATTGCCCTTTTCCATGCAATTCCACAGCTATAGTGAAGACGTCTTTAGAATTAATAAAAGACACTGGCCCTTACTTAAACATGCCTACCCACAAATAGAAGACCTACAGCAGATACCCTTGAAAGCATATCAGAGGAATAAGACACTAAGAGATACATTGGTGTGGTCAGAATATAGGACAAATGAACATGAAACCAAAATGACATTTCTGGGTAAGAAGAGAAAGGGTTGCTTTCCTTGTCTTAATTGCATACAGTGCAGTCTGATAATGAAAGGCAACAATTATATACATCTCAGTAATGGTCAGAAGTTCATGGTGAAAGGTTTTCACACATGTCATTCCACATATGTAATTTACATTTTAACCTACCCATGCAAGTTAATCTATGTGGGGGAAATCATGCAAAAGATTAAAGACAGGATTACCCAACACCATAGTACTATTAGAAAGAAACAATCAGGACTGCCAGTTTCTAAGCATTTTCTTGAACAGGGACATAAAGATTTGGATCTGAAATGTATGATTTTGGAAGAAGTACATAGAGAGGGGGTGACTTTAAAACCGAAACAAAGAGAGATATGGTGGATCAATAGATTGCAATCCCTGCATCCTGATGGGATGAACAGGGATTACGATCTCTATTTATTCCTATAAAGAATCTGAGGACTGAATTTCATGTTCTCTTTCAGGTTGGACAGAATTGTACAGGATAGGAGAAATGGAGTGTATTTGGAAATGAGCCATGTAAATATACAGCCCTTAGAGGAATCTTTACCATAATATGCAAAATTTTCTTATAGTGTATTATTATTATTATTATTATTATTATTATTATTATAATACAGGATTTATATAGCGCCAACAGTTTACACAGCACTTTACAATATAAAAGGAGACAATATAGTTGTAATACAATAAAATACAAGAGGATTAAGAGGGCCTGCTCAGAAGAGCTTACAATCTAATAGGGTGGGGCAGGTGGTACAGAAGGTTGTAACTGTGGGGAATGAGCTGATGGAAGTGGTAAATGATTAGTTGGAGACATGATAGGCTTTCCTGAAGAGATGAGTTTTCAGGGATTGCCTGAAAGTAGCAAGAGTAGGGGATAGCCAGACCGGTGGAGGTAGCGAGTTCCAGAGGATAGGAGAGGCTCTGGAGAAATCCTGGAGATGAGCATGGGGGCTCCCATGCATGATTGTCCTCCTCCTCCTAGTGCAAATATGCATTTCTTTCTATGATAAGTGGTGAAGGAGTAGATGAATAGTAGAAGTGATTAATGTCTAATGTTTAATGTTTGTATTAGCTTGCATTGATTGAAGTAGATTTAGCATGTTGAGGGTTAATTTAGTTTAGGGATGGGGTTATGGGACACACCTGTGTGGTTACACCCTGTGGTGTTGGTATAAAGGTATGATGTCAATTTCAGATTGTTGTACAAAGCCTGATGAAGAGCATGGTATGCTCATAACTGTACAATAGAATTGTTACAATTTACATGTTTTGAAGAGAAATCAGTAAATCATTGCATTGGAGATTGTATCCCATCATTTATTTTCTATTGAATATTGTGGATTATTGGAAGCCCACCCTGACACTGCTCCAAGAAAACACGGAAAAAGATAAGAGGGAAGTAACTTATCCTACTACTGGATATATAGCTATATATCTATATATAGATATATAGATATATAGCTATATATAGATATATATATATAATATTTACTTAATTTGTGATTGAATAATAAATAATATAAATTTTATATATATGATTTTTAAAGTAAGCCAATAAAATGCCGTGGCCATTTATTTGCCGATTGATATCTGAGTATTGTGATTTTTATTCATGGCTGTATTTGGGAAATTATTTGTGAGGTTTGGGGTGTTGGCTGCCTGCAATCTCATGGGGATAAGTCACTGGTTGTTAAAATGCTGGTCGGTGACAGAAGTTGTCACATTTAGCAGTGATAGTAAAATGTGTTGGACTGCCTACTGCAGCTGTACGTTTATTTGACCAAACATACATTAATTTAGCCATTTGCACAAGAATATTCATGCACTTCATACACAGTGCTGGGGTCTTCCTCATATTATTTTCCCTTATGGTCAGATGTTCTTACTTTATAGTGTTAGGTTATTTTCTCTATTGGTCGAATATTTTTATTGCTATTTTCTGTTGGGATCAAATATCAGGGAATGTGACATTTACCCAGCAAAAGGCAACACATAGAAACTGACATCACACACATATGACAAAGATTAGAGGTATTATTTTTTTACATTTCAAATACTGTTATTTTCAGTATTGACAAATAAGAATAGAAGTACATGACTGTACTCTGTACACAAGAAATGGTTCAATATCCAAACAAATTCCAAGGGTTACAATATATTATGTTTAACATGGACATAGCATTATATAGCGATACCACCATACAGCACATAAAGAGGTAGGACACAATCATCATACATCAGGAAATAACATTATAAAGCCATCATCATCATCATATTCAGATATTGTCTTGTAGATGCAAGAGTTCAAATAAATAAATAAATAAATAAATAAATAATATATAAAAGGGAAACAGTAGCCAAACTGGCTAACAAAAATTCAGAGACCGACGGCCGTTCGGGCCTGACCACAAGCAGACCTAACCAGCCTGCCCGTTCTCAGAGACTCCGGGGTCGTCCCCGTGCCTCAACTAACAACAGGTCACGTGAGTCTTAATTATACTTCTTTTCTGGACACCAAAGAATATCTTGTGGGAACTGGTCACATGACACTTTTTATGGTAAACCCCACAGACTGATACCCACCTGACACCTTCCATTCCCAGGCTGCCATTCTGTCACTCCAACACTGAGACCTGGTGGAGGAAAGATGTCTTCATACCCTGGCCTGGGCGGAACGCCCCACTGCATCGCTTATATCTTCTCCTTGTTCTTCATTACGAGACAACCGCACCGTCCCCTAGAACGAGACGCAGTCAATTGAGACACTACCCGGGAACTCTGAGGTGCAGACTGGGCTATGTTTTTGAGTTTTCTGTTATTTAATTGCCCTAAGATGCACCCTCCGGAACGCCGGGGATGGAGACGGGATGGCCCCCAACTCTTTGCCCAGCAGGCAAAACATAAACCGTGGCAATTCAGGAACTCCTTCACCCCGAACATTTTGTATGCATCTACTGCA
Organism: Aquarana catesbeiana; assembly: GCF_042186555.1. NCBI lineage: Eukaryota > Metazoa > Chordata > Amphibia > Anura > Ranidae > Aquarana > Aquarana catesbeiana. Next base: position 247,917,626 of record NC_133325.1, on the reverse strand, counting down.
TCGGAGGATGGCTGTCAGCACACAACGTGCCCTCTGAACAGTCTAAAACAATGTAAACCCATTCACGAGACAATACCAGATTATGCCTCACTACAGTGGTCTGACTTGTCCGAGGGCCCTCCCTCTTACCACCTCTAAGCCTGTCCGCTGCCACAGGCATGGTCAGCACTCTTCTCGTTGGAATGGCAAGATTTCATTACACCTACATTTTATACCAACGGACGACCACAGTTGTATGTTATCTACTAAGATGCGACTGTGAGTGTTTCATGAGGATACGGCAGACAGTACAATGATGGGAGGGGATTCTTCTTCTAGTACACGATTGATACCTAGGGGGGTGTGCTTCGGTTGTAGTGCTGGCTTAGCTTTGGAGGAGCAAATCTAGGAATGGAGCTGTAATGTTTGTTATAGATGGTAATAATTGTCATAAAAGACCTTTTAAGTGCCACAAATCCCAACACTATTTAAAGTATAAGTCCTGTAGCACCAGATGCATAATACCTGCCCACTCCCATACTCACACGATGGGCTGGGGGGGTCGGGGTAGTCCCGGGAGCCTCCCATGACCCTTGCTGACCACACTCCTACCTAGGCCTGCACTCGTCATTCAGGCCTTCCTGAAGAGCATAAAAGCAATATTTTGCTAACTAATTTAGGTTCTATAAAACCCCTTTAGAGGACTACACACCCTCACTCTTCCCCTTACCCTGCTCTCTCTTTTTCACACCTTCACTACTTCTCCCCCCTTCCAAATCCCTTCCGCTCCCCCCATGATCATGGACAAACTTCACATCGTCACTTTAAACACAAAAGGAATTAACGTCCCTGAAAAACGACGGATGCTACAAAATGACATGAAACGCATGAAAGCAGACATCGTTCTGCTGCAGGAGATGCACTTCAGGGAAAATGCTTTCCCTATCCTAAAAAATAGATATTATACCACTCCACATACTCAGAGGCCAAATCAAGGGGAGTGTCTATCCAGATTTCAGCAAAAATCCTGTGGTCCCTGATCGCTATGAAAACAGACCCGATGGGAAGATATTTATTTCTTAAAGGCATGATAGGTGACGTGAAAGTGACTTTAGCCAACCTCTACAAGATACCTTTATCAAAAGACACCTGAAATTACTTCAAGAATTCTCAGAAGGCCAACTCATTGTAGGTTTCAATCTCAATATCCCCCTGCTCCCTATAGAAGACACCTCGACGGGGATTTCTTCCACCCCTCGAGGTGCACGCAAAGTAATACACTCAGCTCTTCACGCTGCACAACTGATAAATGTCTGGCGTCTCTTCCACCCCAGTGAATGGGATTATACATTCTATTCCCACCCATATCACATGTACTCACGTATAGACTACTTCCTAATACCACACGGCCAACTTCAGGCAGTCAGGGGCACCACGATAGGGTCCATAACATGGTCAGACCATGCCCCAGTCACAATGCGGTATGCTCTGACTGGGATATAAATTAAAAGGGGTGTGGCGCTCCCTACGGGGTTTAGGGATAGTGTAAGGGAGGGGGACGGGGTTGTCTGATGGGTTGTGTTGTATCCAAAGGTGATATCCCCCAATCATAAACCTAGTAAGGTGCCTGATACTAACAAAAATTATATATACACAACAAAAATAATTAAACGAGAGCGATCTTCAGTGATTGTGTGCAAATACAAAAATACCTTTATATGTAAGGGATGTGTGCTGAGACCCCTAAGTCAGTGATAGGTCTGCACCATACATCACCACAAGAGAAATGAGTATAATCCAAACCATAAACGTAAAAATTCAAACATAGAAAACGTAATATGTGCTCTACCTATCCAGTACAAATATTACTAACCTATGGTATGCTCTGACTGACTACTACAGGGAACATAGAAAGCAATGATGACTTAATGAGAGTCTCCTACAAGACCCGGAAGTACTGACTGATGTGGTAAAAGAAATAACACATTATTTCCAAACTAACAATACCACAGATAGTGACATAGGCCTGGTGTGGGAAGCCCACAAGGCAGTGATCCGTGGCATTCTTATAAAACATGGAGCAAGACTCAAAAAGCTAAGAACTATGCAAATGACCTCACTACTTAACAAACTACAGACGCTCGAGGCCACACACAAACAGACCCAAACCAGATAACTGAGAATTGATCCTTGACACAGTACGAACGCAGATTAAAGAACTGCTTCACTTTAAAGCTAAGGCGGCACTCCAAATCTCCCGAAAAAAGGTGTACGAATCGGGAAATAAATGTGGTAGACTGCTAGCACAGTCCTTACGAGCTCAAAAGTTAGCATCATATATACCATACGTGAACTCCCTGGCAGGCCAAAAAGTGTCCCTACCCCAACAAATTACCAATGAACTCAGATCTTATTACAAGAAGCTGTACAACCTGTCTGTGACACAACCAACACCAGAACATATGGCAGAGTACTTAACTACCACCCTAATACCCACCCTATCGGCTGAAACACAAGACCTTTTAGAAGAACCAACTACGCTGTCTGAAGTGCAATTGGCAATAGGCAATACCAAACCAGGTAAAGCCCCAGGCCCAGACGGCCTTACAATTCAGTACTACACCAAGTGTCTTCATAAGCACTGACGCTGAAAAAGCGTTCGATCACGTAAACTGGCCCTTTATGTTTGAAACGCTTCGACACGTGGGGATAGGCAGTAAGATGATGAGATGGATAATGGCAGCCTACACAACTCCGACAGCCAGGAACTGGGCCAACGGAGTGACATCAGACCTATTCCCAATCACCAATGGGATGAGGCAGGGGTGCCCTCTCTTACCCCTCCTCTTTGCATTATCCCTCGAACCCTTTCTGTGTCACGTCAGACTAAACCCAAACATCTCCGGAATAGTGATAAACCAAACTCAATATAAGGTATCTGCTTATGCAAATGACCTTATGTTCTCAATCACGAAACCAACAATATCCCTCCCAAACCTACTACAGGAATTTGAAATATACTGTGCCCTCTCTAATCTGAAGCTCAACCTGACTAAATCAGGGGTGATGAGTGTAGGAATACCACAATCACGGCTTGCAGATCTCCAATCCAGCTTTAACCTGAAATGGAGAAATACGTCCCTGAAATACCTAGGTGCACGAATCCCCCAAACATTCTCAAGACTTTGTGAATTACATTTTCCACCACTACTGAAGTCTGTCAAAACACTACTAAACAATTGGACCACAGGTCTACATTCCTGGTTGGGGTGCTGCAACATGTTAAAAATGTCCATACTTCCAAAATTCCTCTACCTTATGCAAGCCTTGCCTGTAAACATACCTGCAACTTACTTTAAGAAAGTGCAGTCAATATTCACGGAATTTGTATGGGCCAAACAAAGACCACAACTTACAAACAAATTACTTGTCCTCCCCAAACAATCCAGTGGTCTAGCACTACTGGATGTACGTGCCTACTACCAGGCAGTACATTTGGGGCGGCTGATAGATTGGTGTCGTCATCAAGACACAAAACTTTGGACCCAAATAGAGCAAAACCAAAGTATAGACCCCCTGCAGAGAGCTCCGTGGTGCCGCTCGGCCCTACCGGCGGAGATTAAGCGCCATCCATTGATAGGAAATACAATACAAATCTGTGCCCGGCTTTTTTCTCGGGGAAATCTGTCCTCATCAAACTCTCCTCTATACCCAATATAGGTAAATCCGTTGTTCACGCTGGGTCTACGGATGCGATCTTTAGGGGCTTGGGTGAGGCGGGTCTGCATCAAGCTTCACACTTTAGTTCGGGAGGGCGTTGGAAAACAACCGCAGAACTCTCTGACCCCATGGTCCTGTTCCGCCTGGACTTCCTGAGATCACTCCAGCTGAGCCATTTCTTTAACTCCATCCAACCTCCCACGGGCAGTAATCAACCGCTAACCACTCTTGAAGAGCTATGCTCGACCTCGGGGATACTGCCACACACACTCTCCCAAACCTACAAACTCTTAAAAAACACCACCAACAGATTTCATGCCACCGGGCTTACTTAAGTGGGAGAGAGAACTAGACTGTAGATTTAATACAACCAAGAGTCAACAAATCCTCTATATGTGCCAAAACCCAGGAGACATATTATAAGATTTTATCACGATGGTACAGAACCCCAGCATTGCTACATAAATTCTTCCCGACAACATCGGACCTCTGTTGGCGTTGCCAAACAGAAAAAGGGACATTATTACATATATTCTGGACATGCCCTGGACTGACGAACTTTTGGCAAACAATCCGGAAGACGGTACAGAATTTCACGGACCACAACATCACTGATGACCCAGCTTTCTTCCTCCTACACGCATCAAACATACCCACAAAGACATACAAAAACTCTGTGATCCGACACCTCCTGGACGCAGCAAAAGCCTGTATCCCATTACATTGGAAATCCCCAACTCCACCAACCATAGATTTATGGATCAAAAAAGTAGAGGAAATCAAAAAGATGGAAGACCTCATTCACAAAGCACAAAACAGACAAGAGAAGTTTTCCAAAACATGGCAGCTGTGGAACATTTTCATATACTCAGCTGAGGGTCAGGCCTTACGTGAACCTATAATAAGTGGTTGAACACCCACAACACAAATTAAATTATAGATGTACCCTTGATCTGTCTCCCCCAAACACTCCATGATCGCGGGGAACATTTTTCCCCCACTCCCCTTCAACCCTTCCTCTTACTCCTTCTACTACCCTTTCTTCTTTCCCCTGATGTAGGATACTCCTATGCTACTTGAGAAAAAAGGAAAAAGTAGGGATGGTGCTCATGGGACCACACTACCCCAACACACCACACTTTTAGGAGGTACAGTTACCCTCCTCTTAATTGGAGGGTCACTCGATAGTACAATACACGATTCCCAGGCATAACCACAGCGAGCGAGAACTATAACTGAAAAAAAACTTCAATGGTATCTAACAAGATGTAAACATATTCTGACAACAATGTCAAAAAGTCGTGTAGCAGTATTACGAACTTTGTTGGCTGATGATGTGTTATGTATCGCCTTGTATTATTTTGGTCCATGTGGGCCCCTTTCCTGTTATAAATAAAAAATTAAAAAAAAAAAAGGGAAACAGTAAGGGAGGAAAAGAAGATAGAAAGAATTAGTAAAAAAGAGAGATTACTCAAGGTTCTGAGCACGTGACCAGATGTCGTCATCCAGAGTGGATGACTAAGTTGACTTGACCTAAACTATAGGCAAGATTTAAACCAGGGAGTCTCAGTTTAAAATTGTATTTTATTTCTTTCATGCAACAGAGCCATCGAGTTTTCCATTTTCGTGGTATGACATAGTTGCTTAACCCTTTGATCAGGGCTTGCTGGAGATTTCCAGTGGCACAGTGTTATTGCTCGAGCTAATAATAGGTAGAAACGAAGAAGGCCCATCTTAATATGAGAAACAGATCCCAATAAGTTTGATAATAAAACAATTTGAGGGTTTTCTGGTATGTCACATAAAATGACTTGGCAGAATATAAAAAAAATTTGTTTAAAAGGTTTGAATATGTTAACAATCCCACCATATGTGATATAATGCATTGTAGCTCTTCCTCCCCAAACCTCCTGTAGGTATCCAGGATGGAAAGTATCCTATTATGTATTGTGTAAGGGGAATCTATACCATCTAGTCAAGGGTTTAATGCTTCTTTCTTGCACTGAGAAGGCCACTGTGAGTTTATGCCCGAGCGTGAAGGATTTGAAAAGATCAATGTCAGAAAAATTGCACAAAAGGGACACAGGGGAGCCAGATCATATAACCAGACCAGAGCAGGCTGAAAATAGGTAAGTATATCTTTTTTACACAGGTTAGTTAGTATAGGTGTTGGGGGGGGGGGGTATTTTTAAGACTACTTAGGCTTTGGTGGAATTCTAAATGAAGAGTTGACTGAACTTGAACAACTCAGAAGAGCTCACATCAGCCTACTCTAGTTGTACCAATTGTACCAATAAAAAATGGAAATGTCCACTACAGTTGTCCAACTGGGAACATAAATTACTAAGTAGATTATAGTGAAAACCCTGCAAGTTTTTTATACCTAATAATGTTTATGAAATATTGAACTATAAGACTTCAGATAGAAGAAACAATACACAGAAGATACGCCTTCACAGCTTTGCCACTGGATGCATCAAAAACATATTTCTGTTACAATTCACTTTATATATGGCCCTAGGTTCACCGTGATGATAGAAAACAATCACAAGTATGGACAGAGAATGTACATTCCTAAATCTATCTTTAATCCTTCAAAATTTTCAGTTGTCATTGGGATTTTAACTCACTATCATCTTTGATTGATAAGGAAATCTGCTCACTTCCAATTATTTGATCAAAATCTGCCAAACGTTTCAGTAGACTGATAACCTTATACTCATATTTTGACTTAAAATGTTGTGGTGATTGTTAATTCAGAAATTACATCTTTAATATTTCTCCTGATCACTATCTTTTACTCCTAAATGGTACAATAGCTCACATTCCTCAGGTGTGTTAAAAAGATAACAGCAATTTTTTTCTGAATTGTATATAAAAGTGTAGTTTTCTAATGCTATGCAATATTGTACCTTATAAAAAAGGTCTTGGATTTTTCAAGCTTCATTTCTTTTCAGTTAGCACAATAAGTGGTGTCACTTTAAATCTTTTTGCAGTACAGTATGTCAAGTATTAAATGAAACTTGTTATAAACTACATCCACTTTACAGAAAATAACAGGAAACAGAAGGAGAAAAATGAAAGAGATGAATTGAAAATAACTTTCAGTCTAAGGTAGTTTAAGGGAATTTAAAATTTGCAGTACATTCACCCAAACTTCTTTTGTGAACATTAGTAATGGGATAAATCATTATTCTTTGAACTCTTCGCAAATTCTGAGAATTGTGAATGTTAATCTGACCCCACCAAAGTTAATAAAGAGAATTTAGTAAACCAATTCTGGCCATTTTTTGGGCTAATAGCCAAGGGATTATCAAACATCCAGAGTTTGGCATTGCCCTGGCAGACATATAGCAAAAGAAAAAAAATTAAAAACATGTTGTTCACTAGGAAGAGAGTTCTTCATGCAACTTTGATGCCAAAACAATCATTTCAGTTACATGATTGGGAACCATACCAAGCCACATGCCTTCAATGTAGAGAGGGCACCAACACAAAGCAAGAATAGTGGCCACATGTATACTGTACATGGTATCAGGGGCAGACTGACAACTCATGGGGCCCCTGGGCAATAGGAGATCATGGGGCCTCCTGTATCCTGCCCACACTTACAGTAAATCACACCCACACAAAGGGATATAACTGATCTCACTGCAGCAACTGGAGCAGGAGATGTCAGCTTTCAGCAGCTGCAGTGAGAGCCACAAAAGATTGGTTCCAATTTCTTCCCCACCTGCTGCACCGATCACTTGCTTTATAACTTTTGCACAAACCAATCAATATATGATGATTGGGATTTTTTTACCAAAAATATTTAGCAGAATACATATTGACCTAAATTGAGGAAAAAATTAGATTTTTTTTACATTTTTTATTGGATATATCTTATAGCAGAAAGTAAAAGATATTGTTTTTTTTTTTTAAATTGTCTGTGTTTTTTTTGTTTATAGCGCAAAAAATAAAAACTGCAGAGGTCCCCTAACCTCCCCTCACAGCTGGGTATGGCTCTTCCAGCATGGCCATGGAGCATACCAAGCGGGCAGGTTAAGGAGAGGGGGAAAGTGGAGAAAGTAGGAAGCTGTACACTGCACACACATTTCTGGCTTCATTGGCTCATCCATCACAAATCTCTATAGACACATTGCACATGTTCCCCAATCCCTCACTCTGACAATCCTATGTGTCCTCTATGGAGAGGGCAGAGGCTGAGGTTCCCCCCTTCCAGACACTCACCAGACATCGCTGCTGCTAGCTGCTCCAGGGGAATTTAATCCTGTGCTGTGAAAGCTCAGGCACCCAGAGTAGTGAGCCCCTTGGAGGTGAATGAGTGAATGAGTGAAAACTCTAGCCTGGTTCTGCGAGATGCCGGAAACAGGGCCCCTTACTGACACTGGGCCCTCGGGCAGTGCTCGAAGTGTCCAAATGGTCAGTCTGCCTCTGCATGGTATTCAGACAGTGATCTTATATTGTAAGAGACAAATGGCAAAAAGTGTGCTACTCTTATTTTACATCTACATGTGCTGGATATATCCAAAAACAAAAGAATCTAAATAAGTAATCAAGGTATTACATATATAAAATGTTTGATACAAATATCATTAAAGTCAAATGTGCCAAAAAGTGCCAGTGCCTGAATTAAAGTGCAATCCGTGACTCCGTGAAAATAATTGTAAAACAATCATTTCAATTACATGATTGGGATCCATACCAAGCCCCATGCCTTCAACATAGAGAGGGTACCAACACAAAGTAAGAATAGTGGCTACATGTATACATTGTATTGAGGCAGTGATCTTATATTGTAAGAGACAAATGGTGTAAAGTGCGCTACTCTTTTTTTACCTCTACATGTGCTATATATATATATATATCCAAAAACTAAAGAACCTAAATAAGTAATGAAGGTTTTAAATAAATAAAATGTTTGATACAAACATCATTCAAGTCAAATGTGCCAAAAAGTGCCAGTGCCTGAATTAAAGTGTAATCCGTGACTTCATGAAAATAATATTCATTAAACATTCAAGAAAGTCCATTGTGATAAGCAAGTGCATAGTTTTCATTGAAAAAAATTTATTGATGTATACATCTATCACATCCTCTAATAACAGATGCCAGTGCTCTTATAATGACAGTGCAGTGCTATTCCACTTCAACTCACTCCATTTGCACTGTGCGCCAACCACAATGGGTTCAGAATCACCAAATGTAATTGATCTCTTATAGCCCTCAGCCTGTTGCTAATTAACATTGCACAGGTGTTATATTAGTGATCTTATATTGTGTAAAGTATGGGGTTATTTAGCTCAAGTGTAGCGCCTGCTAGCGAGTACAGTCCACACCAATATTTCATTTCAGGGGTTGTTGGCCCATTGAATTTAAACAAAAAGAAAAAGTCTGTCCAGGATTGCCCACAAAGGGGTTTTCAATCTTAACAAAAAGATTAAATATGCATCCTCCTGGCTCACTTTAGTAAGGAAATACAGCCTCCTGGCTTACACACACCACATTGCTGCTCAGGCCTTCCACTTTAGGCACTGGTCTGTCTTCCACAGATCATTACCTTGTCAGTCCATATAGACAACAGCCCCTTGCTGCTCTGACCCTCAGGCTTGGGTCTCTGGCTTCTCCCAGCGCACAAATGCACTCTCTGGCTACCTGCAAGCCTGGAGTCCTTTGGAGGGTGGAGCCCAGAACCATGGTCAGGTGTCTACAAATAGCCCATTACCTGACCAGTCAGTGTGCTGGTGGATCACAAAATCAGGACCCAGGTCTGGGGATTTCTACAAAATCCCTGGGTTCCAGGTCCCAAAACAGATTTTCCTAAACAATAAGGAAACTGAAAAGCCAGTTTCCGCCCAAATAAACAAAACTCCTGGAGCCCCTCAACCTGCCTGGTTGAGAATCCTAGGACCTTCCCCTGGTGGGGTACCACACTATCACATATCCCCCCCCCTGTTTTGACCCCAGAGGGGGCAGAACACACAAGTACAATCTTCTCACTTTGGCATGACTATGCAAGCTACCACCTACATGGGCCAAATTCTGTCCCATCAGGTGACCTTCTCCGTTTCCCCCTGCTACATCTACTCGGGCTCTACAAAGACACTCCCGTGCCTTTTTGAGTGTGCACTTCTAAAAGCTCTGTCTTCCTACTTTCCTTGAGACTACACTAGTCATTTTACCTTTAAGGGGTTTACCAATCTTGGTACCTTTTTACACATGGGGTTGACAAGTATTATTGACTTCTGAGCTTTAAGAGTCCGATACCATTAAAGTTACAGTTACAAAGTGCTCCCTTAATTTCCACTAGACCATCCCCTTTCCCTTTATTTTATTTTGAAGGAGCTACGGTAAGTTTTTAAACACTTGTTTATTAATAAGCGGGGACTTTTTTATTGGGGAATCAACCTCCTTTAGTGCCACCTTGCTGAGCTTTGGGTCATTTCCCTCCGACCATTGTTTACCAGGATCCTTCTCAGACTTTAGAGATTCTTCAGACCTCAGGAAATCTTCCCCAGAATTACCCTCCTGAATCTGTAGGGGGCCTAATTCTGCTGTATAAATTACCTCTTCTGTGTCAGTCATACCATTTATCTCCACACATTTTTTAGGATTAGCATCAACCACGTCACCTTGACCATCAGATCTGCTACTATTTTTGTTGTCACCCATGGTAACCAAACCATCAAAAATTGCCAATGCACTGTATTTTTCATAATTGTCAGAAATATCAATGCATTTGTCATAGTTCATTTCACCCATGTTCGGCAGGTCAGGAGAGAAACTGCAGCCAGCGGAGTGATTGTCGTCTACCACAGCTTCATTATACATCAACTCCACTGGCATGAGATCCCCTGCCAGCAACTGTCCTGATCCCTGAACATTATTGTATAAAATATCATTTGGACCTGTGACTACAATCACTTTCAATTTGTTCCTTTGCCATCTGGGGTTTCCACCAACATTAGCTCATTTGGCACTGCATCATCCATTACCACATCTTTAGGCCCTTTGTGGATCACGGACATGACCCTTTCTGTGCATTCGCCCTTACTTGGCGTTTCCATCTCGTAAGCGACATCAGCGGCACCAAGTGCACCCTTGCATAAAAGTTGCTCTGCAGGTCCTTCATCTGGCACTGCAGAAATCATGTCCGCTCCTTTTTTACTAACAGGCCTTTTCCAATAAAGCCAACAGGCTTTTGACCCACCTGTCCCAGTTTGTTATCTCTGCACTCCCTTCAGTAGTACCACGCAGTACCACTCCAACCGCACAAGAAGACCCAGAGGGACAGAGTGACCCAACAACAGACACATTGCATACGTCACTTTGGTTCAAACCAGACTGCGGCCATACATTTTTAACCATATCAGGCTGCAATACCACACTCTCATCACCTTGCTCTGGTGGCGCTTTATTAAACGCATGAGAACTTTCACACCTGTCATTGCCAGACTGCATTGACCCATTTCCACTATAAGTATTTTAAAACATTTCAGTTTTAGCATTTAATATCTTGTTATCACTGGGTTCAAGTACCCTCTTATCCATCATAGTGGCACCATAGTTGTCCCAGGCAACCCCCGGCTCCAAAACACAGAGCTCCCTGGGGGTTTCTAGGGACACCTCTGTGTCACAGTTGCTAGGGGAGATAGCACATCTTTAATCATATTGATAGCTATTTTTTCATCTCTAGTGAGCTGCATTAGCCCATTAGCCACTGGACCATCAACTTTAGCAAACACAATATTAGCAATTTTAAACATCCCATTCAAGTTTAGTGTCTCCCCACTGGACAGGGCACTGCAGCAAGGCAAGTCTTTCTCCACACAGACAGTGGATCTCCCATTTGGGGTCACTTCCACTCCAGTGTGCATAGTCACATAGTCAGTCTCTTCCATTCATTTACAAGCAACAGTCTTACCCATCACTGTAACAGGGGTTACAGTGAATCCACACAAAAGGGGCACACATCTGTTCCTCCTCCTCCTCCTTACTCACCTCAGTCTGTCACTGCTATACCTCATGACCCCTCAGCAGCCTCCACTGACAGGGATGATGGTATAACGCAGGGTGTCCCAGGTCCTTGCAGCACATCTGCAATCAGCACACCACCACCTGTAGACTATAGCCGGCAAATTTCTCTGCCCCATCTGCTGTAGCAGAAAAAAAAAAATACAGTTCCTGCCACCCACATGCCCAGCGTCTAAATGAAAGCTTATCAAAGCTGCTGGCTCTAAAACTTCTGATTTTTCGTCTGGTGGATTCTGCCCCCTTCCGTGAATTTGCAGAATGTGCTGTACCACAATGGCAGGTTCCCAGTCGCTATTTATTTTCGTATAGCCATTCCATCTCTCTACCATCACATGTAAGGCAATGTTGTGGCATGGTTAAGCAAGGCAGTCAGCCACAAAGTCCACGTTACTGCTGACACGTGGTCCAGTAAGCATTGGCAGGGAAAATATATTTCATTCACAGCACACTGGGTTACTCTGCTTGCAACTCGGAAGGATGCAGGACAGGGCTCAGTGCTGCAGTTTATTGTGCCCCCACGTCTCTATACAGCTGGTGATGATGTCAAATTCATCAGCTCTACCCCCTCATCCTGCTCCTCCTCTATGCCATCCTCTGCTGAATTGTCCTATGAACCTCAAGTACCACTAAGCGTTCAAAGGGCTATTCAATGAGTCAGACTAAAAGGTGCCATGCAGTGATTCAGCTGGTGTGACTAGGGGACAAGAACTACAACGGAGCACAGATTCTTGCAGCTCTGCAGGGACAGGCCCAGAGGTGGTTCACGCTACGCCAGCTGCAGCCAGGAATGGTGGTGTGTGATAATGGCACAAACCTCCTGTCCACCCTTAGACAGGGAAAGTTAACACATGTGCCATGCCTGGCACATGTCCTCATTTTGGTGTTGCAGTATTTCCTAAATAGGTACCCAGGGTTGGAAGATATACTAAAGCAGGCCAGAAGAGTCTCTAGCCATTTTAGGCGGTCATACATAGCCAGTGCTCGGTTGGCTGAATTTCAGCAGGAATTCCACCTGCCCATAAACCACTTGATCTGTAACATGCCCACCAGGTGGAACTCAACTTTGGCAATGTTGCAGCTGCTGAACATGCAGCAGAGGGCCGTTAATGAGTAGCTGTGTGAGTATGGCACAATTACAGGCTCAGGCCAGCTCTGCATTTTCCCCAATGGCTGCTCATAAAAGATGCATGCACTGTACTGTCACCATTTGAGGAGGCCACAAGGAAGGTGAGCCATAAAAATGCATGCATCAGTGACACAATCCCTGTCATGTTTCTGTTGGAGCAGACTCTGCGTGGCATTATGGACAGGGCACTCGAGGCAGAGCAGAGGTACGAAGAGGAGGACTTCCTTTCCTCTCAAGGTCTACTTTATGAAGACACCATTGTTCCTATGCCACAGAACACACAAGAGGAGAGAGAGTAGGAGGAGGAGGATTCTCGCAGTTTTTGAGGCATTGAAGCAGAGGAAGACGTACGTCAAACAGTAAGAAATGGTTTTCCATCTACAGAACCCTTGGGAGTAGTACGTGGCTGGGAGGAGGTAGTTCCAGATGCAGGCAGTCAACGAGTCACGAACAGGTTAGGGACTGCCGGTTTGTTCTTAAGTCGGAAATGTTCGTAAGTCAGAAGCGCATGCGCAGAACGACAAAGACCTGGTTTTCTGATGTTTTCCAATGGTCTGTCAAGTAGCCGTGCATGCGCAGACGTCATTTTCTGATGTTTTCAAATGTTTTCCGATGTTTTCTGAGCTGCCCGCCGTGGAAAAGTGGCCACGCATGCGCAGAACGTCACAACGCTTCCTGTTCGTAAGTAGGAGTCGTTTGCAAGTCGGAGGTTTGTAACTCGGGGACTGCCCGTACTATAATCCTCAGTGACCTCGAGGAGTCTGCTTCTCATGCCTCCGCAAATTTGCGGTGCATGGGCTTCCTCATGCTTCAAAGCCTGCAAAAGGACCCAAGAATATGTGGCATAAAGGAAAAGGATCACTATTGGTTGGCAACTCAAGTCTCAAAACTCATCCTGTCCCCACAGAGAGTGCAGAAGATGAAATCTCTTGAGGACACCTTAAAGAGGAGTTTATAAAATGCTTTTCCTGACTCTGGTAGGTAACAGTGTCATGGAAAACTTAGTTTTGGGGATTTTGTTGGTCAGGAGAGGAGCAGTGGAGAAGGCGGCTGCCTAAGTAATGCAATTCTCAATTTATTTAGTCCTCGCCGCCCAGGGCTGTCAGCTTCCACATCCCATCAGCAGCATCTGCATCACATGGTGGATAATTATCTAGGGGTGAAAACAGAGATGGAGAGCTTTCCGATCGACGATCCACTAGCTTACTGGGTTATGAGAATAGACCACTGGCCAGAACTTGCCCAGTATGCTATTGAGCTGCTGGGCTGCCTTGCATCCAGCGTGCTTTCCGAACAGCCAGTTAGTGCTGCTGGTGGTTTTGTTACAGATCATAGAAGGCGTCTGTCCACGGTAGGGATGAGCCGAACACCCCCCTGTTCGGTTCGCACCAAAACATGCAAACAGGCAAAAAATTTGTCTATAGGACACAAACATGAATAATCAAAAGTACTAATTTTAAAGACTTATATGCAAGTTATTGTCATAAAAAGTGTTTGGGGACCTGGGTCCTGCCCCAGAGGACATGGATCAATGCAAAAAAAAGTTTCAAAAACATCAGTTTTTTCGGGAGCAGTGATTTTTAATAATGCTTAAACACTTGCTGCCCGCCCACCGTCATATGACGGCGGGACGGTGCAGCTGTTATCCTGGGCCGCCGTCATATGACATAACGGCCTTCCAGGCTCTCCAGGGGGCGTGCGCAAAGCATTTAAATAAAGGAATTGTCAAAAACTGTCTCTTGTCATTTTTAACATTTTTGACACTTTTTTGTGAAATGGTAGGGGGTCTTTTGTACCCCCTTACCATTTCACACAGGGGGGAGGGCCGGTATCTGGGGGTCCCCTTTGTTAAAGGGGGCTTCCAGATTCCGATAAGCCCCGTGCCCGCAGACCCCCACCACCACCGGGCAAGGGTTGTGGGGATGAGGCCCTTGTCCCCATCAACATGGGGACAAGGTGCTTTGGGGGCTACCCCAAAGCACCCTCCCAATGTTGAGGGCACGTGGCCTGGTACGGTTCAGGGGGGGCGCTCTCTCGTCCCCCCTCTTTTCCTGCGGCCTGCCAGGTTGCGTGCTCAGAAAAGGGTCTGATATGGATTTTTGGGGGGACCCCATGCCATTTTTAAAAAAAAATTTGACGCGGGGTTCCCCTTAAAATCCATACCAGACCTGTAGGGTCTGGTATAGATTTCGAGGGGGACCCCACGCCATTTTTTTTTTAAATTTTGGCTGGGGTTCCCCTTAATATCCATACCTGACCTGAAGGGCCTGGTATAGAATTTAGAGGGACCCCATGCCATTTTTTTTAAATTTTGGTTCTGGGTTCCCCTGTGGGGAATTCCCATGCCATTTTTATCAATGAACTTTTATGTGTATTGTTGGACCGGCAATTCATTAATAGCCGCGAGTAGTTTTAAATGACTTTTTTCTTCTTTGAAATGTCATTTTGCTGTCAGACTGTTCTAAGCACGGGAAACATGTGCCCCTTTACAGGCATACTATAGACACCCTCCAGGTATGAAATTTAAAGGAATATTACACTTTTATTGTTTCACTTTAAGCATTATTAAAATCACTGCTCCCGAAAAAACGGCCATTTTTAAAACTTTTTTTTGCATTGATCCATGTCCCCCAAACAATTTTTATGACAATACCATACATATAAGCCTTTAAAATTAGCACTTTTGATTTCTCCCCTAGACTTTTAAAGGGCGTTCCGCGGCTTTCGAATTTGCTGCGAACACCCCAAATTGTTCGCTGTTCGGCGAACTGGCGAACAGCCAATGTTCGAGTCTTCATCTGGAAGAATGTTTTTGGTGTAGGTTTCATGGGCACAATTAACACCCAAAGACCAATTTTTCCGCACATGTTTGACAGGTCATTGAAATTTTTGACATCAAGGTCAATTCTTGCTTTCATCAAGAGTATCTCTATAGAGTTACGGTGTGAAGGCATCACCAACACCCAAAGATCAATTTTTCCGCACCTGTTTGACATGTGCATATCATTGCAACTTTTGACAGCAAGACCAATTCTTGCTTTCATCAAGAATACAGTGATAGGGTTACGGTCTGAAGGTGCCACTGACACCCACAGAACAATTTTTCCGCACCTGTTACAGAAGTAGAAATTCAAAGTCTGTGGTAGAGACACCAGGATTAGACTGGAAATTTTGCAGTTGCCCAAGATGAAGGAGGCCTGGCTGTTTCAAATGCCAGATTGTGTTATCTGGCATCCCAACTTCAGCAATTATATGGGTGGAGTGCTATAGATTGTGAGGATCCCATGCAGCAAATTATATTTTTATATTTTCTCAACTGCCTATACTGTAGATCCACCATTGCAGTTAATAGTAGCTTATCATTTTTATAGTAAACGTAACTATCCTACATTTAATTTAATACATTTGATTTGGACTACTATTCAACAAGACACTCAACATGAGAGATACACTCAATATATGCCTATATGGAATAATCTGCAATTACCTGAGGTGGCAAGGCTTGAAAGTTTTGATTTATGGAAGAGGGCAGCTTCTTTGTCAACTTTTCGATAATGGGGTTTTGTATCCATTTCATAAGTTGGCAGAGAGATTTGCCTAATAAATTATTTTTTTCAATACTTACAACTACGGAAGGCTTTGCAGAGTCAAGCACAGACTTTCCTATTAAAATATAATTCTTCACCAATTCTAGCTCTGGCAGTAACTGTAAAACATTCTAAACAGGGACTTATAGGGAGTATATACTCTTCTCTACAAACAACAGCTGGAAATAATTCACAAGAGGGCAGTTTTGGGCAGTGGGGTAGAGACTTAGAGACACTTAGTGATGAGAGGTTGAAACAAGACTTGAAGAATTTATTTGAGGTATCCTTGTCCTCCTTGCAATGCTTGACTCAGCTATTCTTCATTAACAGAGCCCATTATACTCCCTTAAAGTTATACTCCTGGGGTAAAGAAGTTACATCAAATTGCTCAAGGTGCAATGCTAATACAGGTACACTTATGCCCTGTACACACGATCGCACATTCCGACAACAAAATTCGTGTTTTTTTTCTGATGGATGTAGGCTCAAACTTGTCTTGCATACACTCAGTCACACAAATCTTGTCGGAAATTCTGAGCATCAAGAACGCGGTGACGTACAACACGTACGACGAACCAAGAAAAATGAAGTTCAATAGCCAGTGCGGCTCTTCTGCTTGATTACGAGCATGCGTGGAACTTTGTGCGTCGGAATTACACGCGATCGGAATTTACGAGAACGGATTTTGTTGTTGGAAAATTTGAGATCCAGATCTCAAATTTTGTGTGACAGAAATTACGATGGAAAATGTCCGATAGAGCCTACACATGGTCAGAATTTCCGACAACAAGCTCCCATCGAACATTTTCCATCAGAAAATCCAACCGTGTGTACGGGGCATTATACATACAGTATGCTGTGGCGATGTCCTAAACTGCATCGCTACTGGGAGTGTGTATTTGATACCTTAAATACCTTAAGCTCTACACAGGTTAATTTTGACCCAAAAATAGCATTGTTAGGAATTATACCAGAAGATACCCTTCCAGATAAATGCATGTGATGTGGTTTAGAACTATGTATATGGCTCATAAACTTATACTACAAAAATGGATATCAAAATATCTGTCAACGATAGATCAATGGATTAGGGTGATTAATCATAATTTAAGATGAGAGGAATTAACATATAAACATAGGAGCAGCCCTAAAAAAATTGTGAAAACCTGGCATTGGTGGCTAGTCTCTAATTTATCTAAGCACTCAGCTGAATATACTAATGACACTAAGGAAAATCAATAATGATATAGAATTCTATTTTTTGACTCCCTCAAAAATATATATGTATCATTAAGGTGTATTATTGTGAAGGAGGGCTTTGAGTAAAGATTGAAATGTAAACTGGTAAGCGCAAATATGGAAAATAATTTTTGTAGATGTACCGTATTTATCGGCGTATAACACGCACTTTTTTCCCCTTAAAATCAGGGGAAAGTCGCAGGTGCGTGTTATACGCCGATCCCGAGCTGCACAACTTCAAAATCGCCGACCGCGATTTGAAAATGGCGCCGCTGGCGCCGAAATACACAGAGCCTGTCCTCGGCTCTTTCCGGCGGCTCTTGTTCACTTTCGGCTCCACTCGTAGTCCCGAGCGGAGCTATCCGAACCTACTCGGCTAGGTTCGGATAGCTCCGCTCGGGACTACGAGTGGAGTCGAAAGTGAACGAGAGCCGCCGGAAAGAGCCGAGGACTGGCTCTGTTTATTTCGGCGCCGGCGGCGCCATTTTCAAATCGCGGTCGGCGATTTTGAAGACAGGGGATCGAAGGCTGCACTGGGGAAGGCTGCACTGGGCAATGCTGCACTGGGGAAGGCTGCACTGGGGAAGGCTGCACTGGGGAAGGCTGCACTGACATGGCTGCACTGACAAGGCTGCACTGACATGGCTGCACTGACAAGGCTGCACTGGGGAAGGCTGCACTGACAAGGCTGCACTGGGGCAAGGCTGCACTGAGAAGGCTGCAATGATGGGCATTTAAATGTAAGTTTTTTTCCCTTCAACTTCCCTCCTAAAAGTTTTTTTTCCTTAAAATTCCCTCCTAAATTGGGGTGCGTGTTATACGCTGGTGCGTGTTATACGCCGATAAATACGGTAATTGAGTGGGGGAATTTTTGGGACTTGTATTGTGTGTTTGTGTGTTTGTGACTTTTTCTTTGTTGTTGTATAATGAAAAATTAATAAAAACTATTTAATTAAAAAAAAAGACACCAGAATTTATCCAAAAAAATCTCTAATCTTGTTCCCAGTGCACTACATTGTGGCCTCATCATACAGACCGGCTCCCTAAGCCGTTGTTTACAAAATAAAGAAAGCTTGCAGGGAAAATGTCATTTTCTGAGCTTTATAAATGCAATTATTGCTGCAGCAACGTCTATACACAGTACAGATGTGACACTTTACAGGTGGACTAGGGGGACATCCCAGGCACTATATTGAAAGGAATTTTTCATTTTTGTACTTTCACTTTAGGCATCAATAAATCACTGCTTATTTAAAAATGAAGTTTTTTACAAAATGTTTTCATTGATACATATCCCTCGGGGCAGTACCCGGACTCCCATAACCATTGTATGCCCAATTACTTGCATATAAGCCTTAAAAATGGGCACTTTTGATTTTTGACGTTCTGGTCCCATAGACTTCAATGGGGTTCGTTATTCGGTTCCGAACTTTTGCAATGTTTGAAAGTTCTGGTGCAAACCGAACAGGGGATCATTCTGCCCATCCCTAGTGCAAAGGAAGAAAGATAAATGACAAACGAAATGGCTTACGAGTCCTCTAGACCACTGATAGAGGTGGGCCAGTGTAAGGATGAGGGATAATCTAGTCATGAAACAAATGCAATCGTACCACTGTGTGAAAAACATTAACAAAGTAATTGAAACAATAGAAACATAGAAAATTAGAAACAATAAAAGTAACAAACAGTAACCTGTGGTGCTTTGCTTTTTTACGCATGGAATCACACTGCATATGCAGCCCCATAGAGCAAATCAGGTTATGGCATATATGACAGTGGCCCCAAAGGGGGCCTAAGACTTTAGTAGGAGTAGTAATGGTTGAGACTCCCTTTAGCAATGGAAATGCATTGTGTTCCTGGGAAAAGGCAAATAAAGATAACAACAATAACAGAAATAAGAAACAAATAGCTGACAAGATGGCATTAATCTTAAAGTGCAAATACACACAAAAAAATTACATGAAATATATCTATCAGTCCCATGAGTAGTATGTTGCTGACAGAGTGGGAAAAGTTCACCAAGAGTCAGCGACATTTGGAGTGATTATTAGAAGAGGAGAGTTTGGAGTGATTAATAGAAGAGGAGAATCTGGGGGCATTTAGGAGGATCTTTCTTTCTGTTGATTCAGGGCTGTGGTTATCCATATTGAGTGTTTGAAGAAAGGCTTCAGCCTCAGATGGATCCTGGAATGTGAGTTGGTCACCATTGTGAGATCGGAAGCATAGAATAAAGCAGAATATATATTCTAAAATGCTTTATGTTTGCGTGAAACCTCCAAGGACTAGTCCACAAAGAGGAGAATCTTACAACCATCATTTGTGAGTGAACGGATTTGGTGATATTTTTGAAGGATTGTCAATTTATCAGCATAGTTGAAATATTTGACAATGATGTAGAGCGTTCACTTGTATATGCACTCATGCGGTGAGCCTGCTCTGCAGTACAAGGTGTGTATCTGTACAGGGATACCCCCATAAGCCTCCGGAATGCACTCTTTAGAGGAAATCCTTATTTCTGCCTCATTTAAGTGAGAAGAGTGCTCCCCATCTCCCTTTTGAACTGTTCATGCCTGACTGACCTGCATTTTCCACAGCCATGGTAATAGTGGGGGAGAGGAGAGCTGCTACTGCCTGAGAAATCCACTCATGCTGAAGATCCTCGCTTGCCACTGTGAAAGAGGCTGTTTGCAGCTGTCACTAAGCTCCATGGCTGCAGGGTCCACCATGATGGGATCTGAGGCGGCTTCAGGAAAGGCTGGCTGCTGAGATGCAAGCTGAGAGTGGGGTCCTCTTTTCTCCAAAAAGTACTCCATTGCCAGTTCTCAGTGACAAGGAGAGGGAGACCGAGCCTCTGGAGAGCCGCTGACAGGCTTTATATGCTGATTTAAATGTGCTTGAGGGAAGCTGCTGGGACGAGCTTCTACTCCATACTTGTTATTTTAATTTTGAAACAATTCCAGACAAGTCAAATCTCACGAATACATCAGTCCCTAAAGTCTTAAGCAATATTGTCATATATACAACATTTTTCAAGATGTCTTGGTTTTATGGGTATTAATAAATGATCTTAGATAGGGTTGTATGATGTTCTGAAAGCTGTGTACACCACCTTAACCAGCACACCAGTCATCACTGAATCCAAAATAAAGCATATTTAATATGGTTTCAGAGTACTTCATGGCAATATATAAACATGTTGACCCTTGGAGACACCCTGGGGTGTTTAAAACAATATCCTAGTATATCCAAAGCCAAAAATGAAGTTCCCTTTTTTGATAAAGTAGGGAATGGTAAAAACCCCTATCTTTTTTGTCTTTGACCCATGTGTCTCATTTACTTTCATCTCATCCTGTATAAATTAGAGAAAATGAGTAGATATCTTTGTGACATAAGAGAAACCACTCACGTGCCACCAGAACAAGTGTCTCCATTGGAAGGTTTCCATTTTGTTCCTGTTCTGGTGACAAATCCAAATATTGGATGCACTGTACACTAACTTTCATTTTTGGTGTCATTGTTGATCAGGGAAATGAGATGGTGTAGCTCTCTAACAGGGACATAGACAGCAATGCAAACTCCATTACTGTATCCAATCCAATTCTTAAAAAAAAAAAAATAAAGTTTTTTATCACTGATTTATAAAAGATTTCTATCTGGTTAATAAGACATATAGATGCTCTAATTGCAGAAGAGCTAGTCTACTGACTCTTAAGTCACATGACTATGCTCTCCTCAAACCTTTTATACCCCCTTTCCCCTCTACCATTATTTAGGTTTTATTTACACTGGCTGCATGAATTGTAAAACCAGTTAAGTACAATGCACATTTGGCCGACACAATACTGTTCATTTGTTACCAGAGCTATTATTAATATACAGGATTTATATAGCGCAGTTTGCTCAGCGCTTTAGGGAATAGGGAGCTATAGGGAATTTCTCGTAGTTGAGTCGCTTGGCCTTGCGTCAGAGATATGGCTTTTTGGCTGCAATTCCTCCATGGAGACCACTTTTGGCCAGACTAATTTGGACAGTAGATGGGTATACCTGGGTACCACTGGCTTCCAACAGTTGTGTGCTGATGCCACTGCTGGATTGGCAGTGTGGGCTGGTACAGTCTGTGATACAGACCCTGATGATTTGGGGAGCCATGTCATCTGCTGGTGTTGGTCCACTGTGTATCAAGTCCAATGTCAGCACAGCCTTCTACTAGGAGATGATGACTTCTTTTTTCAGCAGGTCTTGGCACCTGCCCACACTGCCAAAAGTACCAATACCTAGTTTAATGATCATGGTATCACTGTACTTGATTGGCCAGCAAACTCACCTGACCTAAACCCCATAGAGAATCTGTGGGGTATTGTCAAGAGAAAGATGAGAGACAACAGACCCAACAATGCAGATTAGCTGAAAGCCACAATCGAAGAAACCTGGGTTTCCATAACACCCCAGCAGTGCTGCACTGATGCATTAATTCATGCAAAAGGAGCCCCAACCAAGTATTAAGTGCATACCATACTGTACCTGGACATACTTTTCAGTAAGCCTACATTTCTGTCTTAAAAATCCTTTTTTTTTATTGGTCTTATTTAATATTTACATTTTCTGAGATACTGAATTTTGGGTTTTCACTAGCTGTTATGCCACATACACACGAGCGGACTTTCCGGCAGACCTGGTCCGGCGGAGCAGACTCCATCGGACAATTCGATCATGTGTGGGCTCCAGCTGACTTTGTTTTCTCAAAAGTCAGACGGACCTAGAAATAAAACATGTTTCAAATCTTTCCGATGGACTCGAGTCCGGACGAAAAATCTGCTCGTCTGTATGCTAGTCCGACGGACTAAAACCGGCGCTAGGGCAGCTATTGGCTACTGGCTATCAACTTCCTTATTTTAGTCCAGTCGTACGTCATCACGTACGAATCCGTCAGACTTCGTTAGGAAAGTCCATCGGAAGTCTGCTAAAAGTCCGTTGGATAGACCGTTGGACCAGTCTGTTCGAAAAGTCCGCTGGTGTGTATGCGGCATAAGCCATAATCATCAAAATTAAAAGAAAGAAATGTTTGAAATATATCACTCTGTGTGTAACGCCTCTATATTAAATAGATGAGTTTCACTTTTTAAATTAAATTACTGAAATAAATTAACTTTTCAATGATATTCTACATTTATGAGATATATATATAATATTCTGGAGGCTTAAAGTGGTTGTAAAGGCAGGAGTTTTTTTTTTATCTTAATGCATTCAGTAGTAAAATGTCCACAGGTGCTGTAATAAGTACCCCTGATTACTAAAGCGGCGCTACCGTTATTACTTATAATGATCAGCTTTCATATGATAATAACACATGAGAAAGATGAATGACAGATGGTGATAAAAGTCCAGAGAGACACAGATGGTGATCCTAATGTGGTATTGAAGATGTGCACTTCACACTAGAATCCTTAAGAAATGCATCACTCTCCTCTTAGGGGTTCTAACTCACCAGAAAGCAGAACACATCAAGCCTTGATATGTCAACAACGGCTGTCATCCACGTCATGGAGGGTGTCAGAGCTGTACTGGATCTCCCATAGGTACTGGTGCTCTGGTACACTGCCAGCTCTGCGCCCATCCGCTGCATCTGTAATCCACTCCTGCCTCACATCACAGGGTCCCTGACAGTTGCAGTCAAGTCTCCGCACTCCACATTCTATGCATTAAGATAAAAAAACCTCTGTGTGCAGAAGCCCCCTTCAGCCCACCTAATAATTACCTGAGCCCCATCTCGTTCCAACAATGTTGCACAAGAGAATCAGCTGTCCGGAACTCTCCCTTCTCATTGGCTGAGACAGCAGCGAAGCACCATTGGCTCCCACTGCTGTCAATCAAAGTCAGGGAGCCAATGAGGAGAGAGAGGGGCGGAGCCGGGCCACGGTTCCATGTCTGAATGGAAAAAGGGAGATGTGGCTTGGCTCGGTGCCCCCATAGAAAGCTGCTTGCTGTGGGGGCACTCAACAGGAGGGAAGGGCTAGGAGCGCCGAAGAGGGACCCAAGAACAGGAGGATCTGGGCTGCTCTGTGCAAAACCACTGCACAGAGCAGGTAAGTATAACATGTTTTTTATTTTTACTAAAAAAAAAACAAGACTTTCTTACACTTTACGGTGTATGGGCACTAGTAACAACACAGTGAAAGGTTAAGCAATAGCAGGAATTATACTGCTGCTACCATATACAATTTTGCTGGTGTAATGTAGTATATTCAATAGGTATTCTGATATTTGGGAATATATTTAAATCATTGAGTGTGTTTCTCTATTATACCCCCTTTGCTTCCCAATTAGGGTTACTGAGAATAGTTCTATTTCAAAGACCTGGCCATTGATTTTGCTTAACAAATCTCACATGGGTTGTAAACAGCAGCCTTATTTGAATCCACCAATTAGGCTGTGTCCCATATACATTTGCTAGGCGTACTGACCAATTAGGGTGCATTATATTAGCCACTGTACAGAAAGGAGAGGAGGATATAACAAATTGTTGCTAAGCTGTGCTCACTCTTTATCCTGAAAAACAAAAACACTTCTGGGATATGCAGTTTTCTCTTTCCAGCCTACTCAGCCTTCTGTACCAAACTACACCTCCCACACTCCTAGTAGTCTACATCCTGTTGTATTCCCATTTGGAAGAGGGTGGGTTTAACACTGGCTGTTATCAGTTCTGCAATAGCAGCCTCTCCTTGCAGCAATACCTGTGTCTAATTGTCTTAGCTGCTCAGACACAGAACTCCTTTCTGCCAGTTACGCAGACTGGGCTACACTATTGTTTGTGTATTCTAGTCCATTTTGTGCCCACAGGAACCCTACACCTAATTACAATGTTAGGTAGGTCAGTTAGCTAATGATGTCCATATTCTGAATGAATGAATGAATGAATGAAGGATTTGTAGAGCGCTGCAAATGCAAACTAAATCGCCTCAAGGTGCTAGAATGCGTTCTCTGTTGCCAGCTTCTTAGAAAAGGAAGGTCTTTAGTTTTTTCCTGAAGGTCTGATGGTTATATTCTCCACTGATACCCCATCTCTACAGTCTCCTGTGCCCCTGTGTCTATCTTACTGAGACCAAGGAGGTGGAGGCTGGCATCACAAATTCCATTTTTAATATTTTGGAGGGTAGGGTGTGGGGGAGACTTACATTACAACACAACAGTAAAATTCAGCTTAATAGATAAGGAAGGCAGGTTAAGTTAAATAATTAGCCCATTTCTTCAAATGAGATCTCCTCCACTTTCTTCAGGGAGAGTGGTCCAAGTGTATGGACTTAAAACACAGAAACAAACACCTCCAATAGTGCAGTAAAATATAGCCAATTTTATTTAAAAATGATTAAAGGATTGTTTGACCTGGGTGGATGTCGCTGGGACCATCCTGGAAATCAGTCCCTCTCCCGGAGTCCCATTGAATTAGGGCTAAGTCCCGGAATGCTCTCAGCGTGTGCTGGTTGTCTTGGTTCCTGCACGCTGTGAGCTACACTTGCATGGCAGCCGGCATCTCTCCCCTCTGCCTCTGACACACACAGACAGTGCAGAGTGAACTACACAGAACCCGCCCCTCCTCGCTGTTCGATCGTTAGTTGAATTGCGAACGTTATGGGCAGTTCGCGCCAAATTCGTGTGGCACGTCACGGCCCATAATTTACTGCGGCATCGCAGTGCATTGCTGGCTGATGATTGGCCAAGCATGCACTATGACCCGCATGCTTGGCCAATCACAGCGCCGTCGGTAGAGAGAGCTGTAATTGGCCAAAGCCAGGGTGGCTTTGGCCAATTATGGCTCAGGGGGTTTAGAACACGCCCCACACTATATAAGGCCGCCTGCACGGCGGCCTTATATAGTGTGTTCCGGCGTGCTTAGAGAGAGAGAGAGACAGTGTAATTTCATTTGAGTTAGCTAGATTAGGCAGGACAGTCAGTGAGTTAGCTGCACTTACAGTGTATTGTGTGTATATATATGCATCCCAGGTGTTGCATATATATATATACACTGTATTCAGTTTAGCTAGATCCGTTCCTGTTATATTCCTACTGACAGGCAGGCTTTTCTTGTTACAGTATTTACAGCTACCTGAAGAAAATTGCTGGTGTTCTTTTGATCCTATTAGTACCACAGTCAGGCAGCTAGACTATTTACAGTTAGTGTAGTGCGTCCTCCTCACAGTGTTCAGTTAAAGCTAAAAGTTAGTTTAGTGTGACCTCTGCACAGTGTTCAGCTAAAACTACGAGTTAGTGTAGTGCACAGTGTTCAGCTAAAGCTACAAGTTAGTTTAGTGTGACCTCTGCACAGTGTTCAGCTAAAGCTACAAGTTAGGGTAATGCGTCCTCCTCACAGTGTTCAGCTAAAACTACAAGTTAGTGTAGTGTGACCTCTGCACAGTGTTCAGCTAAAGCTACAAGTTAGTGTAGTGCGTCTTACTCACAGTGTTCAGCTAAAGATACAAGTTGGTGTAGTGTGTCCTCCTCACAGTGTTCAGCTAAAGCTACAAGTTGGTGTAGTGTGTCCTCCTCACAGTGTTCAGCGAAAACTTCAAGTTAGTGTAGTGCGACCTCTGCACAGTGTTCAGCTAAAGCTACAAGTTAGTGTTGTGCATCCTCCTCACAGTGTTCAGCTAAAACTACAAGTTAGTGTAGTGAGACCTCTGCACAGTGTTCAGCTAAAGCTACAAGTTAGTGTAGTGCGTCCTCCTCACAGTGTTCAGCTAAAGCTACAAGTTAGTTTACTGTGACCTCTGCACAGTGTTCAGCTAAAGCTACAAGTTAGGGTAGTGCGTCCTCCTCACAGTGTTCAGCTAAAGCTACAAGTTGGTGTAGTGTGTCCTCCTCACAGTGTTCAGCGAAAACTACAATTTAGTGTAGTGCGACCTCTGCACAGTGTTCAGCTAAAGCTACAAGTTAGTGTAGTGCGTCCTCCTCACAGTGTTCAGCTAAAACTACAAGTTAGTGTAGTGCAACCTCTGCACAGTGTTCAGTTAAAGCTACAAGTTAGTGTAGTGCGTCCTCCTCACGGTGTTCAGCTAAACCTACAAGTTATTTTTTTGCGAGCTCTGCACAGTGTTCAGCTAAAGCTACCTGTAGAAGGTTGGTGGTGTTTTCCTGATCCTATCACTACCGCAAGCAGCTAAATAAGCTACAAGTTATTTTTTGGCAAGCTCTGCACAGTGTTCACCTAAAGCTACCTGTAGAAGGTTGGTGGTGTTTTCCTGATCCTATCACTACCGCAGACAGCTAAATAAGCTACAAGTTAATGTAGTGCGAGCTCTGCACAATGTTCACCTAAAGCTACCTGTAGAAGGTTGGTGGTGTTTTCCTGATCTTATCACTACCGCAGGCAGCTAAATAAGCTACAAGTTAGTGTAGTGCGAGCTCTGCACAGTGTTCACCTAAAGCTACCTGTAGAAGGTTGGTGGTGTTTTCCTGATCCTATTACTACCGCAGGCAGGTAAATAAGCTACAAGTTAGTGTAGTGCGAGCTCTGCACAGTGTTCACCTAAAGCTACCTGTAGAAGGTTGGTGGTGTTTTCCTGATCCTATTACTACCGCAGGCAGCTAAATAAGCTACAAGTTAGTGTAGTGCGAGCTCCGCACAGTGTTCACCCAAAGCTACCTGTAGAAGGTTGGTGGTGTTTTCCTGATCCTATCACTACCACAGGCAGCTAAATAAGCTACAAGTTAGTGTAGTGCGAGCTCTGCACAGTGTTTACCTAAAGCTACCTGTAGAAGGTTGGTGGTGTTTTCCTGATCCTATCACTACCGCAGGCAGCTAAATAAGCTACAAGTTAGTGTAGTGCGAGCTCTGCACAGTGTTCACCTAAAGCTACCTGTAGAAGGTTGGTGGTGTTTTCCTGATCCTATCACTACTGCAGGCAGCTAAATAAGCTACAAGTTAGTGTAGTGCGAGCTCTGCACAGTGTTCACCTAAAGCTACCTGTAGAAGGTTGGTGGTGTTTTCCTGATCCTATTACTACCGCAGGCAGCTAAATAAGCTACAAGTTAGTGTAGTGCGAGCTCTGCACAGTGTTCACCTAAAGCTACCTGTAGAAAGTTGGTGGTGTTTTCCTGATCCTATTACTACCGCAGGTAGCTAAATAAGCTACAAGTTAGTGTAGTGCGAGCTTTGCACAGTGTTCACCTAAAGCTACCTGTAGAAGGTTGGTGGTGTTTTCCTGATCCTATTACTACCGCAGGCAGCTAAATAAGCTACAAGTTAGAGTAGTGCGAGCTCTGCACAGTGTTCAGCTAAAGCTACCTGTAGAAGGTTGGTAGTGTTTTCCTGATCCTATCACTACCGCAGGCAGCTAAATAAGCTACAAGTTATTTTTTGGCAAGCTCTGCACAGTGTTCACCTAAAGCTACCTGTAGAAGGTTGGTGTTGTTTTCCTGATCCTATCACTACCGCAGGCATCTAAATAAGCTACAAGTTATTTTTTGGCGAGCTCTGCACTGTGTTTAGCTAAAGCTACCTGTAGAAGGTTGGTGGTGTTCTCATACTACAGGCAGGCAGTTGATTTTGCTAGCTGCAGTACATATATATATATATATATCCCAGCTTAGTGCAGCTACAGGCCATTAGTATGTCTGGAAGGCCAACAAGGAGAGGCAGACAGTCACAAACCAATAAAAGAGGGCAAGCAGGCTCTGTGTCTAGAGGCAACAGTGCTGGTGGTGGAGACGGTGCATCCTCATCAGCACGTGGTCATGGGACAAGCTTGGCCTTTTTTTCGGCAGCTGGCTGTGTTGAGCCACAACATGCGGAAGACTTGGTCGAGTGGATGACCAAGCCGTCCTCATTCTCCTCATCCTCTCTCACCCATCCTAAGGGTGCTTTGTCTGGCAAAGCAGAGGCCTCTTCCCTCGGGTCAATGTCATCAGTGACTCCTTCCCTAGCCCCACCATGTCCTCCTGAGGAGTCCCTCAAACTGTTTGACCACAGTGTTGGCTACATGCTTCAGGAGGATGCCCAGCGTTTGGAAGGCTCTGATGTTGATACTGAGCTAGATGAAGGCAGTAACGTGAGGGGGTGCCCAAGAAGGACAGCAATCTGGCAGTCATGCTCCCCCTGCTGCAGCATACTGCCAGGTTTGCTCCAGTGATGAGGAGGGAGGGGATGATGAGGTCACTGACTCAATGTGGTTGCCTGATAGGAGAGAGGAGGAGGCACATCACCAACGAGGCAGGATGCCCTCCAGGGGCCAGCCTAAGGGCAGCACACTGACTGCATCACACCCCAAAGCTCCGCATGTGCGGGGCACTGCAGTCTCTGCGTGTTATTCAAAAAGTCTTTGGTGTGGGCCTTTTTTGAGACGAGTGCATCAGATCGCACCGCTGCTATTTGCAACATATGTCTCAAGCGTATCTCGCGTGGCCAAAACATCTCCCGCTTGGGCACCACATGCTTGATCTGACATATGTTGACCTGCCATGCAGTTCGTTGGCAAGCGTATCTAAAAGACCCACACCAAAGAACAAAGAGGACCCCTCCTTGCTCCTCATCAACTGAGATCTCCAACCCCACCATACCTTCAGTCCTCTCTGAGACCTGCACTGAGAGGAATGAAGGTGTAGAATTAGGTGTGCCAAGTACTTGTGGGCAATCTGCTTTCGGTACACCAACATCAGATTGTACCAGGCAAATTTCCCTGCCCCAGCTGCTGCACCACCGAAAGAAGTTCACTTCCAGCCATCCACATGCCCAACGGTTGAATGCTAGCTTGGCAAAATTGCTAGCACTTCAACTGCTGCCTTTTCAGTTGGTAGACTCTGCCCCCTTCCATGAGTTTGTGGAATGTGCGGTTCCTCAGTGGCAGGTACCCAAATGCCACTTTTTCTCATGGAAGGCGATTCTGGCTCTCTACCGGCATGTGGAAGGCAATGTCTTGGCCTCGCTGGACAGGGCGGTCAGCGGTAAGGTGCATATTACCGCTGACTTATGGTCCAGCAGGCATGGACAGGGACGTTACCTAAGTTTCACCGCGCATTGGGTGACTCTGCTGGCAGCTGGGAAGGATGCAGGACAAGGTGCAGTAGTGTTGGAGGTTGTTCCACCACCACGCCTCCAAAATGCCACTACTAATGATTGTGACACTCCTCTCTCCTCCACCCCCTCCTCTTCTTCTTCCTCCATGGCCTCTTCCTGTGATTTGTCCTCGGAACCAGCGGTGCTCCGTAGGTGTTCAAGGGGCTACGCAAGTACGCAGGCCAAAAGATGCCATGCGGTGCTTGAGCTGGTGTGCTTGGGGGACAGGAGCCACACTGGGGCAGAGGTTCTGTCAGCTCTGCAGGGGCAGGTTCAGAGGTGGTTGACACCACGCCAACTTAAGGCAGGAATGGTGCTTTGTGACAATGGCACCAACCTCCTCTCTGCCCTCCGACAGGGACAAATGACCCATGTGCCCTGTTCGGCTCACGTCCTTAACTTGGTGGTGCAGTGGTTCTTGGGCAGGTACCCAGACTTACAGGATGTCCTGAGGCAGGCCAGGAAAGTCTGTGTGCATTTCCGCCGGTCATATAATGCCAGTGCTCGGCTGGCAGACCTCCAAAAGGAGTTTAACCTGCCCAAGAACCGCCTAATCTGTGACATGCCCACCAGGTGGAACTCAACGTTGCCCATGCTGCAGCGGCTGCACATGCAGCAGAGGGCCATCAATGAGTACCTGTGCGACTATGGCACCAGGAAAGGGTCAGGGGAGCTTGTTTTTTTTCCCCACGCCAGTGGGTCATGATCAGGGATGCATGCACTGTCCTGTCACCATTTGAGGAGGCCACGAGGATGGTGAGCAGTGACAGTGCATGCATCAGTGACACTGTCCCCCTTGTCCACCTGTTGGAGCACACGCTGCATGGAATAATGGACAGGGCACTTGAGGCAGAACAGAGGCAGGAAGAGGAGGACTTCCTTAGCTCTCAAGGCCCCCTTTATCCAGACAGTGTTCCTGCGTGCCCGCCGATTACACAGGAAGAGGATGAGGAGGAGGAGGAGGATTGTGTCAGTATGAAGGTGGAGCCTGGCACTCAGCATCAGCAGCAGTCTTTAAGGGATCAGTCCCAAGAAACACATGGACTTGTACGTGGCTGGGAGGAGGTGGCTGCGGACCATGTCGTCCTTAGTGACCCAGAGGACTCCGGGCTGACAACCCTCCTTGATCCACGTTACAAGGGTAAGGTTGTGGACCTTATCTTGCCGTCGCAGAGGGAGCAGAGAATGAAACATCTTCAGGAGGCCTTGCAGAAAGGTCTGTGCAACGCGTTCCCAAAGACTGGGAGGTTACAAACTCCTGTTTCTGGACAACATGTTTCTGAGGCTTCGGTCAGTCAAAGAAGGAGCGGTGGAGAAGGTGGCCGCCTGACCGATGCGTTCAGACAATTTTTTAGTCTGCAGCGCCAAGGTATGATTGGTTACAGCAACCATCGCCAGCGTCTGTTTTACATGGTGCAGGAATACCTAGGGGCAAGATCTGACTTGGACACCTTTCCCACCGAAAATCCTCTGGGTTACTGGGTCCTGAGGATGGATCACTGGCCAGAGCTTGCACAGTATGCAATTGAGCTACTGGCCTGTCCTGCATCCAGCGTTCTTTCGGAATGCACATTCAGTGCTGCTGGAGGCTTTGTAACCGATCACAGGGTGCGTCTGTCCACCGACTCGGTCGATCGACTAACCTTCATAAAGATGAATCAGTCTTGGATCACCACCAGCTACCAAGCACCTGATGCTGATGTAACCGAATCATTTTTTTTAAATCTCAGATCCCTTCAAAGACTGCCTATGCTGATGCTGAGTGACTATCCTGAGTAATTATCCTCTTCCTCCTCAATGATCACGCTGATAGCTTGTAAGAACATTTTTGGTTCTGGGCGCCGCCACCAGTGCCTAAGGCCCAATTTTTCAGCCCCTGTTTAACAGGGGCATGTAATTACAATTTTTGATGCAATACTCCTCAGCATTCAGACTTTATAAAGAATGCAACAAGAAATGTAAGGGTGCAATTAGGATGGCTAAGATAGAACATGAAAGACACATAGCGGAGGAGAGCAAAAAAAATCCCAAGAAATTCTTTAAGTATGTAAACAGTAAAAAAGGGAGGACAGACCATATTGGCCCCATAAAGAATGAGGAAGGACATCTGGTTACAAAGGATGGGGAGATGGCAAAGGTATTGAATTTATTTTTCTCCTCAGTCTTCACGAGTGAATCGGGGGGCTTCAGTAACCAAAACTGCAGTGTTTATCCTCATGACACAACACAGGAAGCACCTCCATTGTTAACAGAGGACAGAATTAAAATTAGACTTGAGAAACTTAACATTAATAAATCACCGGGACCAGATGGCTTGCATCCGAGGGTACTTAGGGAACTCAGTCAAGTGATTGCCAGACCGTTGTTCCTAATTTTTACAAACAGTCTACTGACTGGAATGGTACCAGCTGATTGGAGAAAAGTCAATGTAGCACCAATATTTAAAAAGGGCCCAAAATACATCCCTGGGAATTACAGACCAGTTAGCCTAACATCAATAGTATGTAAACTCTTGGAGGGGATGATAAGGGACTATATACAAGATTTTAGTAATAAGAACGATATCATTAGCAGTAATCAGCATGGATTCATGAAGAATCGTTCTTGCCAAACCAATCTATTAACCTTCTATGAGGAGGTGAGTTGCCATCTAGATAAAGGAAGGCCCGTAGACGTGGTGTATCTGGATTTTGCAAAAGCATTTGACACAGTTCCCCAAAAACGTTTACTGTACAAAATAAGGTCCGTCGGCATGGACCATAGGGTGAGTACATGGATTGAAAACTGGCTACAAGGGCGAGTTCAGAGGGTGGTGATAAATGGGGAGTACTCAGAATGGTCAGGGGTGGGTAGTGGGGTTCCCCAGGGTTCTGTGCTGGGACCAATCCTATTTAATTTGTTTATAAACGACCTGGAGGATGGGATAAACAGTTCAATCTCTGTATTTGCAGACGATACTAAGCTAAGCAGGGCAATAACTTCTCCGCAGGATGTGGAAACCTTGCAAAAAGACCTGAACAAATTAATGGGGTGGGCGACTACATGGCAAATGAGGTTCAATGTAAAAAAATGTAAAATAATGCATTTGGGTGGCAAAAATGTGAATGCAATCTATACACTGGGGGGAGAACCTCTGGGGGAATCTAGGATGGAAAAGGACCTGGGGGTCCTAGTAGATGATAGGCTCAGCAATGGCATGCAATGCCAAGCTGCTGCTAATAAAGCAAACAGAATATTGGCATGCATTAAAAGGGGGATCAACTCCAGAGATAAAACGATAATTCTCCCACTCTACAAGGCTCTGGTCCGGCCGCACCTGGAGTATGCTGTCCAGTTCTGGGCACCAGTCCTCAGGAAGGATGTACTGGAAATGGAGCGAGTACAAAGAAGGGCAACAGAGCTAATAAAGGGTCTGGAGGATCTTAGTTATGAGTAAAGGTTGCGAGCACTGAAGACCTGAAGGGTCTGGTATGGAATTTAGGGGGACCTCCACGTCATTTTTTTTTTAAATTTTGGCCGGGGTTCCCCTTAATATCCATACCAGACCTGAAGGGCCTGGTATGGAATTTAGGGAGACCCCCACGTCATTTTTTTTTTTAAATTTTGGTTCGGGGTTCCCCTGTGGGGAATTCCCATGCCGTTTTTATCAATGAACTTCTATGTGTATTGTCGGACCGGCAATGCAATAGCCGCGAGTAGTTTTAAATGGCTTTTTTCCTTTGAAATGTCATTTTGCTGTCAGACTGTTCTAAACACGGGAAACATGCGCTCCCTTATAGGCATACTATAGACACCCCCCAGCTATGAAATTTAAAGGGATATTGCACTTTTATTGTTTGACTTTAAGCATTATTAAAATCACTGCTCCTGAAAAAACGGCCGTTTTTAAAAAATTTTTTTGCATTGATCCATGTCCCCTGGGGCAGGACCCAGGTCCCCAAACACTTTTTATGACAATAACTTGCATATAAGCCTTTAAAATTAGCACTTTTGATTATTCATGTTCGTGTCCCATAGACTTTAACGGTGTTCGCGTGCTCGAACAAACTTTTTTCCTGTTCGCATGTTCTAGTGCGAACCGAACAGGGGGGTGTTCGTCTCATCCCTAACCACCACCACCAAAGGCCCAATTTCTCAGCCCCTGTTCAACAGGGGCATGTAATTACAATTCTTGATCTAATATTTCACAGCAGGGCCCATTTCTGCGCCCACTAGGGATGAGCTTCGCGTTCGAGTCGAACCCATGTGCGACTCGAACATCGGCTGTTCGATCGTTTGCCGAATTGCGAAGGTTATGGGCCGTTCGCGCCAAATTCGTGTGGCGCGTCATGGCCCATAATTCACTGCGGCATCGCAGTGCATTGCTGGCTGATGATTGGCCAAGCATGCACTATGACCCGCATGCTTGGCCAATCACAGCGCCGTCAGTAGAGAGAGCTGTAATTGGCTCAGGGGGTTTAGAACATGTCCCACACTATATAAGGCCGCGTGCACGGCAGCCCTGTGTAGTGTGTTCCGGCATGCATAGATAGAGAGAGAGAGACAGTGTCATTTCATTTGAGTTAGCTAGATTAGGCAGGACAGTCAGTGAGTTAGCTGCACTTACAGTGTATTGTGTATATATATATGCATCCCAGGTGTTGCATATATATATATATATATATATACACTGTATTCAGTTTAGCTAGATCCGTTCCTGTTATCTTCCTACTGACAGGCAGGCTTGTCTTGTTACAGTATTTACAGCTACCTGAAGAAAACTGCTGGTGTTCTTTTGATCCTATTAGTACCACAGTCAGCTAGACTATTTACAGTTAGTGTAGTGCGTCCTCCTCACAGTGTTCAGTAAAAGCTACAAGTTAGTTTAGTGTGAACTCTGCACAGTGTTCAGCTAAAACTACAAGTTAGTGTAGTGCACACTGTTCAGCTAAAGCTACAAGTTAGGGTAGTGCGTCCTCCTCACAGTGGTCAGCTAAAGCTACAAGTTAGTTTAGTGTGACCTCTACACAGTGTTCAGCTAAAGCTACAAGTTAGTGTAGCGCGTCCTCCTTACAGTGTTCAGCTAAAACTACAAGTTAGTGTAGTGAGACCTCTGCACAGTGTTCAGCTAAAGCTACAAGTTAGTGTAGTGTGTCCTGTTCACAGTGTTCAGCTAAAACTACAAGTTAGTGTAGTGAGACCTCTGCACAGTGTTCAGCTAAAGCTACAAGTTAGTGTAGTGCGTCCTGCTCACAGTGTTCAGCAAAAACTACAACTTAGTGTAGTGAGACCTCTGCACAGTGTTCAACTAAAGCTACAAGTTAGTGTAGTGAGACCTCTGCACAGTGTTCAGCTAAAGCTACAAGTTAGTGTAGTACGTCCTGCTCACAGTGTTCAGCTAAAACTACAAGTTAGTGTAGTGAGACCTCTGCACAGTGTTCAGCTAAAGCTACAAGTTAGTGTAGTGCGTCCTGCTCACAGTGTTCAGCTAAAACTACAAGTTAGTGTAGTGAGACCTCTGCACAGTGTTCAGCTAAAACTACAAGTTAGTGTAGTGAGACCTCTGCACAGTGTTCAGCTAAAGCTACAAGTTAGTGTAGTGAGACCTCTGCACAGTGTTCAGCTAAAGCTACAAGATAGTGTAGTGCATCCTACTCACAGTGTTCAGCTAAAACTACAAGTTAGTGTAGTGCGACCTCTGCACAGTGTTCAGCTAAAGCTACAAGTTAGTGTAGTGCGTCCTCCTCACAGTGTTCAGCTAAAGCTACAAGTTAGTGTAGTGCGACCTCTGCACAGTGTTCAGCTAAAGCTACATGTTAGTGTAGTGTGTCCTCCTCACAGTGTTCAGCTAAAGCTACAAGTTAGTGTAGTGAGACCTCTGCACAGTGTTCAGCTAAAGCTACAAGTTAGTGTAGTGCGTCCTGCTCACAGTGTTCAGCTAAAACTACAAGTTAGTGTAGTGAGACCTCTGCACAGTGTTCAGCTAAAACTACAAGTTAGTGTAGTGAGACCTCTGCACAGTGTTCAGCTAAAGCTACAAGTTAGTGTAGTGAGACCTCTGCACAGTGTTCAGCTAAAGCTACAAGATAGTGTAGTGCATCCTACTCACAGTGTTCAGCTAAAACTACAAGTTAGTGTAGTGCGACCTCTGCACAGTGTTCAGCTAAAGCTACAAGTTAGTGTAGTGCGTCCTCCTCACAGTGTTCAGCTAAAGCTACAAGTTAGTGTAGTGCGACCTCTGCACAGTGTTCAGCTAAAGCTACATGTTAGTGTAGTGTGTCCTCCTCACAGTGTTCAGCTAAAGCTACAAGTTAGTGTAGTGAGACCTCTGCACAGTGTTCAGCTAAAGCTACAAGTTAGTGTAGTGCGTCCTGCTCACAGTGTTCAGCTAAAACTACAAGTTAGTGTAGTGAGACCTCTGCACAGTGTTCAGCTAAAGCTACAAGTTAGTGTAGTGAGACCTCTGCACAGTGTTCAGCTAAAGCTACAAGTTAGTGTAGTGAGACCTCTGCACAGTGTTCAGCTAAAGCTACAAGTTAGTGTAGTGCGTCCTCCTCACAGTGTTCAGCTAAAACTACAAGTTAGTGTAGTGAGACCTCTGCACAGTGTTCAGCTAAAGCTACAAGTTAGTGTAGTGAGACCTCTGCACAGTGTTCAGCTAAAGCTACAAGTTAGTGTAGTGCGTCCTACTCACAGTGTTCAGCTAAAACTACAAGTTAGTGTAGTGCAACCTCTGCACAGTGTTCAGCTAAAGCTACAAGTTAGTGTAGTGCGTCCTCCTCACAGTGTTCAGCTAAAGCTACAAGTTAGTGTAGTGAGACCTCTGCACAGTGTTCAGCTAAAGCTACAAGTTAGTGTAGTGCGTCCTGCTCACAGTGTTCAGCTAAAACTACAAGTTAGTGTAGTGCGACCTCTGCACAGTGTTCAGCTAAAGCTACAAGTTAGTGTAGTGAGACCTCTGCACAGTGTTCAGCTAAAGCTACAAGTTAGTGTAGTGCGTCCTGCTCACAGTGTTCAGCTAAAACTACAAGTTAGTGTAGTGAGACCTCTGCACAGTGTTCAGCTAAAACTACAAGTTAGTGTAGTGAGACCTCTGCACAGTGTTCAGCTAAAGCTACAAGTTAGTGTAGTGAGACCTCTGCACAGTGTTCAGCTAAAGCTACAAGATAGTGTAGTGCATCCTACTCACAGTGTTCAGCTAAAACTACAAGTTAGTGTAGTGCGACCTCTGCACAGTGTTCAGCTAAAGCTACAAGTTAGTGTAGTGCGTCCTCCTCACAGTGTTCAGCTAAAGCTACAAGTTAGTGTAGTGCGACCTCTGCACAGTGTTCAGCTAAAGCTACATGTTAGTGTAGTGTGTCCTCCTCACAGTGTTCAGCTAAAGCTACAAGTTAGTGTAGTGAGACCTCTGCACAGTGTTCAGCTAAAGCTACAAGTTAGTGTAGTGCGTCCTGCTCACAGTGTTCAGCTAAAACTACAAGTTAGTGTAGTGAGACCTCTGCACAGTGTTCAGCTAAAGCTACAAGTTATTGTAGTGAGACCTCTGCACAGTGTTCAGCTAAAGCTACAAGTTAGTGTAGTGAGACCTCTGCACAGTGTTCAGCTAAAGCTACAAGTTAGTGTAGTGCGTCCTCCTCACAGTGTTCAGCTAAAACTACAAGTTAGTGTAGTGAGACCTCTGCACAGTGTTCAGCTAAAGCTACAAGTTAGTGTAGTGAGACCTCTGCACAGTGTTCAGCTAAAGCTACAAGTTAGTGTAGTGCGTCCTACTCACAGTGTTCAGCTAAAACTACAAGTTAGTGTAGTGCAACCTCTGCACAGTGTTCAGCTAAAGCTACAAGTTAGTGTAGTGCGTCCTCCTCACAGTGTTCAGCTAAAGCTACAAGTTAGTGTAGTGAGACCTCTGCACAGTGTTCAGCTAAAGCTACAAGTTAGTGTAGTGCGTCCTGCTCACAGTGTTCAGCTAAAACTACAAGTTAGTGTAGTGCGACCTCTGCACAGTGTTCAGCTAAAGCTACAAGTTAGTGTAGTGAGACCTCTGCACAGTGTTCAGCTAAAGCTACAAGTTAGTGTAGTGCGTCCTACTCACAGTGTTCAGCTAAAACTACAAGTTAGTGTAGTGCGACCTCTGCACAGTGTTCAGCTAAAGCTACAAGTTAGTGTAGTGCGTCCTCCTCACAGTGTTTAGCTAAAGCTACAAGTTAGTGTAGTGCGACCTCTGCACAGTGTTCAGCTAAAGCTACAAGTTAGTGTAGTGTGTCCTCCTCACAGTGTTCAGCTAAAGCTACAAGTTAGTGTAGTGAGACCTCTGCACAGTGTTCAGCTAAAGCTACAAGTTAGTGTAGTGCGTCCTCCTCACAGTGTTCAGCTAAAACTACAAGTTAGTGTAGTGCGACCTCTGCACAGTGTTCAGCTAAAGCTACAAGTTAGTGTAGTGAGACCTCTGCACAGTGTTCAGCTAAAGCTACAAGTTAGTGTAGTGCGTCCTCCTCACAGTGTTCAGCTAAACCTACAAGTTATTTTTTGCGAGCTCTGCACAATGTTCAGCTTAAGCTACCGGTAGAAGGTTGGTGGTGTTTTCCTGATCCTATCACTGCCGCAGGCAGCTAAATAAGCTACAAGTTAGTGTAGTGCGAGCTCTGCACAGTGTTCACCTAAAGCTACCTGTAGAAGGTTGGTGGTGTTTTCCTGATCCTATCACTACCGCAGGCAGCTAAATAAGCTAGTTGTTTAGTAGGAATGGGTGGAAGGCGCGTGATCAGACGCTTACATCAAGAAATGTATGGTTTATTTATGTAAAAGAATACAGACATATAGTCATATAGATATAAAATCATACAAATACTACATAATATTATAAAAAAAAAAAGGAAAAACAGGTAACAAAATAAGTACTAGGAAGTTAAAATTGGGGTGTGCCCATATTGAGGCAGGTATTTAAGAAAGTCTGACGCGTTTCAAGGAAAACCTCTTCTTCAGAGCCAGGAGAACTGGAGCACAGTCTGTATGGGCCGGTAAGCCGACATGTGTACATGGGGAGAGGTGGTGTTGCTAGTAGGAGGATGTGTCCTGTGATGGACAATTGATTATTCCAAGTTCCATACCTAGGTGTTCTAGATGGGGTATAAATAAGAACAATATATACCGTACACTACAGACTGGAGACGTAAGATAAGTTTACATTGAAAAATGCATTCATAAAATGATAAAAAGTATATAATATAAATATATTAGAAATAAAAATTAATGATAGGTAGTGGGATTTTGAAGCACAGAACATGAGATTGTAGTCTAAATACATACAAATGAAAAAATCTACGCATACATAAGTGTACACACACATACTCGTGTACACATACATGCATATACATACACGTGCATAATACAAATGCATGTAAATGCATAAAAAAAACAAAAAACAAAAAAAAAGAAAAAAAAAACCTATATGCATATGAGAGGGGGGGGCGATGGTAAATGAAGTAAAACGTGCACTGAGACACATTGAGAGATATTGTCTCTCCGCATGGTAAAACTGGTTGTGCTTTTGTCCAAAGGACATGCGCATGCGTGTAAAAACTCTGCCAGCACGTAAAACGCTGTGCTGGAACAGATATGTGGAGGTATGCCCCTATTCACTGAAAGCACAAATGGGGGCACAAAGATGGCCATGTGGTTTGTGCAAAAACAGAAATGTGTTCATTAAAATGGAAATCCACAAAAATATATACAAAAATGCATATATCAAATGTGCATAAAAATCTAAAACGCATATGCATATATATATACACATAGATAAAGAAACAATATGCACAAAATAAATATATGTATATATTCACATAAATCTGTACACATATATATACACATACACACATATGCACACATATATATATATATACATGCACACATATACATGTCCACATGCATACACACACATGTGGAGACCACCCCTACACAGCATGTATTGTGCCTATGTAGAACCAGTGTCATGGCGGTAGGGTGGGAATGTGTAGTTGGTGCAACGCAATAGCGGAGAGTGGCGGGAGTGGATACGTTAGGGGGATAATCTGGTGTTGGTAACCAAATATTGGAGGTGGCAGACAGGTGGGCTGATGACAGAACGCACCTACCTATGGATGTAAATAGATTGTATTTTCTTTTTGCGGTGCTGTTAGGCTGTCAGATGTGCCTGTAGTGAAACATAAGTTGAGCAGGGAAAGTAAGCAAGCTCTTATGGACACTGCTAGGTTTAACAGGATAAGGAAGTTACAAAGACCATTGTGGCTAACCTGTCTCAGGAGAAGTGTGTAAACACAGCTGCAGACTGTAGAGATCCTTTGGAGTGGAGAGCCGTGTGATCCTGGCAGCAGAAGGGGGGGGAGGAGGAGGGAGGAGGTGTCCTTGAGGCAGCTGATGCCTGGATAGAAAGCGTCTTGCTGCCTAGGGATAGGAAAGGTTTTGTGATGAGGTTGTGCTGGGGGTTTAAAAGACTCTGGGGGGCGGGTCCGAGGGCATGAATGAAAAGGCTATTATTGAATCCAATTAAGCCATATAAAGTAATGTGATATGAAAAGTGTGACTATGATTTGAATAGTGAACCGGAGGTATTTTGTGCAGAACATATACATATACACACACATACATATATATACATATATACACATATACATATATACACACACATATACATAAACATACATATACACACATACACATACAGGTTTATATGGGTTGTATAACTGCAGAAGTGAATAATATGAGGAGAAATGGTGTACATGAAACTGCGGGGACAGGAGTGGGTATACAGGGTTTACCGTATGGTGGAATGATGGTGATGATATGAAGGGGATCACAGGTAATAAGGGAGGGGGGGGGCAAAGCATGATGGTGATATTCTGTATCTAGATGGCCCTGTGGATATCTAGATCTTCATTCATTCCATCGGGAACCAATGACCCAAGAGTGAAAATCCAGAATGATTCTTGTTTACAGAGTCTTCTGAATCTCCTCCCATTGTCAGCGTCTTTTTTGATAGCTTCAATGCCAAACACTTTGATGCCTGTTGGATTGCTGTTATGACATTCTCTGAAATGCCTAGGTACTGAATAGCTGTGGCATTTTTTATTTTTACTCTGATGGTACGTGTTACTATTGATTATGCTGCATTTGTGTTCGCTAAATCTTGTCCTGAGTGGACGTATTGTGCGCCCAACATACAGAAGACCGCATGGACAGATAAGACCATAGACTACATAGGAGGTACTGCAATTGATGAACTGTTTGATTTTGTGGTACTGGCCGTCGGACCCCATGATTTCTTTTTTGCAGTGTGCCATGAAGGCACAGGCTCCACAGTTTTTGGTTCCACACTTGTAGTTGCCTTTCTGGTCGAAGATGGATGCCCAGTTGCCAGTGGGGGTCTTGGTTTGGTTCTGAGGTTTTCGTACTCTACTCGGAGCTATTAGGCTTCTAAGATCTTTGGATTTTCGAAACACAACTACTGGTTTGGGTGGTAGAACTGGATTGAGGATGGGATCCTGCTTGAGAATGTTCCAATTTTTCTCAATGGCTCTCTGTATGTCGAATGCTTTGGTGTTATATTGTGTACTGAATCTGATGGGGTTGGAGATATTGCTGTCGGTGGTCCTTTTATTGCCGCTTGTTTTGTTAGCCTCCATTGCCATAGTGACAGAGGGATGTTCGTCATACTGGGTCCAATATTTGTAAAAGGCCTGTTTGATGAGTGATTCTTCATAACCCTTCTCAAGAAATGTCTTTTTTAAGATGGATCCCTGTTTTTCATAGTCACTTTTCTTAGTGCAGGTTTTCTTCAACCTGCAGAATTGCCCGTGGGGTATGTTACGGATCCATTTGGGATGGTGGTGACTTTTGGCGTGGAGGTAGGAATTTCCAGCACTAGGTTTGAAATGGGTTTTGGATATAATGCTGCCTTCCTCGATTTGCAGGTCTAAATCCAGAAAGACGAGTGATGTGTTGTCGACTACATTGGTAAAAGAGATACCATAAGGATTGGAGTTGCAGTATTCCAGAAATTTGTTTAGATCCATATGTGATCCGTTCCAAATGATCAGGATGTCATCAATGTATCGGGTGTAGAGGGCGAGCTGATCTTTAAAAGGATTGTTGGCCCAGATGAACAGATCTTCCCACATGCCCATGAAGAGGTTTGCGTAGCTAGGTGCAAATTTTGCTCCCATGGCAGTTCCCTTGGTTTGGCGAAAATACTCACCCACGAAGGAGAAGTAGTTGTGAGTGAGGCAGAATTCGATGGAGTCGAGGAGGAATTTGGTCTGTAGAGGGTGTATGTTACTCTTGGAGAGAAAGTGTTTGGCTGCTTCTATGCCATATTTGTGTTCGATGGAGGTATAAAGAGAAGAGACATCCAATGAGAGCCATTTGAAATGCGGTTGCCAAGAAAATGATGAAAGGATGTCGAGCATGTGTCCGGAATCTTTTACGTATGATGGTAGGTGTATTACTAAGTCTTGTAGGAAGTGGTCGATATAACAACCTAGATTGCTGGTTAAGCTGTCGATCCCAGCAATAATAGGTCTGCCCAGTGGATTTGTCTGATTCTTGTGAATTTTGGGGATATGGTAGAAATGGGGAGTCAGTGGATGCTGTTTGTTAAGGAAAAGGAGTTCGCTTTTCGTGATGACTCCATTATCCATAGCTTGATTTAATAGGACTTCGAGGGAGGTTGCAAAAGATGGTAGTGGGTCAGCAGGGAGTTTCTCATATGTGTCAGTATCTCCAAGGAGTCTCAGGGCCTCTGCCAGATAGTCAGCTTGATTTTGAATTACTAGACCACCACCTTTATCAGCTTGCCTAATAATGATGTCTTCTCTATCCTGGAATTTCTTAAGGATCTCTTTGGGGACTTCGTGGTCTTTGTTCTTAATGTTTATGGATTTGTCACTGAGACAATTTTTTTGACAGATCCTTTTAATTTCGTCCAGCATCTCATAGAATATTGGAATGAATTTTCCTTTTGCCCAATGGGGATGGAAGGAAGACTTGGGTTTGAAGTCGGTGTGTGTGATCTGTTTTTCCATGAGGGCTAAGAGTTCTGGTTCAGTTTCATAGTCCTCGCAGACTCCCTCCTGAAAAAGACTCTCCAAGTTTTCGAGTGCGTTGTCCGTATTTGGTGCAATATTGTCAGATGGGGGGCTTGTGGATAAAGATGGTGCTTCAGAGGGTGATTCGCGAAGGGCAAAATACCTTTTTAGGGTGAGATTTCTTATATACCTATTTAGGTCTAAAAAGATCTCAAAAAGGTTTGGAGGGTTTTTTGGGGCAAAGTTGAGACCTTTGCGAAGGATGTTGAGTTCTGTGTCATCGAAGACTGAACTAGATAGATTGAAGATCTTAATTGTAGTATGTGTTGGAATTATCTTTTCCCTTTTTTTGGTGCTCTTTCCTCCTCGTCTACCTCTTCTTCTCCATCTTCTCTTTTTCTTACCGACCTCTGTTGGAATTCCAGAGGGGTTTTTTGTTGTTGTTGTGCCGTGGGGTTCCAGTTTCCCACAGCTCCTTCTTCTAAAAAAATACATGGTTGTGTGTTTTCCATCGGTATTTGCTGAATGGGTGTATTGTTCATCTGGTAGCTGGTGTGGTGGTTGGTTGTGGTGGTATCTGGCAGTAGAGTGTGGTTCATGCTTTTTGTTGAGGTAGTGACAGAGTCATAAGTATGACCTTGTGTTTGCTGGGCTTTGGCTCCTGATGGTGGAGTTCGGCCATTTTCCAGTTTATTGGCCCATTTGTTTTTATTGTTGTGGGATGAAGGATAGTAGGCTGCTGTCGCCTGGTGGTATCTCTGGGTCGGGAGATGCCCCTCTTTCCTTTTCCCTTGAATATTATTGGTGGGATGTTTCTGTGGTTGGGAGTTTCTGTGCGATCTCTGTCTTGTGGTGTTGCCCTTATTTGTGTTAGGTTTTTTGTGGCGTGGAGAGCCCATAGGGCGTATGTCATTACGAGGGAGTGATTTTGACTTGTTTGTGAGAGGGCCAGCGCCA
Source organism: Aquarana catesbeiana (assembly GCF_042186555.1). Classification (NCBI taxonomy): domain Eukaryota; kingdom Metazoa; phylum Chordata; class Amphibia; order Anura; family Ranidae; genus Aquarana; species Aquarana catesbeiana. The sequence goes on along the minus strand of NC_133325.1, from coordinate 247,873,880 downwards.
TCGGTTGGTCTTTTCCATTCAAATTCGCGCCCATACAGATAGTCTAATCTGTCCCTCTCAAATTTGCCTGACTTCTTACTGATGAGATTGGTTTCAAAAGTGACCATGTGGTCATTTATCTTCTTATCCCAAGACGTGAGATCAGTGAAGGGGGCCAAATCATCCTGGACATTTTTCAAGTCATTGCGGATTTTAAGTAGGTTTCTCTCCCTTTGAGTGATGATTGATGAGAGTAATTTCTTATTTAGTTCTCTCATTTGGATTGCCCATGCATCCTTAAGATCATCGTCTAGCCATATGCAAGTCTTAGTTAGTCTTAGGCCTCTTGGCACACGGTTTGTTTTGATATAATTTTCTAATAGTAGAATGTCCCACCATTGTGTCATCTCTTTCTCAATTTGGAAAAAAGTGCTATCATGAGTTCCTCCCTTGTGGGAGTGATTTCTGGTGTAGTGGAAATTTCTGTTGGTTTGTGGCATGTTTCATGTGCTTCAATGCTATTGGAGAAACCTCTTGCCAGAGAGGTCCGTCTCAGTTCTCTTTGTTCAATAGATAAGACCATGTTGGTCTAGTAGTAGAATATTTTGTGACCTGTTGTGTGGTAGGGTCTGCTGACCTTGGTAGTGTTCAGAGAATGAACTTAGACAAAAGGCACGTCTCACTCGAGCTGCGGGAGACCCCTGGAGGCTAATGCAAAAGTGTGAACAAGATATGGTGAAAAATACTCCTGCGCTTGTGAGATCGTTTGCTGTAAAACAAAGGTAGTATTGTAGTCAGAGATAGGACTGGGGGAGATGATGGAGCGTGTCCCGCTGCCTTAGCTGACCAGGGGTGGTCTGTAAAGGACTGTTTAGTAGGAATGGGTGGAAGGCGCGTGATCAGACACTTACATCAAGAAATGTATGGTTTATTTATGTAAAAGAATACAGACATATAGTCATATAGATATAAAATCATACAAATACTACATAATATTATAAAAAAAAAAAAAAAAGGAAAAACAGGTAACAAAATAAGTACTAGGAAGTTAAAATTGGGGTGTGCCCATATTGAGGCAGGTATTTAAGAAAGGCTGACGCGTTTCGAGGAAAACCTCTTCATCAGAGCCAGGAGAACTGGAGCACAGTCTGTATGGGCCGGTAGGCCGACATGTGTACATGGGGAGAGGTGGTGTTGCTAGTAGGAGGATGTGTCCTGTGATGGACAATTGATTATTCCAAGTTCCATACCTAGGTGTTCTAGATGGGGTATAAATAAGAACAATATATACCGTACACTACAGACTGGAGACGTAAGATAAGTTTACATTGAAAAATGCATTCATAAAATGATAAAAAGTATATAATATAAATATATTAGAAATAAAAATTAATGATAGGTAGTGGGATTTTGAAGCACAGAACATGAGATTGTAGTCTAAATACATACAAATGAAAAAATCTACGCATACATAAGTGTACACACACATACTCGTGTACACATACATGCATATACATACACGTGCATAATACAAACGCATGAAAATGCATAAAAAAAAAAACAAAAAAAAACAAAAAACAAAAAAAAAAAGAAAAAAAAGAAAAAAAAAAACCTATATGCATATGAGAGGGGGGGGGGGGGGCGATGGTAAATGAAGTAAAAAGTGCACTGAGACACATTGAGAGATATTGTCTCTCCGCATAGTAAAACCGGTTGTGCTTTTGTCCAAAGGACATGCGCATGCGTGTAAAAACTCTGCCAGCACGTAAAACGCTGTGCTGGAACAGATATATGGAGGTATGCCCCTATTCACTGAAAGCACAAATGGGGGCACAAAGATGGCCATGTGGTTTGTGCAAAAACAGAAATGTGTTCATTAAAATGGAAATCCACAAAAATATATACAAAAATGCATATATCAAATGTACATAAAAATCTAAAACGCATATGCATATATATATACACATAGATAAAGAAACAATATGCACAAAATAAATATATGTATATATTCACATAAATCTGTACACATATATATACACATACACACATATGCACACACATATATATATATATACATGCACACATATACATGTCCACATGCATACACACACATGTGGAGACCACCCCTACACAGCATGTATTGTGCCTATGTAGAACCAGTGTCATAAATAAGCTACAAGTTATTTTTTGGTGAGCTCTGCACAGTGTTCACCTAAAGCTACCTGTAGAAGGCTGGTAGTGTTTTCCTGATCCTATCACTACCGCAGGCAGCTAAATAAGCTAAAGTTAGTTTTTTGTGAGCTCTGCACAGTGTTCAGCTAAAGATACCTGTAGAAGGTTGGTGGTGTTCTCATACTACAGGCAGGCAGTTGATTTTCCTAGCTGTAGTATCAGTGTATATATATATATATATATATATATATATATATATATATATATATATATATATATATATATATCCCAGCTTAGTGCAGCTACAGGCCATTAGTATGTCTGGAATGCCAACAAGGAGAGGCAGACAGTCACAAGCCAATAAAAGAGGGCAAGCAGGCTCTGTGTCTAGAGGCAACAGTGCTGGTCGTGGAGACGGTGCATTCTCATCAGCACGTGGCTGTGGGACAAACTTGGCCTTTTTATTTGCAGCTGGCCGTGTTGAGCAGCAACATGCGGAAGACTTGGTCGAGTGGATGACCAAGCCGTCCTCATCCTCCTCATCCTCTCTCACCCATGCTCAGGGTACTTTGTCTGGCAAAGCAGTGGCCTCTTACCTTGCATATTACCGCTGACTCATGGTCCAGCAGGCATAGACAGGGACGTTACCTAAGTTTCACTGTGCATTGGATGACTCTGCTGGCAGCTGGGAAGGATGCAGGACAAGGTGCAGTAGTGTTGGAGGTTGTTCCGTCACCACCCCTCCAAAATGCCACTACTAATGATTGTGACACACCTCTCTCCTCCACCCCCTCCTCTTCTTCTTCCTCCATGGCCTCTTCCTGTGCTTTGTCCTCGGAACCAGCGGTGCTCCGTAGCCGTTCAAGGGGCTACGCAAGTATGCAGGCCAAAAGATGCCATGCGGTGCTTGAGCTGTTGTGCTTGGGGACAGGAGCCACACTGGGGCAGAGGTTCTGTCAGCTCTGCAGGGGCAGGTTCAGAGGTGGTTGACGCCACGCCAACTTAAGGCAGGAATGGTGGTTTGCGACAATGACACCAACCTCCTCTCTGCCCTCCGACAGGGACAAATGACCCATGTGCCCTGTTTGGCTAACGTCCTTAACTTGGTGGTGCAGCGGTCCTTGGGCAGGTACCCGGGCTTACAGGATGTCCTGAGGCAGGCCAGGAAAGTCTGTGTGCATTTCCGCCGGTCATATAATGCCAGTGCTCGGCTGGCAGACCTCCAAAAGGAGTTTAACCTGCCCAAGAACCGCCTAATCTGTGATATGCCCACCAGGTGGAACTCAACTTTGGCCATGCTGCAGCAGCTGCACACGCAGCAGAGGGCCATCAATGAGTACCTGTGTGACTATGGCACCAGGACAGGGTCAGGGGAGCTTGTTTTTTTTCCCCACGCCAGTGGGCCATGTTCAGGGATGCATGCTCTGTCCTGTCACCATTTGAGGAGGCCACGAGGATGGTGAGCAGTGACAGTGCATGCATCAGTGACACTGTCCCCCTTGTCCACCTGTTGGAGCACACACTGTGTGGAATAATGGACAGGGCACTTGAGGCAGAACAGAGGCAGGAAGAGGAGGACTTTCTTAGCTCTCAAGGCCCCCTTTATCCAGACAGTGTTCCTGTGTGCCCACCGATCACACAGGAAGAGGACGAGGATGAGGAGGAGGAGGAGGATTGTGTCAGTATGGAGGTGGAGCCTGGCACTCAGCATCAGCAGCAGTCTTTAAGGGATCAGTCCCAAGAAACACATGGACTTGTACGTGGCTGGGAGGAGGTGGCTGCGGACCATGTCATCCTTAGTGACCCAGAGGACTCCAGACCGAATGCCTCAGCAAACCTATGCTGCATGGCCTCCCTGATCCTGCAAAGCCTGTGTAAGGATCCTCGTATTCGTGGTATCAAGGAGAAGGACCAATACTGGCTGGCAACCCTCCTTGATCCACGTTACAAGGGTAAGGTTGCGGACCTTATCTTGCCATCGCAGAGGGAGCAGAGAATGAAACATCTTCGGGAGGCCTTGCAGAAAGGTCTGTGCAACGCGTTCCCAGAGACTGGGAGGTTACAAACTCCTGTTTCTGGACAAAGTGTTGCTGAGGCTTCGGTCAGTCAAAGAAGGAGCGTTGGAGAAGGTGGCCGTCTGACCGATGCGTTCAGACAATTTTTTGGTACGCAGCCCCAAGGTATGATTGGTTCCAGCAACCATCGCTAGCGTCTGTTTTACATGGTGCATAAATACCTAAGGGCAAGATCTGACTTGGACACCTTTCCCACTGAAAATCCTCTGGGTTACTGGGTCTTGAGGATGGACCACTGGCCAGAGCTTGCACAGTATGCAGTTCAGCTACTGGCCTGTCCTGCATCCAGCGTTCTTTCGGAATGCACATTCAGTGCTGCTGGAGGCTTTGTAACCGATCACATTGTGATTCTGTCCACCGACTCGGTCGATCGACTGACCTTCATAAAAATGAATCAGTCTTGGATCACCACTAGCTACCAAGCACCTGATGCTGATGTAACCGAATAATTTTTTTGAAATCTCAGATCCCTTCAAAGACTGCCTATGCTGATGCTGAGTGACTATCCTGAGTAATTATCCTCTTCCTCCTCAATGATCACGCTGATAGCTTGTAAGAACATTTTTGGTTCTGGGCGCCACCACCAGCGCCTAAGGCCCAATTTTTCAGCCCCTGTTTAACAGGGGCGTGTAATTACAATTTTTGATGCAATACTTTGCAGCAGGACTCGTTCCTGTGTTCCAACTAGAGAATCTGTAAGAGGTTGCAGTATTGTGGCACCAGCACCAGTGCCTAAGGCCCAATTTTTCAGCCCCTGTTTAACAGGGGAGTGTAATTACAATTTTTGATGCAATACTTTGCAGCAGGGCTTGTTTCTGCGTTTCAACTAGAGTATCTGTGAGGGGTTGCAGTGTTGTGGCACCAGCACCAGTGCCTAAGGCCCAATTTTTCAGCCCCTGTTTAACAGGGGCGTGTAATTACAATTTTTGATGTAATACTTTGCAGCAGGGCTCGTTCCTGTGTTCCAACTAGAGTATCTGTGAGGGGTTGCAGTGTTGTGGCACCAGCACCAGTGCCTAAGGCCCAATTGTTCAGCCCGTTTAACAGGGGCATGTAATTACAATTCTTGATCTAATATTTCACAGCAGGGCCCGTTTCTGCGCCCACCAAGAGCGAGTGAGGACTTACAGTGTTGTGGCACCAGCACCACCACCACCACCAAAGGCCCAATTTTTCTGCCCCTGTTTAAGAGGGGCATGTAATTACAAATCTTGATCTAATATTTCACAGCAGGGCCCTGTGAGGGCTTACAGTGTTGTGGCCACAACAACACTTAAGGCCCAAATTTCTGCTGAGTATATAGGCAGGCCCCTACTTTCAAACATCCAACTTACAAACGACTCCTACTTGCAAACGGAAGGAGACAACAGGAAGTGAGATGAAATCTACCCCTAGGAAGGGAAATTCTCTCCTGTAAGAGTTAATATGGGAAAAACGTTTCTCCTTTCCACTGATGCTTTATCACCAATACATGTTTCACAAAAAACCCCAAATTTTCAAAAAATATTTGTCATTGGGACAAAAAATGAGGTGAAATCTTCTGAAGAGGAGCACAGACAGTAAAACAAATGTCACAGGGGTGATAACCTTTCCCTATGTTTTCCAAAAAGCTTAAAATAGATTTTTTGGCTGGAGCTAAACACGTTAAAAATGTACCAGTTCAAAATTACAAACAGATTCTACTTAACAACAAACCTACAGTCCCTGTCTTGTTTGCACCGCCTGTATACTGCTGTTCAGAGTATATAGGGCCTGGTGGCCCCACACCTTTCCTTTTTTTTAATTTGTGTGCGGGGTTCCCCTTAATATCCATACAAGACCCAAAGGGCCTGGTAATGGACTGGGGGGTACCCTTGCCGTTTGTCTCACTGATTTTCATCCATATTGCCAGGACCCGACATTACATTAAAGACGCAAGCAGTTTTAAATGACTTTTTTCCTTTTAAAAAAGACATTTTGTGCAGGGACTGTTCTAAGCACGGGAAACACGCGCCACTTTACAGGCATACTATAGACAACCCCCAGGTACGATATTTAAAGTAATATTTCACTTTTTTTTTTTTTAACTTTAAGCATCATTAAAATCACTGCTCCCGAAAAAACGGCCGTTTTTAAAAGTTTTTTTTGCATTGATACATATCCCCTGGGGCAGGACCCGGGTCCCCAAACCCTTTTTAGGACAATACCATGCAAATTAGCCTTTAAAATGAGCACTTTTGATTTCGAACGTTCGAGTCCCATAAACATCAATGGGGTTCTAACGTTCGTGCAAATTTTCGGTCCGTTCGCAGGTTCTGGTGTGAACCGAACCGGGGGGTGTTCGGCTCATCCCTAGCGCCCACCAAGAGCGAGTGAGGACTTACAGTGTTGTGGCACTAGCACCACCACCACCACCAAAGGCCCAATTTTTCAGCCCCTGTTCAACAGGGGCATGTAATTACAATTCTTGATCTAATATTTCACAGCAGGGCCCTGTGAGGGCTTACAGTGTTGTGGCCACAACAACACCTAAGGCCCAAATTTCTGCTGAGTATATAGGGCAGGCCCCTACTTTCAAACATCCAACTTACAAACCACTCCTACTTGCAAACGGAAGGAGACAACAGGAAGTGAGATGAAATCTACCCCTAGGAAGGGAAATTCTCTCCTGTAAGAGGTAATATGGGAAAAACATTTCTCCTTTCCACTGATGCTTTATCACCAATCCTTGTTTTACAAAAAACCCCAAATTTTCAAAAAACATTTGGCATTGGGACAAAAAGTGAGGTGAAATCTTCGGAAGAGGAGCACAGACAGCAAAACAAATGTCACAGGGGTGATGTTTTCCAAAAAGCTTAAAAAAGATTTTTTGGCTGGAGCTAAACACGTTAAAAATGTACTCGTTCAAAATTACAAACAGATTCTACTTAACAACAAACCTACAGTCCCTGCTGTTCAGAGTATATAGGGCCTGGTGGCCCCACACCTTTCCTTTTTTTTAATTTGGGTGCGGGGTTCCCCTTAATATCCATACAAGACCCAAAGGGCCTGGTAATGGACTGGGGGGTACCCTTGCCGTTTGTCTCACTGATTTTCATCCATATTGCCAGGACCCGACATTACATTAAAGACGCAAGCAGTTTTAAATGACTTTTTTCCCTTTAAAAAAGACATTTTGTGCAGGGACTGTTCTAAGCACGGGAAACACGCGCCACTTTACAGGCATACTATAGACAACCCCCAGGTACGATATTTAAAGGAATATTTCACTTTTTTTTTTTTTACTTTAAGCATCATTAAAATCACTGCCCCCCAAAAAACATCCGTTTTTAAAAGTTTTTTTTGCATTGATACATGTCCCCTGGGGCAGGACCCGGGTCTCCAAACCCTTTATAGGACAATACCATGCAAATTAGCCTTTAAAATGAGCACTTTTGATTTTGAACGTTCGAGTCCCATAGACGTCAATGGGGTTCTAACGTTCGTGCTAATTTTTGGTCCGTTCGCATGTTCTGGTGCGAACCGAACCGGGGGGTGTTCGGCTCATCCCTACTCCTGAAGTGATGTTTTCCTGTACACAGAAGAGGAGGGGGGAGGAGGCACACCACTCTGCCTGAACAGCATCGGATAGCAGAAGATGTGTTCCAATATATACAGTCAGGACTTTTTTTCAGCTGGAACTTGGTGGAACTAATTTCCACCACCTCTGGCTCAGGCTCTCTGCTCACCACTATTACTTGAAAACACAAAGTCCAGCTTCTATGCTTACAAGTGACAGCTTGTTCCCCAACAGCTCTCACAGATCAGATTTCCTGAGTGGCTCCCACTAAGTGGGATGGGGACAAGGGAGATGCAGGTGCCCAGGATGCAGTACATATGTCAATATCACCACTGGATGATCTCCCCGCAAGTGAGAGGCGGAGCCAACTACAGTATGTGGGGAGGTACTAGAGCCGACTGGGTGTTTCAGCTTAATACAGCAACAAAAATAAGACATGTGGAAGATGGTGGAGCTTTTAAGGAGATGGGGAGAAGATGGGGCAGTCGAGGGGGGTTGCATGCAGAGGTAAGAGCTGAAGAGGGCTGAAGGTGAGATGTGGATGGGGGATGCAGAGGTAAGCAGCTGTGGAAGAAGGCTGAAACCTGCACTCTGTGTAAAGCACATCCCTAAACTCTGTATGCAGTGCACCCCTGAACTCTGCACTATTTACGTAGCACACCCCAAACTCTGCAATCTGTGTGTAACCCCCTCCCCGAACTCTGCACTCTATACATAATGCACTTCTGGTATTTAATGGCCCTGTTAAGACCCTCCCACTGTCAATGAAATTTGACCACACCCACTATTTGATGCGGTTTGGAGGGTATGTGGGTATGTGTAGGGGGGTTCACGATTGAGTTCCTGTACCTATTTTCTGAGAAAAAAAGCCCTGGCTTGATCACATTTGTTTATTAAGACCCCTTTCACACTGGGCAGTTTTCAGGCGCTTTAGAGCTGGAAATAGCCTCGGCTAAGCGTCTGGAAACCGCCTTCTATTCATTCTAGTGTGACTTTTCACACTCGGGTGGTGCGTTTGCGGGACGTTATGAAAATTCCTGCAAGCAGCCTTTTTGTGGAGGGTTAGGAGTGCTGTATTTAGTGCTCCCAAAACACCCTGCCCATTGGAATGAATGGACATCGCTTTCAAAGCAACTTAAAGTGATTTAAAAATGAAGCAAAACTGGAGTTTTTAACCCCTTTTTTGGGGTTAAAAGCGCCCCGCTAGCGGCCGAAAAGTGATGCTTTAGCTCTGCTAAACAGCGGTAAAGCACCACAAAAATGATTGGCGCTTTAGCGCTAATGCGGCCATGGCCCCAGTGTGAAAGGGGTCTTAAGTTGTAATTTACTTGGAAGAGCTGCCTCTCTAAACACCAATACAAATGTAAATGATGTTTCTGCATATCCTTCACACACAGTTGAAAACCTTTATTTCTGACTGTGCCTACTAGAAAAATAGATTTAAAGGTGGAAAACAATAGAAATAGAGACACTTAACTGTAAGATCTCTGCCATCAGACTCAGGACAGAATGGACCTCCTTAAGGCTGCCCCCTGGTTAATGTCCTCAGGGAATGCTATGAGAGAATGCATAAAACAAAAAATGAAGCATGATATGGGGATGAGGGAAACCCATTCCAAAATCAAGAAAGAGAGCATGGGGTCCTTCCCAAAATCCATACAAGGCCATTATACAAGCATGCAGCAAGGGAGGGTGCACCCCCTTAACCATATCAGGGCTCCATGCCCCTAAAATGGGGGGACCTTGCCAAGGGGAACCCCTCTTAGCAAATCACCTTATAGTAAAAGAGCTTCCAAAATGTATTAGCCCCGCCCCATCCACAGATCCCTACAACCACTGGGCCAGGGTTGTGGCAAAGAGACCCCTGTCCTCATCAACATGGAAAGGTACCCCCCTGTTGAGGGCATGTGCTCTAATATGGTTCAGAAGGAGGCATACACTCATTCCTCCCTTTCCTGGTCAGCTGCATGTTCAGATAAGGGTCTAGTATAGAATTTGGGAGCAACCACGCTTTTTTTTTTTTTTTTTTTTTGTGGGTGCAATTTTAAACACACATTTTTTTCTGTGTAAATGTCAGTTTTGCTGTGGTATGTTGTGTACATTGCACATATGCACCATTTCAAAGACAGGGCCAAGGCACAGGGCATCCCCCAGGCATGTTATTTAAAGTGGTTGTAAACCTCAGACATGGAATATAAACAAAGCATATCCTTCTCTAGTGTGTAGTGTGTGAGGCTCTTAATTTGCTCTAATGCCCTGTACACACAATAGGATTTTCCGATGGAAAATGTGTGATAGGACCTTGCTGTCGGAAATTCCGACCATGTGTAGGCTCCATCACACATTCTCCATAGGAATTTCCGACACACAAGAGCTTGCTATAAAATTTTCCGACAACAAAATCCGTTGACGGAATTTCCGATCGTGTGTACACAAGTCCGATGCACAAAGTGCCACGCATGCTCAGAATAAATTAAGAGATGAAAGCTATTGGCTACTGCCCCGTTTATAGTCCCAACGTACGTGTTTTATGTCACCGCGTTCAGACCGATCGGACTTTCCGACAACTTTGTGTGACCGTGTGTATGCAAGACAGGTTTGAGTCAACATCCGTCGGAAAAAATCCATGGATTTTGTTGTCGGAATGTCCGATCAATGTCTGACCATGTGTACAGGGCATTAGTGTCATTTTTTGGCACTTCCCAAACATTTCTGCCACACCTGAGTTCACAGGAGGGTTTCAAAATAATCTTGGAGGAATACTGGAAGGCTGGAGATCAGGCTTCCTCAGCCTATTTTCTACAGTTTCTATGCTTTTACATATATTGTTTTTAAAGTTTTAAAAAATCTTTTTATAACTTTCTGAGAGAAAATTGCAAATCAAATATTTTACCATCAATCACTTGTCTGTTGATTTCCTTGTAGTTACTTTTAATATGTTTTAGCTTTTGTAATACATAAGGGTTGATTTAATAAAGGAGTAGAGTGTATTCCCTTTGCAAAATGATAATTTGGTTTACAATTACATGTATGATTTATTAAAACAGGAGGAGTAGAACATGTTCACTGTGCAAAGTGAATTTTTAGTGTGCTGACTTAAATCACAAGATGAAGCTTTGCTGACTTAAATATTTCAATCATATCCAATTAAAAATCTATTTTTATTTTTTAATTTACCTGAGCACATGCTTGTGGATTTGAAACAAATACAGTTTCACTTCCCTCACCAAAGTGAAAAAATAATTTTGCCAAGTGAACATGCTCTATTCCAGTCTTATCTCCCCTGCAAAGCATTTACTATTTTGAGAAATTGTTTCTTTTTCTCTGTTCACCTCCATGCCAAAATGTCACCCTAGCAGTCCACATAGGGGTTTATTTACTAAAGGCAAATCCACTTTGCACTACAAGTTCAGTTGGAAGTGCAGTCGCTGTAGATCTGATGCAAGTAAAATAAAAAGCAGCATTTTTGCTTGTACATGATTGGATGATAAAATCAGCAGAGCTTCCCCTCAGATCTAAAGCGACTGCACTTCCAAGTGCCTTTATTAAATCAACCCCACAGCTACTATGGGGCTTAGAAGTCAAAGGTGGCCCCACTAGGGTGTTTGTTGAGCTACCAATCAAACACAAAGTCAGTGTGCATGCAAAGATTACGCACAGAGCCATCACTGTCTCATTAATGCTGATGCTCAGAAGTCTCCATTATGGAAGATGTAAGATGCACATCTTTGGGATCATGTTGTTGCTTGTTCCAGATCTTTCTTTTTTTCTTTTTTTCTTTTTTTTACTGCCATCTAAAAGAAGGTTTATTGCCTTTTGAGATTCTGGTCATCCTTGCCAGCTCTCTGATACGCCTACCACAATTTTTACAAGGCCAACAAATTTCAGAGTATCTCCAGAGCTAAAACATAATTTGAAGTTTGACATTCTGTGAAGCAAGCCACATTTTAAATACATCTATATGAAGATTATAGAGTAATTGTGCATTTTGAGCCCTAACAGTTATGTTATACAGGTATACAAAGTTCAGAACTTGCTGCCCAGGGAGGTGAGAGTGCTTTGAATTTACAAAAAAGCCCCAAAATGTTATAGTGCCAGAAAAATTTGTTGTTTGTGAAATACACTACCGAGTTACTGACTGAATTTCAATATGATATTAGGGCACAAAAACTTGATTAAAACAAACATCATGAGAGATATAAATCTACTTTGTCAGCACCAAATATTTTTTTTTTTTAGCCCAGTTACTACTTTGTAAAAGTAGTAGTGACACTATCACTGGTCCGCACAATAGTCTGTGCAGAGAGCAGGGCTGTGGGAGGCACCGAGCAGGCCCACCCATTAGAAACATAATGGAGATAACCAAATGAATAGGCAGATATGAGACAAGTCACATTGCACAAGGAAAAAGACAAAAGTGAATGGTCAAGTATAGGAATCTTTAGAACAGAAGCAATCTATTACATGTAATTACTTAAAGTAAGAATATTAGTGTTGCTTGTATTTACACAATATTCGCTTATTCCAAAATTCTGCTTTAAAGTGAATGCCTGCACTGCTGTACTTCCCTAGCAACTTCTGCCCACACCAATGATCCTAAATAGTATACCGCCTATGCTGACAGCTCTCCTGCTACCGGTCTTTGATTTAATCATACTTAATGTGTAGTATATGCCAAGTAAGACACTTCTTTTTGTAGTTTTGTACAGAGTGAATAAGCATTCAAACTCCTGTCTGGCTTACTCAACCTATAAACTTTACAGTTTTAATAAAATCATATTGCAATAGTGACAACAAGAACTGCAAAAGTATGCATTTTTTTTTTCAATTCTGTAACATGACCTCAGTAAAACCCTGAGGTTTTCTCAACAAATGCATTTTTTCTTGTTTTTAGTTATAATACTGTATCAGCATTAGCTAGGGGCACCTAAATAATGCCCCCCCCCCCCCCCCCGGGAATGAATATGAGTTACATCCACTGTAAAGTCAACCAGCAATGTAGATCCACATCAGTCACAATACCCGATTACATTGAATCAACCAAAAGATAAAACAAAACAAAAAGATATATCGGTTCCTTTTGTTTGCCCCCCTTCTGTTTGACAGGGCAAGCGAATGACAGCTGTAATATACTAGCAGTGGAGTCTTCTGGGTAGAGTTACCGACCATATATAGAATTGACCATATTTTGTCAATGATATCACAGGATACCAGCATGCCTCCATGCTCAGATAAGGGTCTAGTATGGAAATTTGGGGGTACCTCATTCTTTTTTTTTTCTTGATACTTGCACATTTTTTTCCTCCTTAAAACCCATACCAGACCTGAAAAATCTGGTAAAGAATCCAAGGAGGGAGGGGGGAACCATATGCTTTTTTATTGATGGGGTCCACTTTAAAATTTATACAAGACCTGAAGGCTGAAGGCTCTTGTTTAAATTATGGGGAAACCGCCACGCCATTTTTTTCAACTATCCCCAACTCTTGATTTACATGGCTGGAGGTTCTGTTTATCTATATCAGACCCTCATCCTAGATGAGGGTCTGATATAGATGTTAATGGGGGTCATGTGGCCACATTTAGGCAGTTATATAACCCCCCCATCCCCACAGCTTTGTTTAGTGGATGGGGATTCCTGTCCATGTAAGTGGATCGCAGTAGTTGGTAATGATGCGGTTGGTTTAAGCACCTGCTGCTAACTTAGCAGCCATTGACAGCCAGAAGCTGTCATAGTCATCCATGCCGAATGCTCTAAATGTTCGGTGTGCAGAAAACTTACATTTGGACCACACACCGAGTTGTAGATACATGTTAAGTAGAGGAGATAGTATGCACTTGTACAACCTCATAGAACAAAAGATCACTCCACCACTTTTCACAACCAGACAGTTCCTGGGATGGGTGTTTTTTCCTTGTTCATTTGTGGACTAATACTTTGATGGGACTTTTCCTTTTTGCATTTTTCACATGTAAAGTTTTATATATGTCTTTTTATCATTGTTCATTAGATTATGCCTCATATGAATTTTTCACCATTGATCATATGCTGATATGCTTATGAGACTCTGCTTTAGTTTTCTTCAGTCACAATTTTTTCACATATTTTTATCCCTGCAATTTCTGCCTCTAAAATGTAATAATATTGTGGATGCAAGGGACTAATGGCATTAAAGACATGCATAATGCCCTATTACACTAGAGGTAATTTGGAACAGTAGCAGCAACCTTTACATCCCTTTCTTCGATGTGGGTGGTATATAATATTTTCTCTGCCAGACCAGAGTCTGCTATGGGTTTCAAACTTTCCCATGATATCCAAACGTGTGCAGGCAAAACCATGGTTGGCCATTGGCCAACATCAAGAGCCAGTTAGGTCTATCTCTGTAATGTTTTTGACTTACAATAAACTCTACTTTAGGTAGAATGCTTGTTTTCTTTTATGTTACTATAGGTGTTCCTATGTATTATGAAGTATTTTTACTGGACATTCTTATTTGCTAATGAATGGAGATATGCAAATCTACCTGAACCCCAAGTTCAGGTTTGGTAAAGCCAAGCTTAGTTTGCTTTGAGGTTTGGAGAACCTGAACTTCACACTTTCTTCAATTTGAAAAACCTGAATCTGCGTGGACCTCATTGAGGTCTGTGGTAATCAAATGTTGTAATTCAATTCTAGACATTTTCAAGGATAATAGGCAAGCTATTGTCAAAAGGGTCATGGCGTGCTTAGCATTGCCATGGAGCATGTGTACATTCCAAGTTAACATTTAATAAAGACAATTCAGCAAGGAGAGTGTCCTTTCAGGTGGCTTTAAGAACAACAAATTAATCTTTTAATGCTTGGGAGATGTCTGAAACTAGTTCTAAAGCCTCACATTTTTGAACATATTTACTTTTGCATTACAGTTGAGCAGAGGACAATAAATGCTTACTTAAGGAAAAGTCCATAAACACTTACAATTTGCTGTCTTTACCACAGCAGCCTATGAGTTCCTGTGCACCTCTTTTTTTATAGAATAAATTTTATTGATAAATGTGGCATTTACAAAATACGAAATTGAATACTACAGGCAGCTTCTGCATAGATATTAGATGAAGTAGGTTTTACTGAAACACTTAGACAAGGCAAAAAAGACTATCAAACCACAATAAGCAGAAGAGGCAAAGACACAGACTGGTGGCGGGCTCAAGGGTCCACTCAGGCAGCCTCACAGGTAAGGATGAGCTGAACACCCACTGGTTCGGTTTGCACCAGAACATCCGAACAGGCCAAAAAAATTGCCAAGAACACACGAACACCGTTAAAGTCTATGGGAATACGAACATGAAAAATCAAAAGTGCTCATTTTAAAGGCTTATATGCAAGTTATTATTGTCATAAAAAGTGTTTAGGGACCTGGGTCCTGCCCCAGGGGACATGTATTAATGCAAAAAAAAGTTTTAAAAACGTCTGTTTTTTCGGGAGCAGTGATTTTTTTTTAACGCTTAGAGTGAAACAATAAGAATTAAATATTCCTTTAAATATCATGCCTGGGGGTGTCCTTAGTATGCCTGTAATGTGGCGCAGTTTTCCCGTGTTTAGAACAGTATCGCAGCAAAATGACATTTCCAAAGGAAAAAAGTCATTTAAAACTGATCGTGGCTGTAATGCAATCATCGGGTCCCCCCCCCCCAAGTCTATCACCAGGCCCTTTGGGTCTGCTATGAATATTAAGGGGAACCCCCGAACCAAAAAATTGAAAAAAAATTGTGCGGGGTCCCCCCAAAATCCATACCAGGCCCTTCAGGTCTGGGATGGAAATTAAGGGGGAACCCTGCGCCAAATTTTAAAAAAAATGGCGTAGGGGTCCACCACAAAATCCATACCAGACCCTTTAGGTCTGGTATGGATTTTAAGGGGAACCCTGCACCAAAGTTTAAAAAAATGGCGTAGGGGTCCAATATTCGGCCCGAACTTATGCTCAGGCCGAACCGTTCGCTCATCCCTACTCACAGGGGAAGTCTAGAGGGATGAAGTCCTGTGCACCTCTTACTGTGCAGTCATAACTTCACAGAAAGTCCTCCTGATTCGCCTCCTCAGAACTTAATGTCCCATATTTGCAAACACCACAGCAGCCATCACACATGCTTGCCCCATCTAGTCTTATCTGGCTGCATGGGGACTTCTGGTTTTCGGTGCCGCATTTAGCTGCTCTCTCCCCCGGCTCCCGCTGAGCTACCCGCACATCTATTTCTAAAGCCTGCTCGGGATGCCACCTTCTCAGCTAGCTCCCCCAGCCTTCATGGACTGATTCCTAGACAAAGGCAGCCCACAATCACAGCTGGGCCAGCGCCCACCTGATCCCTCGGATGGAGCCCGCTCTCTAACATGGCGGAGGCAGCCAAGGTCAGTGCAGCCCCTGCTCATTCCTCCCCCTAGCCTTCAGAGCACAACACAGAGAGCATTGCTCAGGCAGTGGCTGCTCTCCTTCCCTCAACTATTGCATCCTTACTGGAAAAAGCTGGCAGGGAAGGCACAAATCAAAAAAGAACTTCTGAGGCTCTCTAATATTGAAAATGAACTCTATCAGGCCCAGGCTACAGAACAACAACAAGACAAAGCTAACCAATTCATACTCCAAAAACTGAAGGACCTAGAAAGCAGGTTGAGGCGAAGCAATTTGCGTTTTCTGAGAGTCCCAGAATCCCTGCAAGTGTCCTCTCTCCTGGATTTTTTCGTTTCACAAATATCTGTAGCTTTAGGCTGCACTACCCCAATGCATGGTCGAACAAGCCCACCACCTTGGCGGACATTCTACTGATCGTACATACCCTTGCCCGATCATCGCTAAATACCTAAACTATGCTGACAAAGCTGCCATACTACAAAAATACCACCAATCCAGGTTTTTGCAAATTGATGGCATCAAGATCCTAATCTTCGCAGATGACTTAATTGGGCACAAATCAAAAAAGAACTTCTGAGGCTTTCTAATATTGAAAATTAACTCTATCAGGCCCAGGCTACAGAACAACAATAAAGACAAAGCTAACCAATTCATACTCCAAAAACTGGAGGACCTAGAAAGCAGGTCGAGGCAAAACAATTTGCGTTTTCTGGGAGTCCCAGAATCCCTGCAAGTGTCCTATCTCCTGGAATTTTGCGCTTCACGTATATCTGTAGCTTTAGGCTTCATTACCCCATGCACAGTTGAACAAGCCCACCACCTTGGCGAACATTCTACTGATTGTACATCCCCTTACCTGATCATCGCTAAATACCTAAACTACGCTGACAAAGCTGCCATACTACAAAAATACCACCAATCCAGGTTTCTGAAAATTGATGGCATCAAGATCCTTATCTTCGCAGATGACTCCATTGAAGTACCCAGGAAAAGAAAAATATTTCAAGACAACCGTTCTAGAAACCTTTGACTTTATCTCTTCACGATAACCCACATTGTGGTATTTTGGTAACAATCAGTGCTTTTATGTTAATATTGTCTGTTGTTTTTATACTGTTTACACTGATAGAAATTACTATCTGATTTATATGCACTTTGTCCCCTCCTGGACCTCATTTTCTGAGTATTTCCCATGGACATCCCTCGCTGCTCTCCTCCAACACCCTCCCTGATACTTTTATGGGCTGGGCAGGTGTCAATCTTATTTAGATGGGCATACCTACTTACCCATAACATCGGCGGGAGCTCTTGGGAGCTGGTCTCACACTGTGATCTCATGCGGAAAAGAGAGAAATCCTATTTTTAGCTGTTGGTTTGTTTTCTATGTAGTTTGCAGCTTTTATGTTTTCACCCACACTACTTATCTATACCCCTAAGTTCTGCTCAACAACCAGTCACCCCAGGAATACTTAAAACACCCACAGGACCTTTCCTGATTCCTTTATCCTCTCCTCCTTGGAAGCTATTTGTCAGGGCTGGGCTCAGCCATCCCTTCTCAGAGCTCAGGCTGCTCAGCTGTCTGTTGATTGCCTATACTCATCATTCCACAGTGACTCACCTGATGATCATATCCTGCTCGTCAATCAGCCTGCTGGATATTTAAGCTGCTTGGATCAGATCTCCTGTGTCTTCGCCTTGGTCAACATATCCGGATACTCTCTGCTGTGTTTTCCTGTTAAAGACTTTTGCCTGGCTGACTTTCCTTCTGGTTCCTGATCCTGTTTGCTGCCTCTGACTATGCAGATTTCTGGATTCCTGTTTTACTGGCTTGTTCTGACTACCTGCTCTGGTTACCGAACCTTGGCTATGTTTTGACTACGTTTGCACTGTTTGTACCATTTTACCATTTTATTAAAAAGATTTTTACGGAACTTTTGTCTCAGTCTTATTCATGGTTCCTGACACTATCCTTGCATACATGCCTACCTCTTTAATGCATATTCCTAAAATACCTCAATGAGAATTACCTCCTGGAATGTGAAAGGGCTTAGAGCCCCCATTAAACCTCATTTGCCATGTAGTTTGCTTAGGTCTTCTTGCAAGGTTTCCACATCCTGCGTAGAAGTTATTGCCATGCTTAGCTTTGTATCGTCAGCAAAAACTGAGATAGGGCTGTTTATCCCATCCTCCAGATCATTTATGAATAGATTAAACAGGATTGGTTCGAGGACAGATCCCTGGGAGACCCCACTTTCCACACCAGACTATTCAGAGTACTCCCCATTTATCACTATCCTTTGGACTTGCTCCTGTAGCCAGTTTTCAATCCAGGTACTCACCCTATGGTCCATGATGACAGACCTCAGTCTGTACAGTAAATGTTTGTGGGGAAATGTATCGAATGCCTTTGAAAAACCCAGATACACCACATCTACAGGACTTCTTTTATCTAGATGGCAGCTCACTTCTTCATAGAACGTTAATAGATTTGTCTGGCAGGAACGATCCTTCATGAATCCATATTGATTACTGCTAATGATATAGTTTACATTACTAAAATCTTGTATATAGTCCCTTATCATCCCCTCCTATAGCTTGCAGACTATTGATGTTAGGCTAACTGGCCTGTTTTCTCCAATCAGCTGGTACCATTCCAGTCAGTAAACTGTCCATAAAAATTAGGAACAATGGTCTGGCTATCACATGACTGAGTTCCTTAAGGACCCTCGGGTGTAAGCCCTCTGGTCCTGGGGACTTATTTATGTTAAGTTTATCAATCTTACAAAACAGTATGATAAAGTCCTTTAAAAGTGACAGAAAAAACTAACATGGGATTCATCTCGGATTTCAGGCCAGACCTTTATCCTGGCATACGATCCAATGGGCAAGGCAAGGGAGGGCAGGCAACATGCACCCCCTTCCTGTACCTTTTATCTCATCAGGAGGGGACCTTGTGGGGAAGGGGGAGCTAAACCTCACCCCTTGCATGACTACTTGTTTCCATGTTGAGAGGACAAGAGCTTATTCTCCATATGCTGTCATGGAAGTGCATGTCAAGTACAAGTAAAAAAAAAAGGTATGAACAATATACACCTCTACTTACAAACCTTTTGAGTGCCATTTGTCAGGTTATTATGGTAGCCTGCTTCTTCACCAGGGCCCCAATGGTGGGAATGGATTTGCAGCAACCTGGAACCAAGTTGCGGCCCCCAGGTACACCAGGCTGACAATGCAGAGACTACCCACATGTGCAGAGTACAGATGGCAGGACACAAAAGAGAATTCGGGAAAAGAGCCAGGGTGGGTGGCAGACAAGCGAAAATAGTAGGCAAACCTGGGGAGACTACACGGGTAGTCAGGAACAGAATACAAGTAATACGAAGCAAACCAGGAGCACAAAGAAACTAGGAAGTTGCTCAGGCAACTAGGGCTGCCCTGAGCATGTCTATATATAGGGAGGCAGACTGAGAGGTGGGCTAGGAACTGATAGAAGGAAAGAGATTTAAATCCACAGTAGAGCAGGCAATGTCCATAGGTAAAAACAGGAGCCAGAAGCACATGTGAAAGTAAGAATTAAAGGCATAAACCTTTCCCTGCAGATGCATTCTCCTCCAAGTTTTAACTAATTGTGCTAAATGCAGGCATTGCTTAATGAGTCTAAGATATTTTTAGTGTACAGATGAGTGACTTGCGACAGGTTCTAGTGTAGGATATTAAAATTTCCTGCCAGTATCAACATGCCTTCTTTAAAAATCTACTAAGAATGGTTTATTTCTGGAAAGATATTTGATGTCGTATGAGGTCAAAATATAATGGCTTTCAGGAACACGCATGTCCCATATTCATCTTTTAAGAATGTCTTTTACATAAAATATGTGCCTTTGTCAAACCCTTTAATACCACTCCAGGAAATAACATGATTTCAAGGTTAATTTCTGTGGAGTGAGAGAGGTGTGTTCCTTGCAATATTACATGCATAGTTTTGTAATATTCTCAGTATTCGGTGTCAGTTAAAAGGTGTATTGAGGAGAAAATAATAATAATATTCTGTTTTGTAACCACTTTATATTTTGTGTGTGTCATGAACCTTGGAATACTGGATTGTCATGAAGCTTGGAATACTGAAGTATTTCTCCTCTGATTCATAATGCTGGGACAAATACTGTTAGGAGATGCTGATGTCAATTCCAGCCACCTGTCTGTCTGTTGCCTGCTAGAATGTGTTTATTGTAAATAAGTCTAGTATGGGATCTAAGAGTCATTAGATCCCCATTGTTGTTTTTGTTAATTAACTCTGCTATTGTGTGAAGAAGAGTTCTGTGTTGATTTGTGATAATGTTGATTGTGTTTTCTGAGCTACAAGATGGCCAGTCTGGCCTAAAGGTCATGACTGAGTCATCTAGGCTGTCTAAAGGGATTAGTTAATTAGCCCATGTTAATTAGGTTTCTGGTCACAGGTGTATGTTCAGAGTAATATGAGCAGGAGGTATGCACCTCCTCTTTTACTGTATAAAAGAGCCTGTATTCCTTTCAATAAAAGAGATTCCTGTTTAAACTTACATACAGCCTGCCTGGTGTTTGTTCTGAGCTATCACAACTGGATTCAATCGGCACATAGCTGTAGTTCGAATCCCGGAGCATTGGATGACCGAACCATCAGATGTTGTGATCTGCAATCTGATTCTATAGCCGCAGAGGAGTGTCAGGAGAGTGGAACTGAGCGAGCAGGGGCTCGTTACATTGGTTGGCAGCGGTGGGATTTGCTCTCCAGTTACTGGGACACTCCAAACCACCACAGTGAATGGCCAGCTATGCAGCCTGCAGGAGAGCCACGCTGAAAGACTTACTTGAGAGCCGTGGAGGGACAGCTGGGACAAAGAACAAGGCCACTTTGATCAGTGAGCTAGCCAAGATAGATCAGAGGGATTATGATGCGGGACCCCGGTCAGTTGAAGACTTGTTTCAGCAACGAGTTTGAGAGCAGTTGGCATTATATGGTGCTAACCCATCGGAGACTGCCATACAGAATGCCATTAGAGACATCCAGCTGCAGGATGAGCGACAAGATAGAGAACTAGAGCGGCAACATGACCGGAGAATGGCAGAAATACGGCAATTGGAGACAACGCCTAAGGATACAGTGCCTTTACGTAAGTTGCCCTTTCGGGCGTTCAAACTATTTAAGGAAGGAAAGGAGGAAATTGAAGCGTTCCTGCAGGACTTTGAGAGACTATGCCAGATACATAATGTACTGTCCCAAGATTGGGTTGCCTTACTGGCGAGTAATTTGACTGGCAGAGCAGCCGATGCGTATCGGGCCCTGGAGGACGAGGACACTAAAGATTATGACCAGGTAAAAGAAGCTCTGCTAGCCCGATTTTCCATTACACCCGAAGCCAGTCGGATTAAGTTTAGAGAATCCCGGAAACAAGCCAACGTAACATACGTGGAGTGGGCACATCGTCTGCAGCGGAACCTTAAGGGCTGGCTCCAGGGAAGCCACACTAATACCATAGAGGACATCACCCAGCTAGTACTCTTAGAACAGTTCTTTAACCACACCCCTCCGGTAGTACGGGATTGGGTGTGAGATAAGGGACCACAGACTGTACAGCAAGCGGCTGTTTGGCTGATGAATATCTGGATTCTCGAAGGTCAGGTGAAAGCGAGCGCTATCCACTATCTCGGCAAAGTTTACCAGCCTCTAACCCAACTTCAGTACCTCAGTGGTCTGCCTCTAGACCCCCAACCCGACCCAACCCTCCTACAGGTATAAGTGCTATACCTGTAACCAAACCGGTCATCTGCAGCGATATTGCCTTACCCGATCCACGAGTTGCAGTCAGGGTAGCAGGGGGCAAGGTGCTACATTTATCTACTGCCCAATTCCTCTTGGATTGGGGCTCAGGGGAGCGACAAGTGCGAGTGGGATTACTACATGAGTTACCCGTGGAAGTACTTTTGGGGAACGATTTGGGGCATTTGACTTCCTCATATGCCCCAGAGGCCGCCATGGTCGTGACCAACCGACGTCAGAGCCAACTTCAAGGCAGCTCCACTCCTATGGGGACCCAGGTAAGACCAAATCCTCCTACATTACCCCGACTTGACAACCTGTGTCCTGGGATTCTCCCTCCAACATTAGGCAAGAGACTCAGAATGACCCAACATTAGCTGGTTATCGGGACAGGGCGGGCAAGGATCCAGGGGGGTTGGGGGAAGACAGAATAGAGTGGGAGGGAGGGTTTCTTTTTCATTACACTGAGGGAATGGGTACCGGGAAGCGACAGGGTCCCCACAAACAGCTAGTTGTACCCCAGAAATACAGACGGAGCTATTGCGGCTGGCTCACGACATCCCCTTGGCCGGACATTTAGGGATAGCTAAGACCTGGAGTCAGTTGTCTCATGCGTTCTTCTGGCCCAGGTTACATGCTGAGGTGCGAGAATACTGCCGGACCCGTGAGACTTGTCAGAAAGTAGGGAAGACAGGGGATCACCCAAAAGCCTCGCTGCAACCCCTGCTGATCATTAGAGAACCCTTTAGCCGCATAGCAGTTGATATTATAGGCCCACTGGCCTGCCCCAGTGCCACTGGGAAGAAGTATATTCTTACGGTGGTGGATTAAGCCACCCGCTACCCGGAGGCCATTCCCTTATCCAATATCCAGGCTGATACAGTAGCAGATGCCTTACTGCGGGTATTCACTAGGGTAGGGTTTTCCCAGGAGGGGAGTTCCCAGTTCACAGCCGAGCTGACGCAGCAGCTCTGGCGTCTCTGTGGGATTAAACCCCTCCAGAGCGCCCCCTACCACCCTCAGACTAACGGGCTGTGTGAGAGATTTAACGGGACCCTGAAGCAGCTGCTTCAGGCCTTTGTGGAGAGTAGGAAGGATTGGGAGAAATATCTTACCCATCTACTGTTCGCCTATAGAGAGGTACCCCAAGAGTCCACGGGGTTTTCCCCATTTGAGCTGTTGTATGGGCGAAGGGTTAGGGGGCCCTTAGACTTAGTGAGGGCCCAGTGGGAGGGGGTAGAGGATCCAGAAGGCCTCCCCATCCTTAGTTATGTCTTGGAACTCAGGGAGCGCCTGCGGGAACTTACCGATCTAGTCCATGAGAATATGCAATCGGCACAGAGTCAGCAGAAGGTTTGGTATGATCAGTCTGCTCGGAATCGCACCTTTTATATCGGACAGAAAGTCCTGGTACTAAAACCCCTCAAGCAAAATAAATTACAGGCCTCCTGGCAGGGCCCCTATCAGGTGATAAAACAGCTGTGCGATACCACCTACATGGTTGCCAGCTGTGCAGACACAAAAATTAAGAGGACGTTCCACATTAATATGATGAAGGCCTAACATGAGAGGACTGAGGCCGTAGCCGCCATATGCGCTCCTGCCAGCGGGGACTCTGAATATCTACTGATGCTGGAGCTTCCCGAAATCAGTAACTGTTCCAGGGGTGTGGAAGATATACAGCTAGGAGATAGATTAGGATCCCAAGAACGAGAACAGGCCAGAGAATTACTCCAGGACCGGCAGGAGATGTTCTTGGCACTCCCTGGATAGCTGTGCACAAGGTAGAGACCCCCGGGCAGAAGCCCCTGAGACAACCAGCCTATAGGATTCCTGGAGCAGTGCAAGAAGGAATGAGAGCGGAGATTAGGGAGATGCTCGTTTTAGGGGTGATCGAACCATCGGCAAGCGCCTGGGCTTCCCCTGTAGTATTAGTCCCAAAACGGGATAGCACGATCCGATTTTGCACAAAGAAATCCCTCTTGCTGAGAATTACTTTCTCCGTGGTTTCTTATTTCACTTTAAAAGAGCTGGTCCTAATAAATGATCTTCCTATTTTTTTTCCATCACATATGTAAATTGTGGAAAAGTGATGTACACTTGCCTATATTATGGTGCTATCCGGTTTGTTTTCCTATTTTCACAATTTTCTTTGGATATTATGAAAGATCTAAATAATTGAAATATATTTTTGCTCCATAGGGAGGCATTTAAATTTGATGAATTACTATTACTTTGATTACTTTGAAAGCTCCATCTATTCCTGCCTCTAGGTTGTATTACATGGATCATTTAGCTTCTTGGATGATTATTATTTTATTATTCCTTAGCTCACATATATTTGAAAAACATTTAAATGCATTAATCTTAAAGCTAGATTTAAAATCAATACCTTTTCTATTGAGGTATATTATGTTGTTTGGTCATACGTATTAGCAGCCAATAATTTTCCACTTGCACTAACTCTGTTTAGTATTAAAGTGCCATCTGCTTACCAATATATTAAGCAAGCAGATAACAGTTTTTTTCTTTACTATATGAAGTTGATAGCTAAACATCCAGTTGTTTTTTCAGTGCTTCCTTTTCCCAAATGTTAAACTATATTATGGAGAAAAGCTTAATGGAGAAAAAATTGCTTATAATATTATTAAATCACTTTTGGTATATATGTCCCACATGCCTTTTCTCTGTTTATGTAAGACTGAGATGCATTGTAAGGATTGCATAGAAACTGTTGGTTTAATTTACTTTGGATATAAAACTATCTCTAGCCCTTTGGCTAGTTAGATTCTATCCATAAAAGCTCATTTCTCTTTACAGTAAAATGCTAAAATTATCAGACGTGCACAGCAACCAACATGGTAATAACAAACATCAGAACCGTTCTCTTGTGCATATGCAAATCTGCGGTCTCCAGATAGCTACTGTTAGCTTTACAGAACAATTAGTTAGAATATACAGAGAATAATTCTACTGGGATGTGGCCTTATTTTGTAGCTGGAAATAAATCAAAAACTTTGAAAGCCCATTGTTAAACCTCAATAGGAAAATCTGTGATGGTAATCAGCAGGAACAAAAATGTAATCTCTGTCTCAATAATAATCAAAATTGTGTAAGCAAACACAGCAGTGTATTAACATAGGATGAAAAATAAAGCAACATAAGCGAAAAAAAGAAGTAAAAAAGCATGTTTCTGAATTTGAATTCTACACAGAAAAGATGTTTAATTATTCATTCACAGACAAAAACCAACATTTACCCTTGGTGTTAGCTCCACATTTTTTCTGATTTCTGCCAAATGTACTAGGGTAACCTTATGGATGTTTATTAATTGTTTAAACTGTAAAATAACAAAAATGCATAACGTTTATATGAATTGCAAATCAGCCGCACCACATAAAGAGCAATTTACAATGTTTTTGGACCTCTCATCTGAATGTATATTTAATTTTTGTTTGCAAGAATACATAAGAGACAGAGACATAAATAACATAGAAAATATGAGCAGTCCAGTTTCATATAAGGCATCATGTTCCTAAAGACACTTGTGCAGATCTACTAGAATGTAATCATCAGACATTTTCATCAAATAGCCTGTGTTTGGTTAAATGCTAAAATTGACACCTATTATCCATAATATAATATCCATGGTTACCCAGCATGCACCTCTCCAAAGATATTCCAGGAAGCCACCTCGATTGGGCTTCACATGCCCACATTCATGATGGAAACGGCCACAAACGGAGGAATTAAATATTACAGTAAGAAATGTATATCTTTGAACAATCGATCAAGATCATTGTATACTCTTTTTTAATTCCATTAGCAATAATACTAGGATCAAAAAAATATATATATATTTTTGCCGGAACTCCGCTTTAAATGTTAACTACTTGTGGACCACCCGTCGTCATTATACGGCGGCTGTTTAATGTGGAATACCGTTGTTATGGCAGCAGATAGCTGTATTGTTTTAAACAGCGGGTGGCCTGATTTCAGATAAAAGTGGTCTCTGCGGCGGATTTTCTGTGAGATCACTTTTATCAGCGACGGGAGATGTGCCCCCCTGCCGCTCCCGGTGGTCTCCGCCGCTTACCGGAGCTCTCAGTAGCGGTGGAGATGATCGGGTTCTTTCCCCTCTGAGGCTGGATGTCGAATGAGGGAAAGATGGCCTCCCACTCGGCTCCATACCATTGGATGACAGAAGCGACGTCAAACGTCACTTCACCCAATGGTCTTAAAGGGGACATTTTTTTAAATTGAAAAAAAAGACATTTAAGTGTAAATGTGAGATCTGAGGTCTTTTTGACCTCAGATCTCACATTAAAGAGGTCCTGTCATGCTTTTTTTCTATTACAAGGGATGTTTACATTCCTTGTAATAGGAGTAAAAGTGACCCAATTTTTTTTTTTAATTGACAGTGTCAAAAAAAAAAAAAAAAAGTAAAAAAAAAAAGTGCCCGTCCCGCCGAGCTCACGTGCCAAAGTGAATACATTTGTAAGTCGCGCCCACATGTGAAAACAGTGTTTAAACCATACATGTGAGGTGTCACCATGATCATTAGAGTGAGAGCAATAATTCTAGCAAAAGACCTCCTCTGTAACTCAAAACGGGTAACCTGTAGAATTTTTTAAACATCGCCTATGGAGATTTTTAAGGGTCAAAGTTTGTTGCCATTCCACGAGCGGGTGCAATTTTGAAGCATGACATGTTAGGTATCAATTTACTCTGCATAACATTATCTTTCACAATATAAAAAAAATCAGGCTAACTTTACCATTTTCTTATTTTTTAATAAAAAAATTGTGTTTGTAAGACCACTGCGCAAATACGGTGTGACATAAAGTATTTCAACGACTGCCATTTTATTCTCTAGGGTGTCTGAAAAAAATATATGATGTTTGGGGGTTCTAAGTAATTTTCTAGCAAAAAAAACTGAGTTTAACTTGTAAACAACAGATCTCAAAAAGAGACTTGGTCCTTAACCATTTGCCACCCAGGCCAATTATGACATTTCTCTCCTACATGTAAAAATCATAATTTTTTTTGCTAGAAAATTCCATAGAACCCTCAAACCCCCATATGTTTTTTTAACAAAGACCCTAGAGAATACAATGGAGGTTGTTGCAACTTTTTATCCCTCACGGTATTTCCGCAGCAATTTTTCAAACTCTTTTTTTTTTTTTTTTAAAACAGTTTTGTGCTTTAAAAAAAAAAAAAAAACAGTAAAGTTAGCACAATGTTTTTGCATATTGTGAAAGATGAAGTTACGCCGAGTAAATAGATACCTAACATGTCACGCTTCAAAATAGCACACGCTTTTTACTGGTTACATGTTTTGAGTTACAGAGGAGGTCTAGGGACAAAATTATTGCTCTCGCTCCAATGTTCGCGTCGATACCTCACATGAATAGTTTGAACGCTGTTTTCATATGTGGGCGGGACTTACATATGCGTTCGCTTCTGATTCCGAGCACACGGGGACAGGGGCGCTTTAAAAACATTTTTTTTATTGTTAATTATACTATCTTTTTTATTAGTTTGACACTTTTTTGAAAAAAATTTTTTTGATCACTTTTATTTCTATTGCAAGGAATGTAAACATCCCTTGTAATAGGAATATGACATGACAGGTCCTCTTTACAGTGAGATATGGGGTCAATAATACCCCACATCTCACCACTAGGCTGGGAAGCCTGAAATAAAAAAAAATAATAAACCGATCATGGCTTCCCAGCCGAGGGCCAGCGGATCCATTCTCCGACTTACCGATCGTATAGGTGAGTCGGTAGAAACACTGGAGGGCAACAGGAAGGGGGGACATCCCTTCTCGCCTCCTGTAAGAACGATCAAGTGTAAGAACAGCCGCTATGATCAACCTCATGGTGTAGGGAATAGCCGACTGAAAATGGCAATATCTGAATGATGTCTGTAGCTACAGGCATCATTCAGATATCTCCGCTCAAAGTCCATCACGTCATATGACAGTGGGTGGGCGGTAACAGGTTAAGTAGTTAGAGTGTCTTAAAAATGTTAAATGTTAAAGTGTGGGGATTATTGGGAATTATGTCTCCCATTATTCTGTGGTTTGTTTTTTTGAAAATAGGTGCTTGTAGATGGTGTGTACCCTATATATGGGTCATTTTCCCCTCAGCTGTTACTCACTGCTAGCATGTAGCCTCCACAGAAATAGATCTCATTCATTTATAAGCTCCTTTCACAGCCCACCTCTTCAATAGACTTTTGGGGAAATGCAATACAGAATGCAGGATAGCAGAAACTAAACTGGGGTTAAGTTTCATGCTAATGCCCTGTACACACGATAGGATTTTCCGACAACAAAATCCATGTTTTTTTTCCGATGGATGTTGGCTCAAACTTGTCTTGCATACACACGGTCACACAAATCTTGTCGGAAATTCCGAACGTCAAGAACGCGGTGACGTACAACACGTATGACGAGCCGAGCATGCGTGGCACTTTGTACGTCGGAATTGTCTACACACGATCAGAATTTACGCAAACGGATTTTGTTGTTGGAAAATTTGAGATCTAGATCTCAAATTTTGTGTGTCGGAAATTCCGATGGAAAAAGTCCGATGGAGCCTACACATGGTTGGAATTTCCGACAACAAGCTCCGGTCGCACATTTGCCGTTGGAAGTCCGTTCGTGTGTACGGGGCATTAGTTTGAAAAGGCTGTCATCTGCATAAAATCCAACTGGGGTGTCTCTGTAGAGAACAAAAAAAGGTATGGAAGGACACAAGAGGGTTCTGGTCCAATTTGAAGTCTAAAATCTTGGAGCACCCCATCTGCCCCGCCATTACCTCTTATTAGTGTCCACCTGTGTTATAGGAGGAGTCCTTTAGTTCTCTCATATAGAGGAGTGTATTTCTCCCATGGTTTAGAGAAGCAGGATCTTCCATGCTATGGATAGGGTAGGACCCACTGATAATGGGGTACTTTGACGCATTAAGTGGGCTTAAGCACCATATAGCAATATGGTGTGACCAAATCCCCATATTTTTTGAAAATGTTCAGGTGTTTTAAATAGCCTTGCAGGTGTTAAATGTCATTTTTTGCATGTGTGCGCTGTAATATTTTGTTCTGTTTGTATGGTCTTATGGCTGCACCATCTTTAATGTATCTTTTAGGGTGTGCCCCCCAAATCTTTGTTTGTCTTTTGTATGGATTCTGACCAATTCCCGGGGGCAGGAGCACCCCACTCCCTCATCGTTGTCTCTTATTAGTGTCCACCTGTTTTATAGGAGTCCTTTAGTTCTCCCATATAGAGAAGTGTATTTCTCCCATGGTTCAGGGAAGCAGGATTTTCCATTCTACTGATAGTGTAGGACCCACTGATAATGGGGTACTTTGATGCAGTAAGTGGGCTTAAGCACCATATAGCCTTATGGTGTGACCAAATCCCCACATTTTTTGAAAATGTTCAGATGTTTTAAATAGCCTTGCAGGAGTTAAATGTCATTTTTTGCATGTGTGCACTGTAATATTTTGTTCTGTTTGTATGGTCTTATGGCTGCACCATCTTTAATGCATCTTTTAGGGTGTGCCCCCCAAATCTTTGTTTGTCTTTTGTATGGATTCTGACCAATTCCCGGGGGCAGGAGCACCCCACTCCCTCATCGTTGTCTCTTATTAGTGTCCACCTGTTTTATAGGAGTCCTTTAGTTCTCCCATATAGAGAAATGTATTTCTCCCATGGTTCAGGGAAGCAGGATTTTCCATTCTACTGATAGTGTAGGACCCACTGATAATGGGGTACTTTGATGCAGTAAGTGGGCTTAAGCACCATATAGCCTTATGGTGTGACCAAATCCCCACATTTTTTGAAATTGTTCAGATGTTTTAAATAGCCTTGCAGGAGTTAAATGTAATTTTTTGCATGTGTGCACTGTAATATTTTGTTCTGTTTGTATGGTCTTATGGCTGCACCATCTTTAATGCATCTTTTAGGGTGTGCCCCCCAAATCTTTGTTTGTCTTTTGTATGGATTCTGACCAATTCCCGGGGGCAGGAGCACCCCACTCCCTCATCGTTGTCTCTTATTAGTGTCCACCTGTTTTATAGGAGTCCTTTAGTTCTCCCATATAGAGAAGTGTATTTCTCCCATGGTTCAGGGAAGCAGGATTTTCCATTCTACTGATAGTGTAGGACCCACTGATAATGGGGTACTGTGATGCAGTAAGTGGGCTTAAGCACCATATAGCCTTATGGTGTGACCAAATCCCCACATTTTTTGAAATTGTTCAGATGTTTTAAATAGCCTTGCAGGAGTTAAATGTCATTTTTTGCATGTGTGCACTGTAATATTTTGTTCTGTTTGTATGGTCTTATGGCTGCACAATCTTTAATGCATCTTTTAGGGTGTGCCCCCAAATCATTGTTTGTTTATTTCTTCAGTGTTGTCACATGAAAAGATGTAATAAAATATTTACACAAATGTGAGGGGTAAAGTCAGGACTATGTGCAGGCCAGCCAAGTTCCTCCACCCCAAACTCGCTCATCCATGTCTTTATGGACCTTGTTTGTGCACTGGTGCGCAGTCATGTTGGAACAGGAAGAGGCCATCCCCAAACTGTTCCCACAAAGTTGGGAGCATGAAATGACAAATGAAAATGACTTTGTATGCCAACGTCTAAGGGTTCCCTTCACTGGAACTAAGGGGCCAAATCTAAACCCTGATAAACAACCCCACACTATAATCCCCCCTCCACCAAATGATTTGGAACAGTGCACAAAGCAGGGTCCATAAAGAAGACATGGATGAGCGAGTTTGGGGTGGAGGAGCTTGACTGGCCTGCACAGAGTCCTGACCTCAACCCGATAGAACACCTTTGGGATGAATTTGAGACTGCGATCCAGGCCTTCTCATCCACATCAGTGCCTGACCTCACAAATGTGCTTTTTGAAGAATGGTTAAGCATTCCAATAGACATACTCCTAAACCTTGTGGACAGCCTTCCCAGAAGAGTTGAAGCTGCTATAGTTGCAAAGGGTGGACCAACTCAATATTGAGTCCTACGGACTAATGCCCCACACACAGTTGGATTTTCCGATGGAAAATGTTCGATGGGAGCTTGTTGTCAGAAATTTCGACCGTGTGTAGGCTCCATCGGACATTTTCCATCAGAATTACCGTCACACAAAATTTGAGATCTGGATCTCAAATTTTCCGACAACAAAATCAGTTGTCGGAAATTCCGATCGTGTGTACACAATTCCGACGCACAAAGTTCCACGCATGCTCGGAATCAAGCAGAAGAGCCGCACTGGCTACTGAACTTCATTTTTCTTGGCTCGTTGTATGTCACCGCGTTCTTGACATTCGGAATTTCCGACAAGATTTGTGTGACCGTGTGTACGCAAGACAAGTTTGAGCCAACATCCATCGGAATAAAATCCATGGATTTTGTTGTCGGAATGTCCGATCCTGTGTATGAGGCATTAAACTGGGATGCCATTAAAGTTCATGTGCGTGTAAAGGCAGGCGTCCCAATCTTATATATTTTTGATATTTTGTTCTAATATCTGGTGAGTGCTGCTGCTATGGTCTAGTTTGATTATATTGATTGTGGTGCACCAAGTTTTTATATATATATATATATATATATATATACACATATATATATATATATATATATATATATATATATATATATATATATATATATATATATATATATATATATATATATATATATATATATATATATATATATATATATATATACAGAGAGAGAGAGAGAGAGTCCTTTCTATATGCAGATTTTAAACCACTTTTCTGCACCATGAGCCTTTTGGTCTGTAAAAGGTATACAGGTAAACATACAGAACACATCACAAAATAAATTTAGCTATTTTTTATACAGTAACAGAAATTGCCCAAATTGTTTGCTTTTGTTGCTTTTATTTATTTAAGATTGCATAAAATATGTTGTTCATTTGTACAAGGCAAAAAAGCATAAAATATGCCAATAGAGGCTCAATATGATTACTTTTTGTTGATTCTACTACAGGTCACAAAAGGAATGCTAGTAACTAACTGGTTGCTATGACAGATAAAAGCTGCTTGACAAAGATTTCTTTTTCTTTTTCATTATTTGTTCTTAAAAAATTGAAATGTGGACACTGTCAGTAACAGGTGAGTGCAAATAGGAATGGCCATGAAGGGGTGAGTCAGTTGATGTAACACATTCAGAACGCTTTGTTTATGCATAAAATGATAAAAACATAGAGATAAAGTCAGTACTGATTACTGATGGTGAGTAATGAAACATCTGCACAAATTTTAAATCTATAGACATCCATTAGCGTATGAAAATAATGAGCAAAATTATTGTGAAGCATAATTTTTATACTTTCTTTCTGAACATTGTTGTCCATCTAAATTGCCTTGTTTTAAATGTTCCTATACTGTACAAAAAGTCATTAACTAAGGCAAGGGATACAGTTAACATGCTGGTCAAGGATTTTTCTTTGAATATATCACTGTTTTCATGTATAATTCAAAATTTTTATTTTCTTTCTTCTGCTTTTACGGGCAGTGTATACAACGTACAATATTGTTATTGTTTGTGTGTAATAAAAACAACTGCTTCTATGTCAAGATGATTTTGCTAATGTTATCTCTTTCTCTATATTATTTATATCACAATCCATGTTATTTTACAGGACTTGTAGAACATCGTGGTACTACAATCTATTTTAAATTCATTTGTATTGGAAAAAGAAAAACAACATATCCATCACATTTTCTACTGCAAAGAAAAATAGATACAATCTTAGGCTGGTTTGCGTGGTCAGAGAATGCTTTCATTTTAGAAGCATTGGTAAGCCATTTATTTTCTATAGAATATGTATATATAGATCCTCATTCATATATTATACAAGAGACCAAAATAAGGTTAACATTAAATACTCTAGGCTTTTGAGGAATTTTTATTGAAAAAGACACCAGAGAAAAGAAAATAGGAACCAAAATTAATAGAGACTAATTTAGATTCTTAGTTTTATTTTATCTACCTATAAAATAAAAATAAAACTTACTTGGTAACCACATGCAATAGCTAATTTTCTAACATTTTAGGCAATAGCAATTTTTTTACCATTCTCAATTTTTTTTTGGTAACAAACAGAGATAAGCGCAGAAGTTTAACTGTGCATTTTAACCACTTCCCGACCGCGCCATAACCTAATGATGGCTACAGCACAGCTGGCTAG
Organism: Aquarana catesbeiana; assembly: GCF_042186555.1. Classification (NCBI taxonomy): domain Eukaryota; kingdom Metazoa; phylum Chordata; class Amphibia; order Anura; family Ranidae; genus Aquarana; species Aquarana catesbeiana. Next base: position 247,840,691 of record NC_133325.1, on the reverse strand, counting down.
TTCTGGGAGGGCCTCTATTGACATCCTACCTTGAACGAGCTTCTCGTGTGCCCCCTGGGGCTGCTTAATTTTTCCCTTGCTTGATTGTGCCTCCTGCTTGATTTTTCCCTTGCTTGATTGTGCCCACAGTGGTTATCAGTGCCGCATCATTCCCCCCAGTGGCATCACAGTGCCACATCAGTCCCCACAGTTCCATCACAGTGCCACATCAGTGCCCTACAGTGCCATCAGTGCCACATTAGTGCCATTTCATTGCCATGCAGTGCCACTTCAATGCCATTAGTGCCTCTCTCTCTCCCACTCTATCCCTCTCCCTCCGTCTCTCTCACTACACCTCTCTCCCTCTCTCTCACTACATCTCTCTCTCCCTCACTACACCTCTCTCTCCCTCTCTCTCACTACACCTCTCTCCCTCTCTTTCACTACACCTCTCTCCCTCTCTTTCACTACACCTCTCTCCCTCTCTCTCACTACACCTCTCTCTCCCTCTCTCCCTCTCTCTCACTACACCTCTCTCTCCCTCTCTCCCTCTCTCTCACTACACCTCTCTATCCCTCTCTCTCACTAGACCTCTCCCTCCATCTCACTACACCCCTCTCTCCCTCTCTCTCACTACACCTCTCTCTCCCTCTCTCTCACTACACCTCTCTCTCCCACTAGACCTCTCTCTCTCCCTCTCTCTCACTACACCTCTCTCACCTTCTCTCCCTCTCTCTCACTACACCTCTCTCTCCCTCTCTCTCACTACACCTCTCCCTCCCTCTCACTACACCCCTCTCTCCCTCACTCTCACTACACCTCTCTCTCCCTCTCTCTCACTACACCTCTCTCCCCCACTACACCTCTCTCTCCCTCTCTCCCTCTCTCTCACTACACCTCTCTCACCTTCTCTCCCTCTCTCTCACTACACCTCTCTCTCTCCCTCTCTCTCACTACACCTCTCTCACCTTCTCTCCCTCTCTCTCACTACACCTCTCTCTCCCTCTCTCCCCCTCTTTCACCTTCTCTCCCTCTCTCCCCCTCCCCCCCTCTCTCACCTTCTCTCCCTCTCTCTCACTACACCTCTCTCTCCCTCTCTCTCACTACACCTCTCTCTCCCTCTCTCTCACTACACCTCTCTCTCCTCTCTCCCTCTCTCTCACTACACCTCTCTCACTACACCTCGCTTTCCCTCTCTCCCCCTCTCTCACTACACCTCACTCTCCCTCTCTCCCTCTCTCTCACTACACCTCTCTCTCCCTCTCTCTCACTACACCTCACTCTCCCTCTCTCACTACACCTCTCTCTCCCCCTCTCCCTCTCTCTCACTACACCACTCTCTACCTCTTTCCCACTATACCTCTCTTTAACTCTCTCCCTCTCTCCCACTACACCTCTCTCTACCTCTCTCCCACTACACCTCTCTTTAACTCTCTCCCTCTCTCTCACTACACCTCTCTCTACCTCTCTCCCACTACACCTCTCTCTACCTCTCTCCCACTACACCTCTCTCTAACTCTCTCCCTCTCTCCCACTACACCTCTCTCTACCTCTCTCCCACTACACCTCTCTCTACCTCTCTCCCTCTCTCCCACTACACCTCTCTCTACCTCTCTCCCACTACACCTCTCTCTACCTCTCTCCCTCTCTCCCACTACACCTCTTTCTACCTCTCTCCCTCTCTCCCACTACACCTCTCGCTACCTCTTTCCCTCTCTTCCCCTCTCTCTCACTACACCTCTCTCTCCCCCTCTCCCTCTCTCTCACTACACCACTCTCTACCTCTCTCCCACTACACCTCTCTTTAACTCTCTCCCTCTCTCCCACTACACCTCTCTCTACCTCTCTCCCACTACACCTCTCTCTGCCTCTCTCCCACTACACCTCTCTCTAACTCTCTTCCTTTCTCCCACTACACCTCTCTCTACCTCTCTCCTTTTTTTTCTCTCATTACTGGCAATTTTCGTTGTTAGACCACCTCTGAACTTTTAAGAAAAAAGGCACAGGGAAAACTTAAAGGTAATTGAATATTTTTCAATGTAATGGAAAAGTAAACTGTATACTTAACAAACATATTTTTACACAGGTTCCAAGGAAAACTGGTGTTGAGAAACCAGGGCACTTGACAGAAAACATGAAATGTAAGTATAACAACAAATATGTAAACAAAAATTAAAATTTTGAATACTAAAATGTATTCATTATTTTTGCAGTGGACGTATCAGAGACCAGCTTCATCCTCCAGGACGGATGAGGGGAGTGTGGTCCCAACAAGATCATCTGGAAAAATAATAGATTGGTAAGTGAACATCACTGTATTCATGAAACCCAAAAATAGTCTAATGCAAAACATTAACCATTTCTTCTTTCTAAGGTTTATGGTCAAATAACGATCAACAGTAGTGAAAGCAGCAGCACAGACATTGACGAAGACAAAACATACAAACCATTGGAGGAAGAGAGCAGTGACAGCAGTCAAGATAAGGGCACAGTGAGTATAACGAAGAAATGAATGAAAATGAAAGGGCAGTGCAATATCAATGACAGTACAGAGGAAAGTAGCTTGCTCTCGCAGAAAAACAACACATAAGAAGGATGGACGTGTGCGAAATTTAAAGTTTACACATACCAAAAACCTTGCGATTATCGAACATCTTGTGTCTGTGTTTGACTAACTAATTGGCCCAAAAATGTGGAAGCCAGAGTCCACATAGAAAAGACAGAGTGGCAGAAGATTACAAATGCTGTGAATGCAATAGGGATTGCCCCAAAGTCTGAGGAACACGTTTGAAAATGTCAGATATCAAGGGGACAAATAAGCAGAAACATAGCACTAATAATAATGAAAGGTATGTTAATATATGTATTTTAACTTTCTTTAAAAGTAATCTAAAAAATGCTACCCCTTCCCCCCCCTTTTTTTTCTGTGTTTTTGGGGTCTTTTATTTATTGGGTTGTGATTTTAATGTTAAGTTTATATTATTTGCAGAAAGAAAACAGGTTTGGGTTTAGCAAAATTATTAGAATAAATGGATTATGATGAACTTCTGTTACCATTCATTGATCAAGACACAGTTTTAATATTTTGGGAAAGGATTTGACACCACCAGTCAAAGTAAAGGTGAGTAATGCTGTTTTTTTTATTTATTTTTTGTTAATCTTATCATTGTGACTTGCACCGTGGGACGGATAGGTGAGTACACTGTTTAGAAGAGAACGTGGGAAAGCTAGGTAAGTACACTATTTAGAAGATAACGTGGGGCAGCTAGGTAAGTACACTGTTTAGAAGATGACGTGGGACAGCTAGGTAAGTATACTGTTTAGAAGACAACATGGGACAGCTAGGTAAGTACACTATTTAGAAGATAACATGGGACAGCTAGGTAAGTACACTATTTAGAAGATAACATGGGACAGCTAAATAAGTACACTGTTTAGAAAACAACGTGGGACAGCAAAGTAAGTACACTGTTTAGAAGATAACGTGGGATAGCTAGGTAAGTACATTGTTTAGAAGACAGTGTGGGACAGCTGCAGGTACAACCAATTTTTTTGTAGGGTAAAAAAACAATTTTGCATAACAGAATTTCACATTGGAGTAGGTAAGTCAAACATTTGTCTCCATTACAGGAAAACTACGTGGGACATAAAGCAATTTTTTCCTTTTTTTTGTGGGGGTTGGAGGGTTGTTGACGAAGAATTGTTGCAAATATCATACAAGTGTTTACAATTGCCAAATGACTAACATGTCATTTTTGTTTACAGGTTCCAATGCTGATCCAAGCACATTGATGCACATTGATGAGGAATTGGATCACGGACAGCAATTTTGTCATGCCTAGGATTGCATGGCTCCTCTGGGTGGTGGTCTTCAGAACTAACCGCAGCCTCAGGTAAAGCATTAGCTCCTTGGTCAACTGGAACTTTCTTAGAGCCTCAACCTCTGAAGTCATCCAGCAGGGTTCTCTCTGTAAAATGCTGCGGAGCCATCACCACAACCCTCCTCCTCTTATGCCACGTACAGACGATCAGAAATGCCGCCAGCAAAGCTCCAATGAGAGCTTTTGGTCGGAAAATGTGACCATGTGTATGCTCCATTGGACTTTTGCTGGTGGAATTCCAGTCTGAAAATGTGATCATCTGTGTGCAATTTGAACATGAAAAAAATCACCCATGCTCAGAATCAAGTACGAGACGGAAGTGCTCGGTCTGGTAAAACTAGCGTTCGTAATGGAGATAGCACATTCGTCACGCTGTAAATTTTTGGATCTTTTAATGCAGCACATTCTTTTGTTCTTTATAATGCTAGGAGAAGGAATATGTTTTGCTGCTGATATTCACACAGAGTTCTAACAAACTTATTTTTTTATTATATCTCGTGATCTCCTGAATAATCATTTTTGTTTTTAAAGCCAGATCTCCATAATAATGTTTAGAATTATTTTTTATAGTCATCTTTTTTTTTTATCAAGATCTCCTGTTTTTTTGATTATTTTTAAATTATTTTCTAGTGATCTCCATATTTTTTTTTGTGTGTGTGTCAAGTTTCCACAACATTATTATCTTGTATTTTTAAAGCTCAAACTGGTTGGTTGTTGTCCCTTGTTAATTTGACATTGTATTTTTGAAATGTACCTGCCTACTCACAAACAAACTGTCCTTTTTGAAGAAAAACACATAGGCAAGTATTTTCATAAAGAGGAAGGCAACGCTGGAGAAAACTGCTTGTATTTGCAAAGCCTTTGTACCCCAGGGCACACATCAACTCTTTGTAACTAAAAATTGGTAGCCTGAGAAGTCCATATAATAGGGAGCACAATCTGGTCCAGGACTCCCAGAGATTAGGAACAGCAGCAGATGACACATATGTCCCCAGGCTGTGGTGCTACAACAGCCTGCGTCTTCTGTCAGACCAGACTGAACCCAGGCCATCACTTTCATGTCTTCCTTGCAGCCTTCCCTGCAGCCTTCCCTGCAGTCTTCCTTGGAGGCTGTGGCTCTGGAAGTGGACTAGTGGCAGGAGGAGGTGGAGGAGGAGGAGGATGGGCGAGCGCACATAAGCACAGAAGTGCATGCTCTCACTAATTTGGCCCCTCAACGCCTTCTGAAGGGCCTGAAAAATAATATTCTCACACATGAGGTGTTGGCCCTCCTCCATTTGCTGCAATTTTGCAGCTACATAGCAGCCATAGGCCTCTTCAGTGTTGGGGGTGTTTTCAGGGCCGCATCCTTAATGAGGCCCAGTGCTGCCTCCTCCATGTTACTCCCCTTCCTGGCCCTTTTTGTTGTAAGGTGGAGGGGAGGCACCTGGGATTGGGTGAGGCTACTGGGCCTGGCCACCTCCTGGCTGACACTTACCCGTGCCTCCTCCTGGCTGACACTTACCCCTGCCTCCTCCTGGCTGACACTTACCCCTGTCTCCTCCTGTCTGCCACATTCCAGAGCCTCGTCCTGGCTGAGGTCTTCCTGTGTATGAAAAAGGGACATAGTTTTAGTTTTTGGTTCATCAATCACACACAATTTTCAGCTCATGACTGCTCGTCAGTCCTGCCTACTTAAAGATCTCCAGCTCACTTCATTCCTGCCTTCGCCTTGGTCACATCACAAGAAACCATCTCCTGCGTTCCTGTTTAAAGACTGGCTTTGCTGACATCCCTTCTGGCTTCTTATCCTGCTTACTGATCCCTGACTTCTGGCCTGGCTGATTACCCAATCTGGTTACTGAACTCTGGCTTGGCTGACCTGAAATTGAGGGAGCAGGATCAGTACAGAATGATCAAGAAAGTGCTTCTAAAAAGTAAGTACTTGTCATGTGTTCCTATTATTATTAATACTTGCATGCTGCTCCATGTGCTTTTCTTTATTGTTGTACAGTTTAAAATGGCTACTTTCATGTTCATGGGCACAGTAATCGGTAGTAGGAAACATTGTTCGTTTGCCAATTAAATACGATGTTTTGGGCAGATACAGGGTTAACTAAATTTGGTCATGCTAATTTGTATTAAAAGAAATTTAGGACATTGTTGTCTAGATATGTTTGAAACTAGAAAGAATTGCAAACTTTATTCAGTGTATTGTAAGGAGAGGACACTCAGCAACTGTTTACACATCTGGACTCAGGAGCACTAGTGTGGGACACAAGAACAAACTTTTTAGGGTGTCCCACACGGTTACTCCAGTGGATACTTGGGGTGTCTCCATGTGTGAAACTTGTCCAAAAAGGTAAGTTTTCCAGCTTTGGTAAGGGAAAAAAATCATGTCTTCAGCTTGGAACTCTGCCAAAACAGACAATTGTACCCCACTTCCAAGCAATGTTTCATATTCCTATTTCTGGCCTCAAATATCAGTGTGCTAAGTATACCTTTTGTTTCATTCTCATAGGGGAGAAAAGACTCCGGACGTCTGAGGACACCAGGAACCCTCCATCTCCTGAAAAGGAGAACAGAGGACACCACAACCAGAGGATGTGGAGGAAGGAGAGGTGGTTGAAATTGTCACCAAAACAGGTGAGTGTCTGAGACCACAGATTCAGGTAATAGATGTATGCTTGCATATTTATAATACATGGTGTGTATTTTTTCTTTTAGGTGATGTGCATGTTGTGGAAGAACAATCTCCTCATTTCACAAGCGACAGTGCACAAAGGCTAATCCAGGACATAATGTTTTGTAGTCAGGATTTAGACATCATAAAGCAAAAAACAAATGACATAGAACAAAAACTGAAGAAAATGATTGATGTACTAGGAAGAATCTAAATAACAAAATGACACAATTTTCAATTTTTGGTGACCAATTTTTTCTAACTAATTTTTGACGCATTTTAAAAGCCAAATTATGAAGATGCACACAGTGTGTCAACATGTGCTATCTGCCTTTAAGGGATATCAATGTACGCGTTTTGTGGGTGCAACCCCTTCCTCGTAACTCAAGTAGGTGAGAGGAAGTGGTTGCACTCCAAAAACACGTCCATTGATCCCCCATGATGGGAGAAAGCACATGTTGACATTAGGCATGGGATCAGGAGGGAAATCCCCAGTTTGACTCCCAATTTGTGTGCATCTTCAAAATTTGACTTTTACAGGGGTAACATCACCCCATCTGATGAAGGCAATAGCAACAACTTTTTGACACTATAACATCTGATATTGCCTTCAGTTTTTCAATGTTGAACTTTGTAAGTTCCTGAGTTGTGTATGTTATGTTTTGAAACATGCCTGTTTATGTACTAAAAAAATATTTTCAAGGTAAAACTTTATAAAAACAAGATGTTCTTTTTTTAAAAAAAAAAGTTTTACAACGCACATGTGAATGTGCACGGAATAAAAGGTTTTATACTCAACAATGTGTGGCTTCTTCTTTCAATGCTCAGTACCAGTTTTTGTATTAAGTTGGTGTTTGCAGTGACAATGGGTGTTATTCATTAATGGAAAAACCACTTGGCACTACAAATGCACTAGAAGAACCTGTGAGACAGCTAAAAGAAACACAAGCAGTAAATCAAAATCAAGATTTTATCAGATCAAATTTTTTTTAAAAAATCTAAAATAATTACAAATGTGCTGGCATAGCAATGGCCCCCCTACCCGTAAAATAATCTACATAATTTTGATGCTCTTCACGGCCGCTTTGGGGAGGCAAGCCAGGACGGCCAGCTTCCAGGGCCGTCATTGTAGTTTCTGGAAGTCGGGCCTCAGGTCCAACTGAGGCAACATAATTCGGAGCATTTCTATTTAAAAAGTTGTGAAGTATGCAGCATGTTAGAACTATGTGGTTCAGTTTGTACTCCACCATTTTTATTGCCGTAAGAAATAGGGGGAACCGGGTGGCCATTATCCCATAGGCATTCTCCATGACTCTTCTGGCTCTGGCCAGCCGGTAATTAAAAACCCTCTTCTCCAGGATGAGGGTCCTCTGGGGAATGGCCTCATCAGGTGATCACCCAGACCAAATGTTTCATCACTGATAAAAACAAATGTCCTTCCTTCCACATTCTCTTCCACAGGTGGCAATCCCAAGTCACCACTCTGTAAAACTCTGTGTGTAGAACTCTGTCTGGGCAAAGACTCCACCATCCGACATCCGGCCATTCTTCCCCATGTCCACATAGAGAAACTTGTATGTCGCCGACATACAAGTCGCCGATGCCACCGCCATCAACACAATACTATGAAACCCCTTATAGTTAAAATAGTATGACCCCGAGTGGGGTTGTGGGACAATGTGGATGTGCATCGATTGCCCCTCTGCAGTTGGGAAAGTCCCAATGCAGAGCAAATTGGGAAGCCACAGTCTGCCATTCCTGTGGCGTTGAAGGAAACTGTGGAGTCAAAAAATAAAAACATATTAGTACTTTTGCACATAACATTGCAAGCCGATTAGACACAAACATTCTTGGCCAACATCAGTATAACATTTATTCTAAGGAGTATTTAAAGACAAAAATATATGGTCGACTTATCAGATTCCTTACCCCCTCTGATGGCTTATTGGAAATATTTTAGGGGGGAGGGTTATAAATGAGTTTTGTGCCTCTGGCACTCTGCCTGAATTTAAGGACAACAATAACATTTGGACACATTTTAGGGGGTGTTTAGGGTAAAGCACTACAATGGAGCTGAAAAAATACATTGTTAAGTGACTAGGCTAGGTGTGTATGGGCCCAGGATAGCATGCTGGGGAGGTTAGTGAAGGCAAATGTGCATGAAGGACAAAAAAGGAGCATTAAAAGCTTACAGCATGCATGGGCACAAAGGAGACATTCGCAGCATATTACAATCATGGTAATTAGGGAATGATGAAAGAAATACAAAACATTAGTACACATTAAATGCATAGAATGTGATGTTAAAGGAGAAAACTTACCCTAATATAGTCCTTCTGCGGGACCTGTATGATGGCAGAACAGGTCTCTGGAATAATGATCCCCAGAGCCTGGGGTAGATGCCTGTAGAGAACTTGAGGTCCTGTAGACTTCTCCTCGTCGCCAAGTACCGCAATGTGGCTACTAGCCTTTGCTTCGAAGTGATGGCTTGCCGCATGCAGGTGTCCTGCTTCGTCATATAAGGGGACAGCAAAGCCAACAGACGATGAAAAGGGGGGTCTGTCATCTGGAGAAAATTCCTGAAATCATCAGGGTTATTCTTCTGGATCTCACACAGCAAAGGCATATGAGAGAATTGGTCAAGCTGGAGCAACCAATTCTTGGTCCATGAACTCCTCCCCACCCTGTTCATGGACTGGGCTTGGGTCAAAGCAAGAGACCCAACACCAAGCCTCCGCATAGCACAAACTCTACAATGAGTACGTACCTGCAACATGGCTTTAAATGGTCGGCTGGTCAGAACGAATTAACAGAACGCGTTGAAGAACACAAAGGCCGAGGGGCAGGAGGCGGAGCCTAGCGGAGCAGACATGCATTGTTAGAGCTCCACACCGCTGAGGAGAGAAGAGAAGGACAAAGCGGAGCCTGCAGGCTCAAAAGGTATCCATTTGAACCTTTTTGCCCCAGGGAACAAACTGTGAAAGTTTGGGCAGGAAATATGGTACTGGGAGGAAACCGTGGCAGAAATAAAAATCACCTCACAAAGAGCTCACAGGCACTCACTGCAGCTGAAGCAGCTCCAGTCACCTCACAAAATACAGCACCAGGGCGCTCTCACAGACAGAAAATGTCACAGCAAGACTCTCCATTTGAGTCAGATACAGAACAAATCCTCTCACAAACTTCTCCACAAGACTCCTCAGCATCCCCAGTAATATTATTAAAATTTGAAAAGATGCTTCATAAGGCTTTAAAACAAACCTCAGACCAAATAACAAAAAGCCTAACCAAAGAAATAAGAGAGCTGGGAAACCGCACCGCAGCCTTAGAAATAAAAATGGATGAAATTGAAATTACAACCCAAGAAAATATAACAGAATTGGAACAATTAAAAAAAGAGAATTTAATACTTCAAACTAAGCTCGAAGATTACGAAAATAGAGCCAGACGTTCAAACTTGCGCATAAGGGGAATACCTGAAACTGTGACAGACCTGCAATCTACTATTACTGCTCTATTACAAGAACTAAAGCCAGATATCCCTATTGAACGTTTAGAACTGGACAGAGTACACAGAGCCCTCACAGCCAAAAAGAAAGATGGACCCCCACGTGATATAATCACAAAATTTCATTATTACAGAATGAAAGAACAAATACTAATTGCTGCAAGAGAAAAAAAGGAACTTAATTTTCAAGGACACAATTATCAAATTTTTGCTGACCTATCCCAACTTACTATTACTAAAAGATGATCCATGAAACCCCAACTAATGGAACTGCAACGCCACAACATTATGTATCAATGGGGCTTCCCCTTTTCAGTCAGATTTAACTACCAAGGTACAATTTACAGAAGCAGATCAGCAGATGAACTACAACAAACCCTTTTAAAATTAAATCTGACAGAACCCACAAGCAGCAACACTCCCACACGCAGAAGAATGGCATCATCTTCACCTTCAGGCAGCACCCAGAAAATATCAGAACAAAATGGGAATCATCATTCTCACAAAAGAGGCCGTTATGTCACATCATCCATGGACCAAGAAGATTCAATGGACTGACATCCTAATTCCTGATATCTCTTCATTTTATACTAAGAGATGGTTCTCTATAAAAAACCTATATTTATAACTGAATGTAACTGCATTCTGATAGTCACACACTGTGTGGGATCATGTTACATTCCAGTTATATTTCTTATTACTTCTGATTCATATAGCCTTAGAATATATAAGTGAAATAAGGAAATTCTTGTTCAGTTATATATTATCAGGTAATAACAATAGATTTATTACTTTTTAGGACAAATATGTTCAATAATCCAGAAGTAATGGAAGCTTTTTCTTTCTTTTCTTAAAACAAATATATTATTACCTAACTAGTTCCTAGAATTATGTTTTTGTTTATTCTAATCTGAAGCAATACAACCTCAATTTTATGAGTTAACATATCTAAACAGTTACATATGAATAAAATATGTAATTGTTTACTCTAAAAGGGTTAAAATCCCAAAATAATTCAAACTATCTTCATCAATACCAAAGTTATTAACAGTACCTTTCTAACTGAATTATTTAGCCTAGGGCAAGACTAACCATATACAACCACCCTGGAATAAATAATTTCAACAAAAACTATATTCTGCACTCCAATTAATGAAACATCATTTTGATGTCTTTTGACATAGCACTTCTCTCCTGTAAGCGGAAGATCCGTGTACCCCCATTAGCCCTCCTCATTCTCCCAACCATATTATGTGGGAGTGTGACGAAGGCACTTATTCCCCTGAGAGAGATATTTATTCTCTTTCATGGGTAAATTGTGATTACTTGCAAAAAATAATTTATACAATGTATCATCTAATCTCATATGTTTTTTGTTTACTCTTTACTCCAGAATTCACTGGTTTCTTTTCTATCTATTCATCTCTTCAGTCCACACAGGTTGATCTGCGCAGTCAGCTCTGCATAACAAAAAGTAAGTCAAAGCTATTTGATCTATTGCCATGGCACCACTGAATATACTTTCCCTGAATGTTCAGGGAATAAATGTCCCTCAAAAAAGGACCAAAGCCTTCCGTACTTTCCATAACAAGAAGGCTCACATAGTATGCCTCCAAGAAACACACTTCACCAAAGATTCTACTCCAAAATATATTTCTCCTTTTTATCAACAAATTTACACGGCTTCTGCCTGTACCAAGCAAAGGGGAACTCTAATTGCATTTCACCGATCCACACCATTCACCTTATCATCAGAAATTAAAGACCCAGAAGGTAGATACCTGATACTCATGGGTTATATAATGGATACAGCAATCACGGTGATTTCCTACTACGCTCCTAACAAACAACCTACACCATTCCTCTCACATATATTACAAGTGATTAATACACACAAAATAGGAACAGTGATAATGTGTGGGGATTCGAACCAGGTCCTCCTCCCATTTCTAGATAAATCACCTTTTACACCATCCAAAATAACCTCTAGATTACCTTTTTCTCAACTTCTTTCCAAATACAATCTGGTAGATTCGTGGAGAGAAAGTAACCCAATGAAAAAGAAATTCACTTATTTCTCGCACCCTCATCAAACCTTCACCAGAATAGATCATATTTTTCTAACAATAGGAATGATACCAGAAATTATTGCATCAGATATAATTCCGATTCCGTGGTCTGACCATAATGCAGTATACACTACTATAGCCTCAGCCATACCAAAAGCGCATGACCCAACGTGGTACTTACCGGACATAATGCTCAAACACCCACTACATCAGATGGCCATTGAACAAGCTTTAAAGGAATACATATCAATTAATAATACAACAGACATCTCCCCAATAACACTGTGGGAAGCTCATAAGCCTGTCTTGCGTGGTACAATACAAAGACAAATGGCACTATTTAAACGGGAACGCAAAAATCTAGCAAAAAAACTAGAACTCAATTTTAATGCAGCCTACATATCATTTCAAGATAATCCATCTCAGAGTACAAAATCTCATCTGGAAAAATCTAGATTGGAATACGATCTATTTCTCACTGAGTCAGTTGATAAATCCCTCAAACGCTCCAAACACAATTTCTACATGAATACAAACAAACCAGGTACATATTTGGCTCGGGCATTAAATTCAACTAACAAATCTTTCAAACCAATACGTTTGAAATTATCAAAAAATGTTTACACTTGTAATCCAGTTAAAATAGTCCATAAATTTCACTCACATCTCGCAACTTTATACAAGACAAACAATGAATTTAATCCTACAGAGGCTGAATCCTTCTTCTCAAAAATAACCTTACCTGAGTTATCTCAGAATCAAAAAAGCAGTTTGGATGAGCCTATAACTATAGATGAAGTTGCTAACGCCATAAAAGACCTAAAACTTAACAAAAGACCAGGCCCAGACGGCTACTCGGCTTTATACTATAAAACATTCTCAGAAATACTCTCTCCCATTCTCACTGAAACTTTTAACAAACTTCTAGATGGACATTCTTTTCGGCAAGAAACACTAATGGCAATTGTTTGTATGATCCCAAAACCCCTTTCTGATGATACTTCCTGTGTGAATTATAGGCCTATCTCTCTGTTAAACCTCGATATTAAATTATTAGCAAAAATAATAACAAAACGCCTCAATAGCATTATAGGAAAATTAATACATAGAGATCAAGTAGGCTTCATGCCAAATAGACAGGCAGGCGATAATATACGCAGGGCAGTGTTATTGGCACATATTGCTAAAAAACGGAAAATCCCTTTATGTTTTCTATCTCTCGATATTAAGAGGGCATTTGACACAGTATCCTGGCAATATATGCAATATTCATTACAAAAATGGGGTTTTGGACCCCACTTTTTAACATGGATCAAAGCATTATATAATAAACCCAAAGCCTATATAAAATATGCTGGATATAAATCTGAAGCCTTTAATATCGAAAGAGGTACCCGACAGGGTTGCCCATTATCTCCCTTATTATTTGCCCTTATACTCGAACCCATGGCCCAATACATCAGAACAAACCAAACTATAACTGGCATTGAAGTAGGAGGTATTACACAAAAATTATGTATATTTGCAGACGATATATTACTTTTTCTATCATCACCACAGGTCTCTGGTCCTAACTTAATACCAGCTCTTGATGGATTTGCAGCCCTATCCGGCCTTATGATTAATCCTAAGAAATGCCTAGTGCTTAATATTTCACTCACAAACATGGAATTGATCCCGGCTAGGGCTGCACTCCCATTCACATGGGCAGAAAAATCAATCCCATATCTTGGAATTCATTTAACAGCATCTCATTCTGACTTATTCTCAACCAATTATCCTCCTGTATTAAGACAGATCACAAATCTAATAAAACAATGGTCGCAACTTCCTTTATCCTGGATAGGGAAGATTAATGCAATCAAAATGACTATTCTACCCAAATTGCTTTATCTATTCAGAGTCCTCCCTATTCCAATTCCTTCCTATTTTTTGAGAATAGTACAAAAAAGAGCAACTTCGTTTATATGGGGCTCTTCTAAACCACGTATACCTATACACACACTACATCTTCCCAAAAATAAAGGAGGCCTGGGATACCCTAATTTTACTAACTACTACAGAGCAGCACATTTGGCCAGTCTGTCCAAATACCATGCAAAACAGGAAATCCCATTATGGGTATTTATAGAGGCTTCAGAAAATGACCCTCTATTAATATCAAATTTATTATGGCTTGATCCTAAAGACCGCTTTAAAATTCATAATCCCATAACTAAACACTTCTTATCTCTCTGGGATAAACTAAAAACCAAATATCAGTTACAATCTCCACACAATCCTCTCCTTTCTTTTATCAGAAATCCGGCCTTTTATCCGGCATGGATCTACCCAAATTCTTTTAAAGCTTGGACAACATCATGCATTCAGACACTAAATGACTTCATAGCATCTAAATCATTCCTTTCATTCCCATCGCTTAGAGAAAAATATGATCTACCAAACTCTGAGATATTTAGATATCTCCAAATCAAAAATTTCTATACACCATTCCTAAAGGGGGATACACCATTATCCCAATTATCCATTTTTGAATCAATCTGTACAAAAGATCCATTTGCTAAAGGTACAATTTCATCACTTTATAATCAATTATATGGAGTAGCAAATCTTAATAGACCCTCTTACGTTCAGAAGTGGGAGGAGGACCTGGGACGAACTTTAGAAGACACAGACTGGTCTAACATATGGCTCACATCTAAGTCATCTTCACCCAACATCTTAGCACTGGAGACAAATTATAAAGTCCTAACTCGCTGGTACCTTGTACCCGCTAGAGTGGCAAAATATTCACCTAATACCTCAGCTCTTTGTTTTCAAGGATGCCCAGAAATAGGCACATATTTACACATATGGTGGACGTGCCCAGTAATCCAAACCTTCTGGAAGGAAGTCTTCGTGATTGCATCTAAAATATTTTAAAAAATAATACAACCAGATCCATATTTAACTTTACTTACTCTAAAACCGGAATGGTTAACACTCTCTCAATTCAAACTTATGATCCAACTAATAACGGCTGCAAAACAAACAGTGGCCAAGGCATGGAAATCTCCTACATTGGTACTAGCAGAAACAATTCACAGAATGAATAATACAATGTCCCATGCTAAGATGGTAGCCATCGATCAAAATCAAATTCCAAAATTTGAAAAACTTTGGCATCCTTGGATAAAACAACAGTTCCTGTCAAACTTCAATGACTCTGTCCTGTTGCCATGGTAACAGATTAAATGACTTACAGAGACACCCATTCTAAGGCTTCAAAGAGAACTAAAAAGAATAATAAACTGACGAGCGGGACAACCTTGTGGACCATACCTCTACCTTTCAACCCTTTTTCTTCTTTCTCTTTCCTTTTCTCCACCTTACGATTAAAGCTCATTATCAGAATTTATTTGACCTATATACACTCTACTTGTAAACAATATGTATAGTAGGTATAAATCATTTAAATACCTACAAAAGTAACTAAGGAAATGATATATATCTTTAATTTAGGTTTACGTAAACCCAATGTTTAATATTTGAAATTTCATGATATTTACCTATATAAACCCTACTGTAAAACAATGAGCTTACTTTATAGATCCTTGTAAACTTACTTTATGTATCTTTATAACATTGTATACTCAATAAACTTCTTTTGACAAGGAAGAACAGAAAGGCCTGTGAAGAGCGAGCTGAAAATCAGAAATGAGCGGACAAGAACGCACTGAAAAACAGATACAAACTGACTACACACACCGAAAACCAGATACAAACCCACAAGCACAAACTGAAGAGCAGTAACGGACTGAAAAGCACAAGTCTGAAAAGTGCGAATCGTCTCTCACTAAACTTCTACTAACACGAGATAAACATGAGATTAGCAGAAGGAGCCCAAAGGGTGGCGCACTGGCTATTGAACCAGTCTATGAGTCTATGGCCTATGGTTCTGGCATATTTTAACCACTTAAGGAACAGAAGGATTTGCCCCTTAATGACCAGGCCATTTTTTGCATCGCTTTATTTCTTTCAAACAGTCCTGGTTTCTATTCCTCTGACTTATTTTGTTTATCTATGGTCAGAATTACTCCAATATATTTGGGACAGTAAGCCCCTCATCTTAGATATAATATATTCGTTTGGTGTGAAGCCTCGGAAGGTGTTGGGCTTCCTCATTTGGAATTATATTATGAATCCTCTCTTTAGATGCATTTGATTGATAAGCATTATAATGTTGCTCATAAGCTCTGGGTGTCCATTAAGGAGGAGATCTCTCCTACTCTGCCGTATTCTCTTCCTTGGATATGACCTGAAAACTGCCCCAAGCCAACAGTCCTTCCTTTCAGTCTCTCACCATTACTTAAAGCGGAACTTCACACACTCAATCAGCATTAGTAAATCAATAAGAAAGTATATCACATTTGTTTTTAACTTTTTTTTTTTTACATTTCTTAAGTTGCTTCCTGGATTTTATGCCTAGGCATATTATTTCATACATCCCAGGAGTCTTCAGCAGGGGAGAGGTTTCCTCAACTAAGCACACCCTCCTGCCTACACACCTGAGGTAAGGGCAGGTGGATTCCAGGAAGTACATGCTACATGAATCATCTTCCCTTACTCAAGATGGCCACAGCCAGAAATTCTAGGGGGTGTTTTTCATGGATGGATGGATGAATGGATGAGTTTGCTTTGAATATTAAACATTTTTTTATAAGTTTTTGGTTTGTGGTGCTCAGATCTAGTGTACTTCCGTTTTAAAGCCTGGGGCTCTTTAATAAATTCTTCTGAGTGATCTACATATATTTGGCCACTAACATCCATTATGTAAAATCCTGCCTTCCCACCTGGCATGCAAAATCCCATCTTCTTTATATGGGACACCTGTACTCCATGCCTATTTGCTCGACCTTGGAGGCAGGACATCTAAAACTCCTAACAGCTATTGCTCCTGTCTCCTGCCTATTCGGGTGGACTTTTGGCTAAGATATTTTCAATTGCATGTTTTTTGCACTTGAGCTTATTGGGGTCTCTGTCACAACCTTTTGAACAATTTTATGTTATTGCACTCCCGGCCTGACATATGTTATCTCTTTACTCTACTCTATTTTTTTTTTATCTATTCCATTAGGTTGTACTATCTGGCAGACTGGGAGGGGGACCTTAATTGCACCTTCTCTGATTCTGATCTGTCTTTTACTCTCAATCGTAAACTTAAGTCTGGCACACACTTTAAGTTTTGTTTTTTTCATTTAACCCAGTGGGCTAAGCAAAAAAAAAAAGTGAGGCGCTCAGGAGGAGCTCACTGTACTAACTATGCAATGTTAGTACAGCGATATCCCCGCTGGACTAATGTGTTCTGACAGGGGGAGTGTCTCTCTGCGAGAACACACTGGTAAGCGCTTACAGTCATTGGCTGTCAGCACTGTTTGGATCAATCAGATGCTGATTTTATAGCATGCCCATTTGACAGATGCCGGCCATTTAGCCAGCTTCTGTCAGACAGACTGATATACACATGGTCCGAATGTCAGACGGTTTCTGTTAAACCAACTGATATCAGTCGATATTCGACTTTTTTGTACCAGGCTTTACGGTGGATTCCTTGGCTCAGGAACGGAGCTTTAAGACTCTAACCCGATGGTACAGATCACTATCTATGTTGCACAGTATACTACCTTCAATTTTGGATTCATGTTAGAGATTTGGGGGAGAAAAAACACCTTAGCACATATTAAGTGGGATTGTCCTTGTATCATATCCTTCTGGTCTAAGGTTTTTATTATATTCTACCATGTCACCCCTTTAGATTGCAGTTCTAACAACTCTTCCTGGATTTGTTAATCGTATTAACCACTTGCCCCCTGGTGGATGTCATATGACATCCTCAAGTTTAAGTGGTTATACCAAGATGAAGCCTGCAGCTGCAGGTATCATCCTCTTAAAAAAAAACATCAGCAGCAGATGTTTATGTAGATGTGGTTTGAGTGGATATACGGGTCCCCCCATCCCGCCACCACTGCCTTTTCAAGGGTCTCCCATCCCATTAGGGAGTCCTACCACTCCAACTGGTGGCACAAGCCAGACAGAGGAACTGACATTGCTTCTCCCTCTCTAGGAGATCAGAACCTGGAAGCGACTAGGATTTTGTTGCTTCCGGTTTCGGTTTGATGTTCACAAGCTGTTACCGGCTTGTACAAACATCTGATGAAACCCCTCTTGGTTTGATCAGATGCTTTGGAGGACATAGGAGAGATCTGGGGTCTAATAGACCCCAGATCTCTCCATAATAAGGACCTGTCATGCTTATTGCTATCACAAGGGATGCTGAACATCAGAACAAGCAATAACTTTAGCTGTAGCCCTCCTGTGTAACTCTAAGCTGGTAACCTGTTAAGACTTTTAAAGTGTTACCTATAGAGATTTTTAGTTACCATAGTTTGACGCCTTTCCCACAGGTGTACGCAATTTTAAAACATGACATTTTGGTATCTATTTACTCAGTGTAACATTATATTTTATGTTTTACAAAAATGGGTTTATATTGTGCTTTTGTGTATTAAAATTTATGAAAGTGTATTTTTTTCCAAACAAAATTGTGTTTGAAAATCATCTGCGCAAATACCATGTGATATATAGTATCACACAAAAGTGAGTACACCCTTTACATTTTTGTAAATATTTTATTATATCTTTTCATGTGACAACACTAAATAAATGACACTTTGCTACAATGTAAAGTAGTGAGTGTACAGCTTGTATAACAGTGTAAATTTTCTGTCCCCTCAAAGTAACTCACACAGCCATTAATGTCTAAACCTCTGGCAACAAAAGTGAGTACACCCCTAAGTGAAAATGTCCAAATTGGGCCCAATTAGCCATTTTCCCTCCCGGTGTTATGTGACTCATTAGTGTTACAAGATCTCAGGTGTGAATGGGGAGCAGGTGTGTTAAATGTTGTTATCACTCTCACTCTCTCATACTGGTCACTGGAAGTTCAACGTGGTACCTCATGGCAAAGAACTCTCTGTGGATCTGAAAAAAGGAATTTTGCTCTACATAACGATGGCCTAGGTATATAGGAAGATTGCCCAAACTCTGAAACTGAGCTGCAGTGGCCACGACCATACAGCGGTTTAACAGGACAGGTTCTACTCAGAACAGGCTTCGCCATGGTCGACCACAGAAGTTGAGTGCACATGCTCTGCATCATATCCAGAGGTTGTCTTTGGGAAATAGATGTATGAGTGCAGCCAGCATTGCTGCAGAGGTTTAAGGAGTGGGGGGTCAGCCTGTCAGTGCTCAGACCATACGCCGCACACTGCATCAAATTGGTCTGCATGGCTGTCGTCCCAGAAGGAAACCTCTTCTAAAGATGATGCACAAGAATGCCCGCAAACAGTTTGCTGAAGACAAGCAGACTAAGGACATGGATTACTGGAACCATGTCCTATAGTCTGATGAGACCAAGATAAACTTATTTGGTTCATATGGAGTTAAGCGTGTGTGACGGCAACAAGGTGAGGAGTACAAAGACAAGTGTGTCTTGCCTACAGTCAAGCGTGATGTTGGGAGTGTCATGGTCTGGGGCTGCATGAGTGCTGCTGGCACTGGGGAGCTATAGTTCATTGAGGGAACCATGAATGCCAACATGTACTGTGACATACTGAAGCAGAGCATGACCCCCTCCCTTCAGAGACTGGGCCACAGGGCAGTATTCCAACATGATAACGACCCAAAACACAACTCCAAGCCATCCACTGATGTGCTAAAAAAGCTGAGGGTAAAGATGATGGACTGGCCAAGCATGTCTCCAGACCTAAACCCTATTGAGCATCTGTGGGGCATCCTCAAATGGAGGATGAAGGAGCGCAAGGTCTCTAACATCCACCAGCTCTGTGATGTCGTCATGGAGGAGTGGAAGAAAACTCCAGTGGCAACCTGTAAAGCTCTGGTAAACTCCATGCCCAAGAGGGTTAAGGTAAATAAGTGCTGGAAAATAATGGTGGCCACACAAAATATTGACACTTTGGGCACATTTTCAGTTAGGGGTGTACTCACTTTTATTGCCAGCGGTTTAGACATTAATGGCTGTGGGTTGAGTTATTTTGAGGGGACAGCAAATTTACTCAGTTATACAAGCTGTACACTCACTACTTTACATTGTAGCAAAGTGTCATTTCTTCAGTGTTGTCACAAGAAAAGATATAATAAAATATTTACAAAAATGTGAGGGGTGTACTCACTTTTGTGAGATACTGTCAAAAATTGCAACTCCCACCATTTTATTCTCTAGGGCAGGGATATCCAGTTAGCAGATCTACAGCTGTTGCAAAACTACAAGTCCCATCATGCCTCTGAGTGTCTTGCATATGGCTTTCAGAGTCTTGCTATGTCTCATGGGACTTGTAGTTCTGTGACAGCTGGATGTTTGGGGGTTATAAGTTATTTTCTAACAAAACAATGTAGATTTGTACATATATGTAAGAAGTGTCAGAATTGGCATGGAGGTCAAGTGGTTAAAAACCTGCTTCTTTGTTTTTTTCTTATTAGCAGCTAGTGCAGTTATACCACACCATTTGAAATCTGCTGTTAGCCTCACAATCGCAGAGTGGACCAAAGAGCTATGTCAGGTTATGCGGAAGGAATGACAATGCAGCTAAATGAGACTACTAAAGTTCATTTTGATACATGGTTTTCCTGGCTACTTTATATGGATTCCTACCTAAAGTCTCGTTTTGATTATGTCAGGACTTCGTAAGAACCACCCATGGTCCTAGTTGACTGGCTGCATGCTAGGGGCCGGTATCTCTTAAATGGAGTTTCTTACCCCCTCTCCTTTATTTAATTTTTTCTCTTTTCTCTTTCCTTTCTGACATTCTCCCATCCCTTGCTGACCTATCTTGGGAAACAATTGTGTGTGAGTCATATTCTGGACAGGTAGACCACATTTTTGTATGTTATCTTTATGAGATCATAATCAAAACCAAATGGCCATGAGACTTTAAATGAGGAAAAACATTAAGTAGATTATACAGTATACGTATAAGCAAGATCAATTTATTGAGCATTACATGAAGATCTCACAGATTAGAACAACAAGCTGGTTGTTTATATCCGATATATAGCAGCCTGGGGTACACATTATATTGATAGAATTGATCCTTACATATATTGCCACATTATCAAATTACTATAAAGGAGGACACCATATAAAATCTGCTAAAGCTAAAAAAAAGCTAAAAAACAAGGTTTCAGAGTATATTTAAGCATTCCCTAATATCTTGGGAAACAATTGTGTGTGAGTCATATTCTGGACAGGTAGACCACATTTTTGTATGTTATCTTTATGAGATCATAATCAAAACCAAATGGCCATGAGACTTTAAATGAGGAAAAACATTAAGTAGATTATACAGTATACGTATAAGCAAGATCAATTTATTGAGCATTACATGAAGATCTCACAGATTAGAACAACAAGCTGGTTGTTTATATCCGATATATAGCAGCCTGGGGTACACATTATATTGATAGAATTGATCCTTACATATATTGCCACATTATCAAATTACTATAAAGGAGGACACCATATAAAATCTGCTAAAGCTAAAAAAAAGCTAAAAAACAAGGTTTCAGAGTATATTTAAGCATTCCCTAATAAAGGGAGAGATTTATAATATTGTTCAATGAGTGTCATTGATTGTTGAAAGAAAGTACTTACAAACCAATGACAAGATCATTGTTGTGGCACCTCCCAAATGGTGACTAGGGATGAGCCGAACACCCCCCAGTTCGGTTTGCATCAGAACCTGCGAACGGACGGAAAATTTGCACGAAAGTTAGAACCCCATTGACGTCTATGGGACTCGAACGTTCAAAATCAAAAGTGCTGATTTTAAAGGCTAATTTGTATGGTATTGTCCTGCCCCAGGGGACATGTATCAATGCAAAAAAAACTTTTTAAAAACGGACGTTTTTTCGGGAGCAGTGATTTTAATGATGCTTAAAGTAAAAAAAAAAAAAAAAAAAAAGTGAAATATTCCTTTACATATCATACCTGGGGGGTGTCTATAGTATGCCTGTAAAGTGGCGCATGTTTACCGTGCTTAGAACAGTCCCTGCACAAAATGACATTTTTAAAGGAAAAAAAGTAATTTAAAACTGCTTGCGGCTTTAATGTAATGTCGGGTCCTGGCAATATGGATGAAAATCAGTGAGACAAACAGCATTGGTACCCTCCAGTCCATTACCAGGCCCTTTGGGTCCTGTATGGATATTAAGGGGAACCCTGCACCCAAATTAAAAAAGGAAAGGCGTGGGGCCCCAAGGCCCTATATACTCTGAACAGCAGTATACAGGCGGTGAAAACAAGACAGGGACTGTTGGTTTGTTGTTAAGTAGAATCTGTTTGTAATTTTGAACTGGTACATTTTTAAAGTGTAGCTCCAGCCAAAAAAATCTGTTTTTAAGCTTTTTGGAAAACATAGGGAACGGTTATCACCCCTGTGACATTTGTTTTGCTGTCTGTGCTCCTCTTCAGAAGATTTCACCTCACTTTTTGTCCCAATGACAAATGTTTTTTGAAAATTTGGGGTTTTTAGTGAAACAAGGATTGGTGATAAAGCATCAATGGAAAGGAGAAAAGTTTTTCCCATATTAACTCTTACAGGAGAGAACTTTCTATGGGGTAGATTTCATCTCACTTCCTGTTGTCTCCTTCCGTTTGCAAGTAGGAGTCGTTTGTAAGTTGGGGCCTGCCCTATATACTCAGCAGAAATTTGGGCCTTAGGTGTTGTTGTGGCCTCAACACTGTAAGCCCTCACAGGGCCCTGCTGTGAAATATTAGATCAAGAATTGTAATTACATGCCCCTGTTGAACAGGGCCAGAAAAATTGGGCCTTTGGTGATGGTAGTGCTGGTGCCACAACACTGTAAGTCCTCACAGTTACTCTTGGTGGGCGCTGGAATGGGCCCTGCTGTGAAATATTAGATCAAGAATTCTAATTACATGCCCCTGTTGAACAGGGGCTGAAAAATTGGGCCTTTGGTGGTGGTGCTGGTGGCACAACACTGTAAGTCCTCACAGTTAATCTTGGTGGGTGCAGAAACGCGCCCTGCTGTGAAATATTAGATCAAGAATTGTAATTACATGCCCCTGTTAAACAGGGGCTGAAAAATTGGGCCTTAGGCACTGGTGCCACAACACTGCAACCCCTCACAGATACTCTAGTTGGAACACAGTATTGCATCAAAAATTGTAATTACATGCCCCTGCCCTGTTAAACAGGGGCTGAAAAATTGGGCCTTAGGCACTGGTGCTGGTGCCACAACACTGCAACCCCTCACAGATACTCTAGTTGGAACACAGGAACAAGCCCTGCTGCAAAGTATTGCATCAAAAATTGTAATTACAAGCCCTGTTAAACAGGGGCTGAAAAATTGGGCCTTAGGCACTGGTGGCAGCGCCCAGAACCAAAAATGTTCTTACAAGCTATCAGCATGATCATTGAGGAGGAAGAGGATAATTACTCAGGATAGTCACTCAGCATCAGCATAGGCAGTCTTTGAAGGGATCTGAGATTTCAAAAAAAATTATTCGGTTACCTCAGCACCAGGTGCTTGGTAGCTGGTGGTGATCCAAGGCTGATTCATTTTTATGAAGGTCAGTCGATCGACCGAGTCGGTGGACAGACGCACCCTGTGATTGGTTACAAAGCCTCCAGCAGCACTGAATGTGCGTTCCGAAAGAACGCTGGATGCAGGACAGGCCAGTAGCTCAATTGCATACTGTGCAAGCTCTGGCCAGTGATCCATCCTCAAGACCCAGTAACCCAGAGGATTTTCGGTGGGAAAGGTGTCCAAGTCAGATCTTGCCCCTAGGTATTCCTGCACCATGTAAAACAGACGCTGCCGATGGTTTCTGGAACAGATGATACCTTGGGGCTGCGGACTAAAAAATTGTCTGAACGCATCGGTCAGACGGCCACCTTCTCCACCGCTCCTTCTTTGACTGACCGAAGCCTCAGCAACACGTTGTCCAGAAACAGGAGTTTGTAACCTCCCAGTCTCTGGGAACGCGTTGCACAGACCTTTCTGCAAGGCCTCCCGAAGATGTTTCATCCTCTGCTCCCTCTGCGATGGCAAGATAAGGTCTGCAACCTTACTCTTGTAACGTGGATCAAGGAGGGTTGCCATGAATACGAGATTCCTTACGCAGGCTTTGCAGGATCAGTGAGGCAATGCAGCGTACGTTTGCTGAGGCATTCGGTCCGGAGTCCTTTGGGTCACTAAGAACGATATGGTCCGCAGTCACCTCCTCCCAGCCACGTACAAGTCCATGTGTTTCTTGGGACTGATCCCTTAAAGACTGTTGCTGATGCTGAGTGCCAGGCTCCACCTCCATACTGACACAATTCTCCTCCTCCTAGTCCTCTTCCTGTGTGATCGGCGGGCATGCAGGAACACTGTCTGGATAAAGGGGGCCTTGAGAGCTAAGGAAGTCCTCCTCTTCCTGCCTCTGTTCTGCCTCAAGTGCCCTGTCCATTATTCCATGCAGCGTGTGCTCCAGCAGGTGGACAAGGGGGACAGTGTCACTGATGCATGCACTGTCACTGCTCACCATCCTCGTGGCCTGCTCAAATGGTGACAGGACAGTGCATGCATCCCTGATCATGGCCCACTGGCGTGGGGAAAAAAAAACAAGCTCCCTGACCCTGTCCTGGTGCCATAGTCGCACAGATACTCATTGATGGCCCTCTGCTGCGTGTGCAGCCGCTGCAGCATGGCCAACGTTGAGTTCCACCTGGTGGGCATGTCACAGATTAGGCGGTTCTTGGGCAGGTTAAATTCCTTTTGAAGGTCTGCCAGCTGAGCACTGGCATTATATGACCGGCGGAAATGCACACAGACTTTCCTGGCCTGCCTCAGGACATCCTGTAAGCCCGGGTACCTGCCCAAGAACCGCTGCACCACCAAGTTAAGGACGTGAGCCAAACAGGGCACATGGGTCAGTTGTCCCCATCGGAGGGTGGAGAGGAGGTTGGTGCCATTGTCGCAAACCACCATTCCTGCCTTAAGTTGGCGTGGCGTCAACCACCTCTGAACCTGCCCCTGCAGAGCTGACAGAGTGGCTCCTGTCCCCCAAGCACACCAGCTCAAGCACCGCATGGCATCTTTTGGCCTGCGTACTTGTGTAGCCCCTTGAACGCCTACAGAGCACCGCTGGTTCCGAGGACAAAGCACAGGAAGAGGCCATGGAGGAAGAAGAAGAGGAGGGGGTGGAGGAGAGAGGTATGTCACAATCATTAGCAGTGGCATTTTGGAGGCGTGGTGGCAAAACAACCTCCAACACTACTGCACCTTGTCCTGCATCCTTCCCAGCTTCCAGCAGAGTCACCCAATGCACGGTGAAACTTAGGTAATGTCCCTGTCCATGCCTGCTGGACCATGAGTCAGCGGTAATATGCACCTTACCGCTGACTGCCCTGTCCAGCGAGGAATGGACATTGCCTTCCACATGTGGTAGGGAACCGGAATCGCCTTCCATGAGAAAAAGTGGCATTTGAGTACCTGCCACTGAGGAACCGCACATTCCACAAACTCACGGAAGGGGGCACAGTCTACCAACTGAAAAGGCAGCAGTTGAAGTGCTAGCAATTTTGCCAAGCTAGCATTCAACCGCTGGGCATGTGGATGGCTAGGAGTGAACTTCTTTCGGCGGTGCAGCAGCTGGGACAGGGAAATTTGCCTGGTACAATCTGACATCGGTGTACCGAAAGCAGATTGCCCACAAGTACTTGGCTGTGACACAGCTAATTCTACACTTTCCTTCCTCTCAGTGCAGGTCTCAGAGAGGACTGAAGGTATAGTGGGGTTGGAGATCTCAGCTGAGGAGCAAGGAGAGGTCCTCTTTGTTCTTTGGTGTGGGTCTTTTAGATACGCTTGCCAACGAACTGCATGGCAGGTCAACATATGTCTGGTCAAGCATGTGGTGCCCAAGCGGGAGATGTTTTGGCCATGCGAGATACGCTTGAGACATATGTTGCAAATAGCAGCGGTGTGATCTGATGCACTCGTCTCAAAAAAGGCCCACACCAAAGAACTTTTGGAATAACGCGCAGAGACAGCAGCACCCTGCACATGCGGAGCTTTGGGGTGTGATGCAGTCAGTGTGCTGCCCTTAGGCTGGCCCCTGGAGGGCATCCTGCCTCTTTGGTGATGTGCCTCCTCCTCCTCCGCCTCTCTCCTGTCAGGCACCCACGTTGAGTCAGTGACCTCATCATCCCCTCCCTCCTCATCACTGGAGCAAACCTGGCAGTATGCTGCAGCAGGGGGAGCATGACTGCCAGATTGCTGTCCTTCTTGGGCACCCCCTCTGTCCGTGCTCACGTTACTGCCTTTATCTAGCTCAGTATCATCATCAGAGCCTTCTAAACGCTGGGCATCCTCCTGGAGCATGTACCCAACACTGTGGTCAAACAGTTCGAGGGACTCCTCAGGAGGACATGGTGGGGCTAGGGAAGGAGTCACTGATGCCATTGAGCCGAGGGAAGAGGCCGCGTTGGCAGCTGCTTTGCCAGACAAAGTACCCTGAGCATGGGTGAGAGAGGATGAGGAGGATGAGGATGGCTTGGTCATCCACTCGACCAAGTCTTCCGCATGTTGCGGCTCAACACAGCCAGCTGCCGAAAAAAAGGCCAAGCACGTTCCATGCAAAAAAATTATTGCGGCGCTGAAAAGTTCAAAATGAAATTGAAGAGCAGGAGGAATCCAATCACCAAATATATTGTGCAGATGTAGAAAGAGTCACTCGTCACCACGTGGTAATGTAGTCTGCTTACCAGAAGGTGTTAAGGATTAGGCATAGATGATAAATTCTCAATAGCATCCAGCAAATCCAGCCCACTGGAACCCCTCATCAGACCACAACATCCGTGGGATTTCCTTCACATATAAACATCTCCCAATGGTCACTTCAGAATTAGGCATTCAGGCATGTAGTCATCATATATCCGAGAAAAGAAAATGAAGGACCCATAGTGAAGCCCGCAATGATAGATAAACTTTTATTGTAGTAACTTACAGTTGAAGCTTAAAACTGCATGCATCAATGATAGGAACAAACGGCTGCAGCAATCAGCATACAGATGTCAGCCTGCCTGACATGTTTCATCATAACAGATGTCTTCAGAGGCATGGCTACAGCTACAACCGCACGCTATATATATGGTATGGTTAGTGGGTGGATCAGAGGGGATATAATCAAACTCATCACTAACAGCTGGGTAAGATGTGTGTCTTGTGCAGCGCGCCCTGGTGCTAACAGGATAAACCTGGTTATCAACTGATGACGCGAGAGCGCACGGCCAATCAGAAAAAAGAGAGGATAGGAACAAAAAGAGGATGGCAACAGATGACTCAGTGCCACCTCATTGGTTAACCTATCTCTCAGTGAACAGAAAAATTGAAAAATGCCAGATAAGCATGAACAGGTGACGAGGAAAAACGCCGGGTGTGCGGTCCGGCTCAGGGACATGAAAAAGTCTAAAAATGTATTTTTGATTGATCAGACAAAAACCTGATATCATATACCTCAATATACACAATAAAAAAATGGAAAAGAATTAACACCCCCGCACAGATAAGCTGTGAGATTAACGCCTGTCATGCAGTATAGATCAAAGGCATAGAAAAAAAACGCTAGACTTTGTATAACAAATCAGTGCCTGCATGAAAAAAAACACTAACCTATGTATAACAAACCAGCACCTCACATGCAACTAAGCAATAGACATTGTGAATGCGATTAATCGCACACAATTCAATAAAAATACATGCATGCAATATACATCAGTACATGTGTTAAAATCAATACAGATGATTGTAAACATCATTAAAAAATATTGTTTTAAAAAACTGACCTAGACCCAAGATTTGCAAAAAAATAAAGGAGAAAAAACAATAAATAAATAAATAAAATGAATAAAGGAGTGTATTGATGCTAACTGTTATTAATGAAGCTATTAACATCCCACTCTACGTTTAACCCATATGGCGTATAGCATTTGAGGGTGTGTATCCATCGCGTTTCCAACCTCGAGATTTCTCTCTTGGTGTAACTACCTCTCCAATGGGGTGTGAAACGATTGATGGCGGTAATCAGAGTCCCTACTGGATTTCTGTTATGACATTCTAAATAGTGACGTGAGACCGTGTGCTTAGGAAAACCTTTCTTTATGTTTTTTAAATGTTCCTTTATTCGCACATTCATGGCTCTCATAGTGCGGCCTACATACTGTAGACCGCATGTACAAGTCAATAAGTACACAACATTTTTTGAGGTGCAGGTGATGAAAGTATCTATATCATAGACCTTTGTGGTGGAGTTAGATTTAAATTGACAAATTTCCCCTATTTTTATCGCCATTTATGCGACACACTTTACATTTGCGACATGGGAAAAAACCTTTTGAGTTCTGAAAAAAGGGGACCCTATTGGGGGCATCAAGAACATTAGGGGCAACCTGCAGCCTTAGGGGGGTACTCCCCTGTAGATAACTTGTGGGCGTTCAGGTAAGGATGGGCCCAACACTTTATCCTTTTTTAACACGGCCCAATGTTTTCTAAGAATTTTCTTTATATCATAATGTTGTCGAGAGTAGGTGGTCACTAAAGAAAACTCATGAATATTATTATTCTTAGTGATTCTATCTGTGCCCTTTATCATATTGACCCTATCCAAGCCGGCAACCTCATTTATGGTTTTGTCCAAGTCTGCACCAGAGTACCCCTTCTCCACAAATTTGGTTTTTAAGTCAGAGGCCTGCATCAAAAAGTCGTGTTTTGTTCCTATCCTCTCTTTTTTCTGATTGGCTGTGTGCTGTCGCGTCATCAGTTGCTATCCTGTTAGCACCAGGGCGCGCTGCACAAGACACACATCTTACCCAGCTGTTAGTGATGAGTTTGATTATATCCCCTCTGATCCACCCACTAACCATACCATATATATAGCGTGCGGTTGTAGCTGTAGCCATGCCTCTGAAGACATCTGTTATGATGAAACATGTCAGGCAGGCTGACATCCGTACACTGATTGCTGCAGCCGTTTGTTCCTATCATTGATGCATGCTGTTTTAAGCTTCAACTGTAAGTTACTACAATAAAAGTTTTTTTTTTATCTATCATTACGGGCTTCACTATGAGTCCTTCATTTTCTTTTCTCAGATATATGATGACTACATGCCTGAATGCCTAATTCTGAAGTGACCATTGGGAGATGTTTATATGTGAAGGAAATCCCATGGATGTTGTGGTCTGATGAGGGGTTCCAGTGGGCTGGATTTGCTGGATGCTATTGAGAATTTATCATCTATGCCTAATCCTTAACACCTTCTGGTAAGCAGACTACATTACCACGTGGTGACGAGTGACTCTTTCTACATCTGCACAATATATTTGGTGATTGGATTCCTCCCACTCTTCAATTTCATTTTGAACTTTTCAGCGCCGCAATAATTTTTATGCATGTGACTTTTTGTTTGTTATCTACGAACTTTGCTGGCCGCTTGCTTTTTTCAGTTCAGCGCAAATTTTTACTTGTTTTATGCCATTATTGTTTTGATATATTTATTTGCTGCTGTTCTTCTATTGCATTACATATTTAATGTAATTAATTAACGTGACTATTATGGATATCTTTGAGTTTCGTAGTTCTAGATGCATTGATCTTAAAGGTGTTTTTAATGATGCTGCTGATCATCAGAATAATGACTTGGGAGGTCTTTTTATGCATTTAAAGAACCTCATGGTTGCTGAAATACATGGTAACTGGGATGTTGCCTTTCTATAAAAATATTTGGATGATCAAATGGTTCCTAGAAGGCCTCAGGTTTGAGGTTTCACCCCATGAAGACGACACTGATATCCCTGGGTGGTATAAATATTTCAACAATTTTGGATTGGATCTCTTACGTTTTCTAATAGGGAGAAAAAGGAGAAAACTTAATAAATTAGACGAAGAGATCAGTGAGGCTAAAACCAAATTAATACCCTATAAGGAACTAGATGAATATAGAAATAAGTCTGACAGTCTTAAAAAAACTTTGGAAAAAGAGGATATTGATCAGAAATTTAAGAAAAAGAAAAAGTATTCCAGAGATCAGGAGGATTACAGAACCAATCAGGTTTTTAAATGGCAAATTAGAAGAACCGCTATGGCTAATGTAAATAATGAGTCTTTGAATAGACCACACGTTGAATCCACTTCTATGACTGTGATTCCTTCCCATCATGCTGGCAATTCTTGGGGGAGTAAGCCCAGGAATGGCTGAAAGAAGGTGGGTCCTAGAAAAGGACCTAAACCAAGGCAGCCGCGGACTAGGACCCATGATTGAAGGGAAGGTCACGTTCAGTATAACCATCCACCTAGGAATAATTCTGCTCATTTTCCTACTAACAATTATTATGAATCCCTTAATAGGGAATACACTGACCACTATGATGGATATGACAATCGAATTATTGTGGATCATCCATCACAGCACACTCCCAGGGCTGGTTATTACACCAGGGAACGCTCTAATTGGGATTCTCCTGGTTATTATCCAGCTAGAAATTCTCAATATCCACCTAGAGGTCCTCCACCCCCCCTGGGTCCACCTTCCACCCCTTTTTTTCCGAAGGGTTCCCAAAAGAACAAGAGGGACGGCAAACCAAAGGAGGGTCCAGAGGGGGGAGGAGACACAGAACGAAAAAGAAGGAGACTGTAAACGATATCGGGATTTTTAATATCAGCAAGGCCACTTTAAGTGAAAATGAAAAATTTGTACTAAATAGTTACATTGTTACATAGTTAGTTACATAGTAGGTGAGGTTGAAAAAAGACACAAGTCCATCAAGTCCAGCCTGTGTGTGTGATTATGTGTCAGTATTACATTGTATATCCCTGTATGTTGCGGTCATTCAGATGATTATCTAATAGTTTCTTGAAGCTATCAATGCTCCCCGCTGAGACCACCGCCTGTGGAAGGGAATTCCACATCCTTGCCGCTCTTACAGTAAAGAACCCTCTACGTAGTTTAAGGTTAAACCTCTTTTCTTCTAATTGTAATGAGTGGCCAAGAGTCTTATTAAACTCTCTTCTGCGAAAAAGTTTTATCCCTATTGTGGGGTCACCAATACAGTATTTGTAAATTGAAATCATATCCCCTCTCAAGCGTCTCTTCTCCAGAGAGAATAAGTTCAGTGCTCGCAACCTTTCCTCATAACTAAGATCCTCCAGACCCTTTATTAGCTTTGTTGCCCTTCTTTGTACTCACTCCATTTCCAGTACATCCTTCCTGAGGACTGGTGCCCAGAACTGGACAGCATACTCTAGGTGTGGCCGGACCAGAGCCTTGAAGAGTGGGAGAATTATCGTTTTATCTCTGAAGTTGATCCCCCTTTTAATGCATGCCAATATTCTGTTTGCTTTGTTAGCAGCAGCTTGGCATTGCATGCCATTGCTGAGCCTATCATCTACTAGGACCCCCAGGTCCTTTTCCATTCTAGATTCCCCCAGAGGTTCTCCCCCCAGTGTATAGATTGCATTCATATTTTTGCCACCCAAATGCATTATTTTACATTTTTCTACATTGAACCTCATTTGCCATGTAGTCGCCCACCCCATTAATTTGTTCAGGTCTTTTTGCAAGGTTTCCACATCCTGCGGAGAAGTTATTGCCCTGCTTAGCTTAGTATCATCTGCAAATACAGAGATTGAACTGTTTATCCCATCCTCCAGGTCGTTTATAAACAAATTAAATAGGATTGGTCCCAGCACAGAACCCTGGGGAACCCCACTACCCACCCCTGACCATTCTGAGTACTCCCCATTTATCACCACCCTCTGAACTCGCCCTTGTAGCCAGTTTTCAATCCATGTACTCACCCTATGGTCCATGCCGACGGACCCTATTTTGTACAGTAAACGTTTATGGGGAACTGTGTCAAATGCTTTTGCAAAACCCAGATACACCACGTCTACGGGCTTTCCTTTATCTAGATGGCAACTCACCTCCTCATAGAAGGTTAATAGATTGGTTTGGCAAGAACGATTCTTCATGAATCCATGCTGATTACTGCTAATGATACCCTTCTTATTACTAAAATCTTGTATATAGTCCCTTATCATCCCCTCCAAGAGTTTACATACTATTGATGTTAGGCTAACTGGTCTGTAATTCCCAGGGATGTATTTTGGGCCCTTTTTAAATATTGGTGCTACATTGGCTTTTCTCCAATCAGCTGGTACCATTCCAGTCAGTAGACTGTAAAAATTAGGAACAACGGTCTGGCAATCACTTGACTGAGTTCCCTAAGTACCCTCGGATGCAAGCCATCTGGTGATTTATTAATGTTAAGTTTCTCAAGTCTAATTTTAATTCTGTCCTCAGTTAACCATGGAGGTGCTTCCTGTGTTGTGTCATGAGGATAAACACTGCAGTTTTGGTTACTGAAGCCCCCCGAATCACTCATGAAGACTGAGGAGAAGAAAAAATTCAATACCTTCGCCATCTCCCCATCCTTTGTAACCAGATGTCCTTCCTCATTCTTTATGGGGCCAATATGGTCTGTCCTCCTTTTTTACTGTTTACATACTTAAAGAATTTCTTGGGATTTTTTTTGCTCTCCTCCGCTATGTGTCTTTCATGTTCTATCTTAGCCGTCCTAATTGCACCCTTACATTTCTTGGTGCATTCTTTATAAAGTCTGAATACTGAGGATGATCCCTCAACCTTGTATTTTTTGAAGGCCTTCTTCTTTGCTTTTATATGCATTTTTACATTGGAGTTAAGCCATCCAGGATTTGTGTTCGCTCTTTTAAATTTATTACCCAATGGGATACATTGGCTAATGCCCTTATTTAATATGCTCTTAAAGCAAACCCATCTCTCCTCCGTATTCTTTGTTCCTAATATTTTATCCCAATTTATGCCTTTTAGCAAGGTTTGTAGTTTAGGGAAGTTGGCTCTTTTGAAATTCAGTGTCTTTGTGTTCCCTTTATGTTTCCTATTTGTGTGATTTATACTGAAACCAATTGACCTGTGATCACTGTTACCTAAATTGCCCCATATTTCCACATCCGTGATCAGGTCTGTATTGTTGGTAATCAGTAGATCCAGTAATGTTTTATTTCTAGCTGGTGCGTCTACCATCTGACCCATAAAATTGTCCTGCAAGACATTAAGGAACTGGCGAGCCTTAAATGAATGCGCGGTTCCCTCTGCCCAGTCTATGTCTGGATAATTAAAATCCCCCATTATGATAACACTTCCCATTCTTGCTGGTAATCCAATTTGTGATAGGAGATCTGTCTCCACTTCCTCCCTCAGGTTAGGGGGCCTATAGCATACTCCCAGTATTATTTTCCCCTTAGCTTCATCCCTTTGGAGCTCTACCCATAACGATTCCACCTCCTCTCTAGCTCCCTCAGTGATGTCATCTCTCACATTCGCTTCTACATTATTCTTGATATATAGGCATACCCCTCCCCCTTTTTTACCCTCTCTATCCTTGCGGTATAGGGTATACCCTTAAATGTTTGCCAGCCAATCATGAGAGCTGTTGAACCAGGTCTCTGAAATTCCCACAAAATCCAAATCCTCCTTGTACAACAGTAATTCTAGTTCACCCATCTTGTCCGCCATGCTCCTGGAATTGGTGAACATGCCACATAGTTTAGACCGGTCGCATATTGTCCTCATATTGGGTGTTTCGAGATTGCAACTAGGACTTGCTACTATACTCACCTTGTGTTTTTGTGCTTTGGTTAACCTACCACTAATGCCCCCAATACTACCCTCTGGAATATCTTCCGTGCTGGCTGTCTCTGTCTCTGGACCCCCCCATCCCCTAGTTTAAAAACCCCTGATAAACCATTGAGTAAATTCAATGCTTTTATTGATGTACAGAAATATATCAGGAAGATGAGCATAAAAAGACACTTCCCGTCTCAACCCATTGCTAGATCCGAACATACTACCAATGGAATTAGATATTCTGCCCTTGTGAATGCCTCGTTATTCAACCCGCCGGGTTTTGTGCCACCATCTATTTCAGTTTTTAAAGATCTAGTCTTGAATGATCTGGAAAAATTGAAAATTCGGAGGGATCCAAACAATCAGAAATTTCAGGACGGGTTGAAAACCCTTACAGATAGGGACGACATAATCGTTCGCCCTGCTGATAAGGGGGGAGAGATTGTTGTCTTGGACAAGGTTGCCTACATCTCAGAGATGAGGAGAATTCTTTCGGATACTGACACATACCTTCCCCTTCCTCATGATCCTACTGTCAGATATAAAAGGGAATTGCAGAAACTTATTGAAAAGGGGTTTAACGAACAACTGATTAACAAAAAAGAAAAAGCCTTTTTGGTCCCTATGGCTCCCAGGATTCCGGTAATTTACTTTTTACCAAAAATTCACAAAAGTTTAGTTAACCCACCTGGGAGGCCCATTATCAGCGGGCTAGATTCTGTCACTTCCCGTATTGGGAAATATATAGATGGATTTTTACAACCCCTGGTATCCCAGACCCCTTCTTTTTTGAGGGACTCTTCCCAGGTCTTACAGATACTGGATACCTTGGCGTGGAAGGAGGGTTACATCATGGCTACTGCCGATGTGTCCTCTTTGTATACCATCATATCCCACTCAGATGGTATGCACACAGTTGAGACCTTCCTTGGTAGAGATGACCAACTGCCCCCCCCACAGAGGGAGTTCATCTTACTCCTGCTAAGGTTTGCCATGATGCATAACTACTTCTGGTTTGGGGGTTCCTGCTACCTCCAAACCAGAGGTGTAGCCATGGGCGCAACATTCGCGCCCAGTATGGCTAATCTGTTCATGGCCAAGTGGGAGAAGGATGTCGTCTATGCTGACAGATGGCCAGAATTGGTGTACTGGGGCAGGTATATAGACGACATCCTCCTCCTATGGGATGGAGATGAAACATCATTGACCAATTACATGCAGGAGCTGAATCAGAACACCCTTGGTATCTCTCTGCAATTCGAAATGAGCAAGGTTGCTATCCATTTTTTGGATTTGAATATACGGATCTGTGACAATAAATTTACAACCACCACTTTTTTCAAGGAGACAGATCGTAATGGCTATATTAGTCAGGGGAGTTGTCACCATCCCTCCTGGTTAAAAGTGGTTCCTAAAAGCCAGTTTATTCACCTAAGGCGTAATTGTACCTTTAAACACGACTTTTTGATGCAGGCCTCTGACTTAAAAACCAAATTTGTGGAGAAGGGGTACTCTGGTGCAGACTTGGACAAAACCATAAATGAGGTTGCCAGCTTGGATAGGGCCAATATGATAAAGGGCACAGATAGAATCACTAAGAATAATAATATTCATGAGTTTTCTTTAGTGACCACCTACTCTCGACAACATTACGATATAAAGAAAATTCTTAGAAAACATTGGGCCGTGTTAAAAAACGATAAAGTGTTGGGCCCATCCTTACCTGAACGCCCACAAGTTATCTATAGGGGAGTACCCCCCTAAGGCTGCAGGTTGCCCCTAATGTTCTGGATGCCCCCAATAGGGTCCCCTTTTTTCAGAACTCAAAAGGTTTTTTCCCATGTCGCAAATGTAAAGTGTGTCGCATAAATGGCGATAAAAATAGGAAAATTTGTCAATTTAAATCTAATTCCACCACAAAGGTCTATGATATAGATACTTTCATCACCTGCACCTCAAAAAATGTTGTGTACTTATTGACTTGTACATGCGGTCTACAGTATGTTGGCCGCACTATGAGAGCCATGAATGTGCGAATAAAGGAACATATAAAAAACAAGAAAGGTTTTCCTAAGCACACGGTCTCACGTCACTATTTAGAATATCATAACAGAAATCCAATAGGGACTCTGATTACCGCCATCAATCGTTTCACACCCCATTGGAGAGGTAGTTACACCAAGAGAGAAATCTCGAGGTTGGAAACGCGATGGATACACACCCTCAATTGCTATACGCCATATGGGTTAAACGTAGAGTGGGATGTTAATAGCTTCATTAATAACAGTTAGCATCAATACACTCCTTTATTCATTTTATTTATTTATTTTTTGTTTTTTCTCCTTTATTTATTTGCAAATCTTGGGTCTAGGTCAGTTTTTTTAAAACAATATTTTTTAATGATGTTTACAATCATCTGTATTGATTTTAACACATGTATTGATGTATATTGCATGCATGTATTTTTATTGAATTGTATGCGATTAATCGCATTCACAATGTCTATTGCTTAGTTGCATGTGAGGCGCTGGTTTGTTATACATAGGTTAGTGTTTTTTCCCATGCAGGCACTGATTTGTTATACAAAGTCTAGCGTTTTTTTCTATGCCTTTGATCTATGCTGCATGACAGGCGTTAATCTCACAGCTTATCTGTGCAGGTGTTAATTCTTTTCCATTGTTTTTATTATGTATATTGAGGTATATGATATCAGGTTTTTGTCTGATCAATCAAAAATACATTTTTAGCTTTTTTCATGTCCCTGAGTCCGACCGCACAGCCGGCGTTCTTCCTCGTCACCTGTTCATGCTTATCTGGCATTTTTCAATTTTTCTGTTCACTGAGGGATAGGTTAACCAATGAGGTGGCATTGAGTCATCTGTTGCCATCCTCTTTTTGTTCCTATCCTCTCTTTTTTCTGATTGGCCGTGCGCTGTCACGTCATCAGTTGCTAACCAGGTTTATCCTGTTAGCAAAAGGGCGCTCTGCACAAGACACACATCTTACCCAGCTGTTAGTGATGAGTTTGATTATATCCCCTCTGATCCACCCACTAACCATACCATATATATAGCGTGCGGTTGTAGCTGTAGCCATGCCTCTGAAGACATCTGTTATGATGAAACATGTCAGGCAGGCTGACATCCGTACGCTGATTGCTGCAGCCGTTTGTTCCTATCACTGATGCATGCTGTTTTAAGCTTCAACTGTAAGTTACTACAATAAAAGTTTTTTTTTATCTATCATTACGGGCTTCACTATGGGTCCTTCATTTTTAGATGTTTATATTTGAAGGAAATCCCATGGATGTTGTGGTCTGATGAGGGGTTCCAGTGGGCTGGATTTGCTGGATGCTATTGAGAATTTATCATCTATGCCTAATCCTTAACACCTTCTGGTAAGCAGACTACATTACCACGTGGTGACGAGTGACTCTTTCTACATCTGCACAATATATTTGGTGATTGGATTCCTCCCACTCTTCAATTTCATTTTGAACTTTTCAGCGCCGCAATAATTTTTATGCATGTGACTTTTTGTTATCTACGAACTTTGCTGGCCGCTTGCTTTTTTCAGTTCAGCATGAATTTTTACTTGAAAACTAAAAATAATAATGCGCCAACTAAAACAGAAAAAAAGCTGCCGACACAACAATCAGACTAATTGTAATGGAACTATAGGATAAATAAGTGTGGCGCTAAATAGTTATGTGCGTTATTGGGCAAAGCCTGACAGAATGGAAATCCGTGAGGACAACAGCTCAATAAAGTGTATTTAATGAAACACCAAATAACTTGTGTATAATACTAGTGAAAGTAATGTATAAATGAATAGGGGAATGTGTGAATAGATTAATCAAAAACTCTCGTATGCGTTGGGGATCAACAATGGTAGGATCAACTCACTATAAATAGTGTGAAGAAGTAAGTGGAGAAATTCTTCCCCAAAATCTCAAATCAAAAAATGGTAAATTAAACAAAACTTGTGAGTAGTGTAGTGACACACATGAGAAATATAAAAACATGAAGCACCATAGCAACATACATTGCTGTCACGACCAAAAGTCCAGCAAAAAATTATAGATAACTAGTATAACTGCAGTCCAATGATAAATAAAAAGATCTGTAGCTGTCAAGATGAATGGTAGAAAGGCTTCAAATCCGGGGATGGCTTCCACAGGATAAGGAGCCCTGCATATATATGGACGGGATAGGCAAAAATACCCTTACCGGCAATGGTGGACCCCTCGGCCAGGGGCCTGGGGGTCGAACAGGCTTAGGATAAGGAAGAGGGTTCCACAGCAGCTGGAGATGTTGGGGGGAATCCACGACACTCACCAACCGACCTCTCTGATTGTAACAACTCCCGGTCTCCGAGGGGTCAATCAAGAACTGCTTACAGGAAAAACCGCTTCCATAAACCGGATCTGGATCCTCAGAAAATGGGGTTCAAAAAGAAGACCTCCCCATAGTGTAAATCCGCTTATTAAAAAGTATTTATTTGAAAATCAAGAGCTATACAGCACACCATGACCTAAACATCACAGTCAGGTATAAAACAATAAAAAGCGCTATAAAATGAAAGTGGCAAGACAGGCATAACCACCCGACGCGTTTCGCCCGACGGGGTACCCCAGTTGAAGTCATGTGTGTCACTACACTACTCACAAGTTTTGTTTAATTTACCATTTTTTGATTTGAGATTTTGGGGAAGAATTTCTCCACTTACTTCTTCACACTATTTATAGTGAGTTGATCCTACCATTGTTGATCCCCAACGCATACGAGAGTTTTTGATTAATCTATTCACACATTCCCCTATTCATTTATACATTACTTTCACTAGTATTATACACAAGTTATTTGGTGTTTCATTAAATACACTTTATTGAGCTGTTGTCCTCACGGATTTCCATTCTGTCATGCTTTGCCCAATAACGCACATAACTATTTAGCGCCACACTTATTTATCCTATGAATTTTTACT
This sequence comes from Aquarana catesbeiana, assembly GCF_042186555.1. Taxonomy (NCBI): domain Eukaryota; kingdom Metazoa; phylum Chordata; class Amphibia; order Anura; family Ranidae; genus Aquarana; species Aquarana catesbeiana. The sequence continues at coordinate 247,801,821 of NC_133325.1, read as the reverse complement.
TGTTTTATGCCAAGCATGTTCCACGGCCACGTGCTGATGAGGATGCACCGTGTCCATGACCAGCACTGTTGCCTCTAGACACAGAGCCTGCTTGCCCTATTTTATTGGCTTGTGACTGTCTGCCTCTCCTTGTTGGCCTTCCAGACATACTAATGGCCTGTAGCTGCACTAATCTGGGATATATATTTATATTTATATACTGATACTGCAGCTGGCAAAATCAACTGCCTGCCTGTAGTATGAAAACACCACCAACCTTCTACAGGTAGCTTTAGCTGAACTCTGTGCAAACCTTGCACTACACTAACTTGTAGCTTATTTAGCTGCCTGCGGTAGTGATAGGATTAGGAAAACACCACCAACCTTCTACAGCTAGCTTTAACTGAACACTGTGCAGAGCTCACACTACACTAACTTGCAGCTTATTTAGCTGCCTGCAGTAGTGATAGGATCAATAAAACACCACCAACCTTCTACAGGTAGCTTTAGCTGAACACTGTGCCGAAGTCGCACTACACTAACTTGTAGTTTTAGCTGAACACTGTGAGGAGGACGCACTACACTAACTTGTAGCTTATTTAGCTGCCTGCAGTAGTGATATGATCAGGAAAACCCCACCAACCTTCTACAGGTAGCTTTAGGTGAACACTGTGCAGAGCTCGCAAAAAACTAACTTGTAGCTTATTTAGCTGCCTGCGGTAGTGATAGGATCAGGAAAACACCACCAACCTTCTACAGGTAGCTTTAGCTGAACACTGTGCAGAGCTCGCACTATACTAACTTGTAGTTTTAGCTGAACACTGTGAGGAGGACGCAATACACTAACTTGTAGCTTTAGCTGAATACTGTGCAGAGGTCGCACTACACTAACTTGTAGTTTTAGCTAAACACTGTGAGTAGGACGCACTACACTAACTTGTAGCTTATTTAGCTGCCTGCGGTAGTGATAGGATCAGGAAAACACCACCAACCTTCTACAGGTAGCTTTAGCAGAACACTGTGCAGAGCTCGCACTACACTAACTTGTAGTTTTAGCTGAACACTGTGATGTGAGGAGGACGCACTACACTAACTTGTAGCTTTAGCTGAACACTGCTCAGAGGATGCACTACCCTAACTTGTAGCTTTAGCTGAACACTGTGCAGAGGTCGCACTACACTAACTTGTAGTTGTAGCTGAACACTGTGAGGAGGACACACTACACTAACTTGTAGCTTATTTAGCTGCCTGCGGTAGTGATAGGATCAGGAAAACACCACCAACCTTCTACAGGTAGCTTTAGCAGAACACTGTGCAGAGCTCGCACTACACTAACTTGTAGTTTTAGCTGAACACTGTGATGTGAGGAGGACGCACTACACTAACTTGTAGCTTTAGCTGAACACTGCTCAGAGGACGCACTACACTAACTTGTAGCTTTAGCTGAACACTGTGCAGAGGTCGCACTACACTAACTTGTAGTTTTAGCTAAACACTGTGAGTAGGACGCACTACACTAACTTGTAGCTTATTTAGCTGCCTGCGGTAGTGATAGGATCAGGAAAACACCACCAACCTTCTACAGGTAGCTTTAGCAGAACACTGTGCAGAGCTCGCACTACACTAACTTGTAGTTTTAGCTGAACACTGTGATGTGAGGAGGACGCACTACACTAACTTGTAGCTTTAGCTGAACACTGTTCAGAGGACGCAGTACACTAACTTGTAGCTTTAGCTGAACACTGTGCAGAGGTCGCACTACACTAACTTGTAGTTTTAGCTGAACACTGTGAGGAGGACGCACTACACTAACTTGTAGCTTTAACTGAACACTGTGCAGAGGTCGCACTACACTAATTTGTAGTTTTAGCTGAACACTGTGAGGAGGACGCACTACACTAACTTGTAGCTTTAGCTGAACACTGTGAGGAGGACGAACTACACTAACTTGTAGCTTTAGCTGAAAACTGTGAGGAGGACGCACTACCCTAACTTGTAGCTTTTGCTGAACACTGTGCACTACACTAACTTGTAGTTTTAGGTGAACACTGTGCAGAGCTCGCAAAAAACTAACTTGTAGCTCATTTAGCTGCCTGCGGTAGTGATAGGATCAGGAAAACACCACCAACCTTCTACAGGTAGCTTTAGGTGAACACTGTGCAGAGCTCGCACTACACTAACTCGTAGTTTTAGCTGAACACTGTGCAGAGGTCACACTACACTAACTTGTAGCTTTAGCTGAACACTGTTCAGAGGATGCACTACACTAACTTGTAGCTTTAGCTGAACACTGTGCACAGGTCGCACTACACTAACTTGTAGTTTTAGCTAAACACTGAGTAGGACGCACTACACTAACTTGTAGCTTATTTAGCTGCCTGCGGTAGTGATAGGATCAGGAAAACACCACCAACCTTCTACAGGTAGCTTTAGCTGAACACTGTGCAGAGCTCGCACTACACTAACTTGTAGTTTTAGCTGAACACTGTGATGTGAGGAGGACGCAGTACACTAACTTGTAGCTTTAGCTGAACACTGTTCAGAGGACACACTACACTAACTTGTAGCTTTAGCTGAACACTGTGCAGAGGTCGCACTACACTAACTTGTAGTTTTAGCTGAACACTGTGCAGAGGTCACACTACACTAACTTGTAGCTTTAGCTGAACACTGTTCAGAGGATGCACTACACTAACTTGTAGCTTTAGCTGAACACTGTGCACAGGTCGCACTACACTAACTTGTAGTTTTAGCTAAACACTGAGTAGGACGCACTACACTAACTTGTAGCTTATTTAGCTGCCTGCGGTAGTGATAGGATCAGGAAAACACCACCAACCTTCTACAGGTAGCTTTAGCTGAACACTGTGCAGAGCTCGCACTACACTAACTTGTAGTTTTAGCTGAACACTGTGATGTGAGGAGGACGCAGTACACTAACTTGTAGCTTTAGCTGAACACTGTTCAGAGGACACACTACACTAACTTGTAGCTTTAGCTGAACACTGTGCAGAGGTCGCATTACACTAACTTGTAGTTTTAGCTGAACACTGTGAGGAGGACGCACTACACTAACTTGTAGCTTTAGCTGAACACTGTGCAGAGGTCGCACTAAACTAACTTGTAGTTTTAGCTGAACACTGTGAGGAGGACGCACAACACTAACTTGTAGCTTTAGCTGAACACTGTGAGGAGGACGCACTACCCTAACTTGTAGCTTTAGCTGAACACTGTGCACTACACTAACTTGTAGTTTTAGGTGAACACTGTGCAGAGCTCGCAAAAAACTAACTTGTAGCTCATTTAGCTGCCTGCAGTAGTGATAGGACCAGGAAAACACCACCAACCTTCTACAGGTAGCTTTAGGTGAACACTGTGCAGAGCTAGCACTACACTAACTTGTAGTTTTAGCTGAACACTGTGCAGAGGTCGCACTACACTAACTTGTAGTTTTAGCTGAACACTGTTCAGAGGACGCACTACACTAACTTGCAGTTTTAGCTGAACACTGTGAGGAGGACGCACTACACTAACTTGTAACTTTAGCTGAACACTGTGCAGAGGTCACACTACACTAACTTGTAGTTTTAGCTGAACACTGTGAGGAGGACGCACTACACTAACTTGTAGCTTTAGCTGAACACTGTGAGGAGGACGCACTGCCCTAACTTGTAGCTTTACCTGAACACTGTGCACTACACTAACTTGTAGTTTTAGCTGAACACTGTGCAGAGGTCACACTAAACTAACTTGTAGCTTTAAGTACTAAATAGTCTAGCTGCCTGACTGTGGTACTAATAGGATCAAAAGAACACTAGCAATTTTCTTCAGGTAGCTGTAAATACTGTAACAAGACAAGCCTGCCTGTCAGTAGCAAGATAACAGGAACGGATCTAGCTAAACTGAATACAGTGTATATATATATATATATATATATATATATATATATATATATATATATACATACAACACCTGGGATGCATATATATACACAATACACTGCAGATAACTCACTGACTGTCCTGCCTAATCTAGCTAACTCAAATCGAATGACACTGTCTCTCTGTCTATCTATCTATCTCAACGCCGGAACACACACTACACAGGGCCACCGTGCAGGTGGCCTTATATAGTGTGGGGCGTTTACTAAATCCCCTGAACCATAATTGGCCAAAGCCTCCTTGGCTTTGGCCAATTACGGCTCTCTATTCAGACGGCGCTGTGATTGGCCAAGCATGCGGGTCATAGTGCATGCTTGGCCAATCATCAGCCAGCAATGCACTGCGATGTCGCAGTGAATTATGGGCCATGACGCGCCACACGAATTTGGTGCAAATGGCCCATATCGTTCGCATTTCGTCGAACGATCGAACAGACAATGTTCGAGTCAAACTTGGGTTCAACTCGAATATGAAGCTCATCCCTAATAGTGACCACCACATATTGTCTGGCCCGGGAGTTCTGGAAGGGGTACACTCCACCAGGATAACCAAAGAGCAGCACAGGGAGTAGGGATGAGCTCTATGTTCGCCGAATAGCGAACAATTTGGGGTGTTCGCAGCAAATTTGAAAGCCGCGGAACACCCTTTAAAAGTCTATGGGAGAAATCAAAAGTGCTAATTGTAAAGGTTTATATGCATGGTGAAAAATATATAGTTGCGCTAATATTAACCTTCCAAATGAATACAGAGTATCATCCAATAGCTCAAAATAAAAAATGTATGTGCTCAGATATTTAAAACAAACACAACCACTAAATGTGACTATTAATAAAAATAAAAATGTTAACCTATCCAAAAAGGTCACAGTGTTAATAATAGGGAGTATAAAAATATTCAATTGATAAAACACATGAAATGTCCCAATAAAGTATAAAATACAAAAAAGGTCCCAATAAAGCATATAGAATAAGGTGGGCATTCTTAATTACATTTCAACATCACCATTAGGAATAATCCCTTCGATATTGGAACATACAATCTGATCATCAAATGTATCCAGATACCACTGTGTGATAAGATGTTTTTCCACCAGAAAATTCTTAGATGTCACCAGTATATGTAATAAAAGAGAAAAAACATCATTGCGCAATTAACTTGTATTAGAAAAACAGGCAGCACTACACAGAGTGCACTTACGTAAGCCTGAATGGATAACAGCCCGGAAGACAATCAGCCGCTTGGGGCGCAGTGGATTCTCACACCGCTTGTAACAAGCTGCTGACTTAGCCACAATAGCGTACGTCACTTACTATGAGTTGCGTCACCCGACACGTGACTTTTTTAAGGATCCTTATTAATATTAGCGCAACTATATATTTTCACTATGGTACTTTAGGTGTCTGAACACTTCTTTAGTTTGCAGCTTTTATTATTTGGTTTTCTTCCAAAGTTTTTTGCACTTTATATTCACATATTTTATGATTTCATCTATTTTCACTACAGCGCTTGAGCACATTTTTTAAATTATATGCATGGTATTGTCATAAAAAGTGTTTGGGTACCTAGGTCCTGCCCCAGGGGACATGTATCAATGCAAAAAAAAGTTTTAAAAACGGACGTTTTTTCGGGAGTAGTGATTTTAATAATGCTTAAAGTGAAACAATAAAAGTGAAGTATTCCTTTAAATTTCGTACCTGGGGGGTGTCTATAGTATGCCTGTAAATTGGTGCATGTTTCCCGTGTCTAGAACAGTCCGAGAGCAAAATGACATTTCTAAAGGAAAAAAAGTAATTTAAAAGTATTCGCAGCTATATGAATTGTCGGTCCTGGCAATACACATAAAAGTTCACTGATAAAAACGGCATGGGATTCCTCCACAGGGGAACCCTGAATCAAAATTTAAAAGCAAAATGCATGGGGGTCCCCCCAAATTCCATACCAGGCCCTTCAGGTCTGGTATGGATATTAAGCGGAACCCGTGCCAAAATAAAAAAAAAAATGGCATGGGGTCCCCCCAAAAATCCATACCAGACCCTTATCCGAGCACGCAACAGGCCACAGGAAAAGAGGGGGGACAAGAGAGTGCCCCCCCTCCTGAACCGTACCAGGCCACATGCCCTGAACATTGGGAGGGTGCTTTGGAGTAGCCCCCCAAAGCACCTTGTCCCCATGTTGAAGGGGAGAAGGGCCTCATCCCCACAACCCTTGCCAGGTGGTTGTGGAGGTCTGCAGGCGGGGGGCTTATCGGAATCTGGAAGCCCCCTTTAAAAAGGGGACCCCCAGATCCCGCCCCCCCATGTGAAATGGTAACAGGGTACAAATTTACCCCTACCATTTCACAAAAAAATGTGTGAAAATGGTAAAAAAAAACACAAGACATGGCTTGGGACAAATCCTTTATTAAAAAAATAAAAAATAAAACTGTCCCACAGAGTCTTCTTCTTCTTCTTCTCTCGCTCCGATGGACCAAAAAAGAAAAAAAAAGCCGCACGCTGCCTATGATCTGCCTCCATGGGAGGCACCTACCGTAATGATCGGCCTCTCAGGTGACAGCTCTTTTATAACTAAGGGCAGGGCCACACGATGATGTTGCCGGCTGACCCCGTGCCCCTCTGATGCACAGGGACATCCCTATGGCTTTCCCATAGTGTCAGAGGGGGCGGGGTCGCTCGGTTACGTAACCAGGTGGCCCCGACCCCTCTGACCCTATGGGAAAGCCATAGGGATGTCCCCATGCATCAGAGGGGGGTGGGGTCACCCGTCGACATCATCGTGTGGCCCCGCCCTCATTTATAAAAGAGCTGTCACCTGAGAGGCCAGTCATTACGGCGGGTTCCTCCCATGGAGGCAGATCGGTGGCGGTGTGCGGCTTTTTTTTTTTTCAGTCCGTTGGAGCGAGAGAAGAAGAAGAAGAAGACTTCGTGGGACAGTTTTATTTTTTTATTTTTTTAAAAAGGACTTGTCCCAAGCCATGTCTTGTGTTTTTTTTTTACCATTTTCACACATTTTTTGTGAAATGGTAGGGGTACATCAGTACCCCGTTACCATTTCACACAGGGGGGTCAGGATCTGGGGGTCCCCTTGTTAAAGGGGGCTTCCAGATTCTGATAAGCCCCCCGCCTGAAGACCCCCACAACCACCGGGCAAGGGTTGTGGGGATGAGGCCCTTCTCCCCATCAACATGATGACAAGGTGCTTTGAGGAGCTACCCCAAAGCACCCTCCCCATGTTGAGGGCATGTGGCCTGATATGGTTCAGGAGGGGGGGCACTCTCTTGCCCCCCTCTTTTCCTGTGACCTGCCAGGTTGCGTGCTTGGATAAGGGTCTGGTATAGATTTTTGGGGGGACCCCACGCCATTTTTTTAAAAAATTGTCACGGGGTCCACCTTAAAATCCACACCAGACCTAAAGCTTCTGGTATGGATTTTGAGGGGGACCCCCACGCCATTTTTTAAAAAATTTTGGCACGGGGTTCCCCTTAATATCCATACCAGACCTGCAGGGCCTGGTATGGAATTTGGGGGGACCCCCACGCATTTGTTTTTTAAATTTTGGTTCAGGGTTCCCCTGTGGGGGAATCCCATGCAGTTTTTATCAATTAATTTTATGCGTATTGCTGGGACCGACAATTCATTATAGCCGCGAGTACTTTTAAATTACTTTTTTCCTTTAGAAATGTCATTTTGCTCTCAGACTGTTCTAAACATGGGAAATATGCACCACTTTGCATACTATAGACACCCCCCAGGTATGAAATTTAATGGAATATTTCACTTTTATTGTTTCACTTTAAGCATTATTAAAATCACTGCTCCCGAAAAAATGGCCGTTTTTAAAACTTTTTTTTGCATTGATACATGTCCCCTGGGGCAGGAGCCAGGTCCTCAAACACTTTTTAAGACAATAACTTGCATATAAGCCTTTAAAATTAACACTTTTGATTTTTCATGTTCGTGTCCCATAGACTTTAACAGTGTTTGCGTGTTTGAACAAATGTTTTGCCTGTTCGCATGCGAACCGAACCGGGGGGTGTTCTGCTCATCCCTAACAGGGAGTTATAAAGATGGAATATGAAAACCCAAAGTCCCACCAGTGAAACAATCTATGAGGTCTTCATGTCACGCTCAATAAATTGATCTTTCTTATATATAATCTACCTAATGTTATGCCTCATTTAAAGTTCCATGGGCATTTGATTTGCTTTATGTACGTATGTACAAGGGAGGGACACATGACATTTAGGTACCAGATCACAACCTATTTATTTGTTACACATTGTATTAGGTGGAAGAAACCTTTGCCCAATGTGATCTGATGCTTACATTTTTGTTTTCATATTCAGTAAATTTTTGTGACTCTCTATAACAGTATGACGTTGGTATCATGATAAGTGGAAACCACAACATTTCAGTGGACATACTTTCTATACAGAATAATATTTAGTTCTTTTTGTATATAATACTTATTCATTTTGTAAGTGTTTGGTTTTGTATATATATGATATTGAATTGGATGATATTTGAATGGTTGTTTACTTTATATATTGTTGTGGCCCCCTGTTGGGATTGATGCTTGGTAGTCTGGAGTTTCCCAGGAGTTGCAATGCTTTGGTGGAGCTGCTTCCCATCCATTCCATTTTTGATAGGTGAAGTGAGTGGCCACGTCTACCTCCATCAGCCCCCACTCTGTTTTGTGCATAAGCGGTGGGATTCATCTGCATCGGCACCATGTCCTGCCAGTGGGTGATGTTGGTGCATATTAAGCATCACACTAATATGGAGCATGCTCATGTTGGCATGCATTCATGTGTTTACGCCCTGGCGTGGGTTGCGGCCCTGGCACAATTTTGCCACATGTTCATGGGCTTGGATGGTGAGACCTTGGTTCCTTAGCTGTGGACCCATATGGTGTTTGGGAGGGGTTTATTTTCTCCCCTTTGGGTTAAATTGAAGGGGGCATTCTAGGAAGGATCCTGTTCACCCTAGTGGTGGAGAGCCTTAGCTTACACATCATAGCACATGGTTATTTGTTTGGGTTTGCACATCTTTTTTGATATCTATATGAATTATGTGACCTAGCAGCAATTTCTTACTGTTTATGGCTCTGCAATTTTAGTCCAACATACATTCCTTACTGTGGTTTCTCTATGGTGAAGTTTTCCTTTTTTCCCTCTTCCCATGTCTTTTGTATTGTGGAGGACTCATCCGGCTGCATGGATGACACTGCTCACTTTATGTTGAGCAGTTGTGTGGCCATGCAGCTGAATGGATCTCCCATATGACTGACAATAGGCATTTTTATAACATTTTTTTTTTTTTTGACAGAACAAGTTTGTTAGGTTGGGGGATTTCAACAGGGGTGGGGGCACTTTTGGGCACCGTTCTTTACAGTGCTGTGTCTCGGCCTAGGCCAACAGGGCCTAGGGCGACACTTTGCAGGTGGGGAGGCAAAAAAGCCACCCCCGCACGAAAAAAAGCTCCACCCGAGTCCCGGCTCCCATGGCCACCTCCCGCACAAATACAGCCCCCGGCAGCAGCCAGCTTGCTGCGTGGCCCTTGGTAATATTATGGGCAGGGATTGGAAAGGTGTCCGCGAGCGGTGCTTGCAGTGTTCACAGCCGCCGCTGACTTTTTTTTTATTTGATGATGATGATGATGACTCACTGTTCTGCTCTCAGTCTCTTCTCCTAGGCTGTACGGGTCCATGTAAGTCCATCCGGCCGGGGCGCCGCCCACTAAACATGTGCAGTTTGTTTCGTTCCAAATGAATATTCAGACACAATTTTCGTTATTCGGATTGTCGAATATATCCAAATACCCAAATTACAATATAAACAAATTTTACCGAATGCTCCGAATAACATAAACGAAATTCATCCGAATTTCGGAAATTCAAACTGAAATTAGAATCAAATTTTACATTGATCTCCAGTTGAATTCTAACTACACATATTGCTGAAATCAAAGATTGTGTGTGTTATTAGAGTACCATTTTGAAAAAATGCTGTTTTTGTTAAGCCAATGGTGATTTAAAGAGTCATTGTAATCATTTGATGAAGATTTTTCTTTTGTTTGTTCACTTTGCTACATTTAAATCGAAAACAATATAACATTTTCGTTTCGACCGATTCAAAAATTTATCGATTTGAACGTTTTGAATCTAAAAAAATCAGTAAATTCGAAGAAAATTTGAAAATTCCGAATATGAATTCCAAATACGAATCCTGAATACGAATTGAACGAATCAACCAAATTGAACTAAATGAAATAACTAGATTAACGAATCAAAACAAAACTGAACACATTTTTTCGTCATGCACGTCTACCACCCACTCCTCCTGACTCCTGCTGCGGAGTGATCTCTGAGGGAGGGGCTGGGATTCTGTGCAGTGTCAGCAGCGTGGGTCACGGGCCTCGCGGCGGGGGAGGAAGGAACTGGAAGGCAGCTCAAGCTGCCCAAGGAGCCAACTGACTAACTCTAAGTGGAGTGGAGCAGCCAGAAAGTAAGTTATGGCACTGTGCACTGTGGACTCTTGCAAAGTTTTCAGGGAAGCATTTGCTTTGCTTGGCACTGCATCAAACAGACCTGCAGCTTCTGAAAATCTGCACTAGTGATGCAGCAGCCCATGTTTTCCTGAATGAGTTCATCATCACCACTTCAACTAGCAGGGCCCTGGCATGTACTGATGATTGCAGAATGCAGATGCAATCATTATTATCATTGCACATGCAAAAACACCTAGGTAGGTACCCAGACCAGCGGCATCTTCGTTCCTTGTTTCCTCCTTCTCCTTCTTGGCTCTGTGCTTTTTTTTCCTGCGCTGCAACGGCTGCTGCACTGACCCCCAGTCCCTCCCTGAGTCCTTCACTAAGGTCTGTATTTTTGAAAATGTCTGCCACAGCCTTGGTCTGTGCCTATCCCTGAGTATGGGGCCAGGGGTTGGGAGTGATTGATGCCCCCCTAAAATGGCCAGTGACTGGCCAAAGCGGGTGCACATAATTGGACTGGTGGAAGTGAAGCCTAAAGGTCCGCCTAACCTCCTCCATTCGGCATCCTTACATTACATCTTCTGCCTGGTCCTGGACTCTCTGTGACGATAGGAGGAGAGAGAGAGGAGGACAACTGGAACCCCCAGGCAGCGGCCAGGACAGCAAGTACAACAATTACTATTACTTTTGTGCATGTGCCAAGCAGAATACAAAGTGCTTAACGTGGATAATATATAAAAATCATATTGCAATTAAGTGCTCCATGCATGCTACAAACTCATTAAACAGTCCACAGTCAGTGAAAGTTCATGTACTGCAAAGTGCTCCATGCATGCTGAAATCAATGCAAACTTTGCAGTACATGAACTTTCACTGAATGTGGACTGTTTAATGAGTTTGCATTGATTTCAGCATGTGCAAAGTGCTCCATGCTATAATCAAAACATAACTCGTATACACTAATAAACTGTTATATTATGAAACTGATGAGCCTGCACTGATTGCCACTAATACGATGGCACTCTTAAGCTGCACTGATAGGCTGCACTGGTGACCACTTATAGGCTGCACTGGTGGCCCCTGGTGAGGCTGCACTTATGGCCACTGATATGCTGCACCGGTGGCCCCTGGTGAGGCTGCACTGATTGGCTGAACTGATGGCCACTGATAGCTGAACTGTTGGGCACAGATGAGGCAGCACTCGTAAGCTGCACTGATAGGGCGGGTTTTAATCAGGTAGGGGCGTGCCCTTGAGAAGAAGGGGTGGGTTGTATTTAAATTAGGGGGTGCATGAGTTTAGTCAGGCCTAGGGCAGCACAAAACCTAAATATACCACTGGTTCTGTATATAGGAGAGCTGTGTTTGCCTGTTGGCCCTGTCTATCAGGACCAAACTTGTTGGTTTCTCTTTGGGGAAACGCTCTTCCTGTGTTATCTGTATTTAAAGGGATACATCCGGCCGCATGGCTGACACTGCTCACTCAGTCTTGGATGTTTCTGCAGCCATGCGGCCAGATCTCCCATATAATTGGCAACAGGTATGTTTCTTGCCTGTAACAAAACACAAGCTTTTTTGTCATTTGGTTTCTTCTATGATGTTTCCCTTCCTTTTTTTTTTCAAGATTCTTGTTTTTTCTTTGCATTCTCACTATTCTGGTGATCTTTGGCAAATCACTATTATTTTTTTTTTTAAACAATAGATTTTTATTGGTATATTTGCAAAATATACAAAATTCAGAATGCAAGTAGATTATACATTTCACACATGTACAACTTGTTCGACATTCATGAACTTATTACTTTAAAAGCGTAAACAGCTTAACTGGTAAGGGTACTAAGAAATATTCTCATTGGATCATTGTGCAATTCTCGAGTCTGTCACCCCTTGTGGGTACATACTGTAAACAGACTTTCTGCATAGATTTTCAAAGTTGGCCCTGAGAGGACCTTACTGAGGGTCCACTCAAACATATTGTTATATAAGTTCCTTGTAAGCTTGTTGTTAACCAATAGTACTAATAAACTTAGATTGACTAATATACATTTGTTAGACTTTCTCATTTTCTTAATATGAGGTAAGCCGTGTTTTATTGCTATGGTGTGTGCTAACCATAATACCAATTCCTGTTTGACCATACTCAACGATGTATTGTACCACTAGACATTAGATGGTTATATTTCAGTAGTGAAGAAGCTGGGATAACTGTCATCCATGTGAGGAGGCATATTTAAAGGAACTCCAAGCTTCCCAATGTTTGTGGAAACTCGGGGTTCTCCTTTCTGTATATGCTAACATTTTTTCCATAGTGAATTGAGCGTTCACTCTGGAAACGATTTCTGCAAGCTCGGGAGGTGTTGACTAACGCCACCCTTTGGCTATTGCTATACGTGCGGCAAATAAAACATGTGTTACAACTCTTCTCATCAAGGGAGGATAGTTTTCGATACCTAGGCTCAGAAGAGCAAGAGCAGGGCTAATGTCACAGTCAGAGCTGGTGATAATTCTAAGTAGTTTCTGTATTTTTAGCCAGAAAGGTTTGATAATTGCACAGTTCCAGAATATATGGAGGATATTGCCAATAGCTTGACAGTTTCTCCAACAAAGAGATGTGTTACTAGGATTCATTTTGTTTAGTCTATACGGAGTTATGTACCATCTATGTAAGAGTTTTTGTGCATTGTCCCAGTGATCTACACATGCTGAAGATTTATGATTGTATTTTATCGCTTCATGCCATTGGGACAAAGAGGATTCTTTGTGTAACTCAAATTCCCATTTTACCATACTGGGGGATTTGGATTGCAAGTAGAGGGGGGTGGTAAATTTGTAAAAGAGCGATATTCCCTTCCTAGTGTTGGAGGTTTTGCTTAAAAGGAAGTCCCACAGAATCTGTGGTATAGTTATTTGTTGTGGTGTGTTTTTGCCTTTGTAGTGCTGTATTTGATATGTTCTATATCTATCTATCGCATTTTGATGTGGTGGAGCAGGTGTGGTGAAGTTGTATCCCGAGGATTTCCATGTTTGGACTGAGAAGTTTGGGATTAGGTGTTCGTAGGATGCTAGTGGTATATTTAGTTTTTTAATTGGGGTGTCTGTAAGGTGATTATGCACTAAGGAGGACCAGGCATCTATTGTTGCTTGTATAGTTAAGTAAGGTGGGGTTTCTGGTCTGTAGTGTATACATGCTGCTGTAGCCAACGCTGGGAGGTCATGGCCTGGTGTTACTGTGCGTTCAATATCTGACCAGCGGTTATCTGTTTGGCAGGAGAACCAGTATTTCATTTGATCCAGTATTGCAGCTTTATAGTATGTCTGTGCATTCGGTAGTCCTACCCCCCCTAGATGTTTAGGTTTATATAGGTGGGCCAGTGCTATTCTGGGTTTTTTTTCCCCCCCATATGTACGTTTTCAGGCATTTCTCCAGTTGTGTAAAAAATTTCTGGGGGATTGGTATGGGTAGTGATCTAAAATAGTATAGTAGTTTTAGTAATATTTGCATTTGGTATGCAGCTATCCTCCCCAACCAGGAGAGATGTAGTTTGTTAATTTGAAGTAATTCCTCTTCTATTTTGATTAGTAATGGAGGGAAGTTTTATGAATATATTTTGGAGGAAGTGGAAGTTAGCTGCACACCAAGATAGGTGATGGAAAGGGGGGTCCCAATTGCAGGGAAAAATACTTTTTAATCTTGTTTTGGTATTATTTGGTATATGGAGAGAAAGTGCATAGCTTTTGGTTGTATTAACTTTGTAAAAGGAGATTTTCCCAAATGTATGTAACAGTGTTTTGACAATGGGTAAAGAAGTTGCTGGATTTGATAGGGAAAGGATTATGTCATCAGCAAACAGACCTATTTTATGGCTGACAGAACCGACTTTAATGCCTTCTAGTTTGTCGTTTGCTCTGATAGACTCTGCTAGCGGTTCTATGACCAGAGAAAAGATAATTGGGGACAGTGGGCACCCTTGTCGGGTACCATTGGTTAGTGCAAAGGGATCAGATAGCAAGCTAGAGGTGAAGACTCTTGCAGATGGATCTGAGTACAGAGACATAATTGCTGAGTGTATTAGTCCTGATAGGCCAAATTTGAGTAATGTCCTGGACAGGTATCCCCAATGGACCCTGTCGAAGGCTTTTTCTGCGTCTAATGCTAAAAAGATGCTGGGCTGCTTGCTTAGTTCTGATATATGCAGGAGGTCAAGCATCCTTCTTGTTCCATCTGGTGCCTGTCTGCCCTTCACAAAGCCTACCTGGTCGAGTCCTATAAGGGAGGGGGTTATTTCCATAAGTCTGTTTGCTAAGATTTTTGCGTATATCTTTAAGTCGGAATTTAGTAGGGAAATAGGCCTGAAGTTTTGTGGGTCTGAAATATCTTTACCAGGTTTAGGGATGGTGATAATGATAGCTTGGAGCATTTCTTTTGGGAAGGCGCCATCGGAGGCTGCTATATTGAAAATTTTTACCAGTTCAGGGGCAAGGATGGCAGAGAAAGCCTTGTAATATTCAGTGGAGAATCCGTCTGCTCCTGGCGATTTGTGCATGGGTAGAGATTGAATAACAGATTCAACCTCTGTGAGTGTGATGGGTGCATTAATTTTTTGTAGGGAAGTTTTGTCTATCGAGGGTAGATGAACATTCTGTAAGAATTGTTCAATCTCTGTGTCCGAGGGTTGGTAAGTGTTTGGGTCATTCTTGAGATTGTATAAGGATTCATAATAATCCTTAAAGGTGTTGGCGATATCTTTGGGATTTTGGTATATTATTTTGGTACTGTGGTGTTTGATATTTTTGAGATTAGATCTTGCCTGTTTCTTTTTAAGCTGGGAGGCTAGGATTTTACCTGCTCTGTTGTTTTGGGAGTAGTAGGAGAGTTTGAGTTTTTTTAAAAAAGTATCATAGTCCGCTCTAATTTCCTGTCTTACTGCTTCTCGGCATTCATTGAGATTTTTGAGTATCTCCCTTGAGGAGGTAGCAGGATTCTTGTGTTGAGCTTCTAAATCTGCTATCTTCTCAAGTAGTTTTGTCATGCGCTGCTGTTTCTTTTTCTTTTCCCTAGAGGCTACCTGTATAAGGGCGCCTCTAGCGAATGCTTTGTGCGCACACCAGATAGTCATAGGCGAGCAATCTCCATTATTATTGAAATGAAAGAATTCTGTAAGTTTCGTTGCAATTTCGTCCCTAATTTTGGGGTGTGATAGAAGAAATGTGTTGTTACGCCACAGTGGTTTGTGGGAGTGTTTGTTGGCATCCACAATCTCAATAGTCACTGGAGCGTGGTCAGACCAAGTGATATTGTGGATGTCAGCTTTTATTACATTTTGCAGAGTATACAGGTCGGTGAGGAAGAAATCTATTCTAGAATAGCTCTTATGTACAGCTGAATAAAATGTGTAGTCTCTCTCGGTGGTTCTAAGGCAGCGCCAAGGGTCGTAGAGCCTCTCTTCGTGGCACAGCGAGTCTAGAGAGGGCCGCTTCTTAGAGGCCATCGAGGACACATCTAATTCTGTGTTCATAATCAAGTTAAAATCACCACATATTATTAAGTTGCCTTTTTGCACCTTTTTTGCCTTACCTACCACTTTGCGAACAAACCTGAGAGTTCTAACATTAGGTGCATACAAGTTGACTATCGTATACGTGACATGGTCCAGTTCTGCGACTACAATCAGAAATCGACCTTGGGGATCAACATGTTCCTGTAAGAGAGAGAAGGTTAGTGTGTCCTTGAAAGCAATCATCACTCCGTTCTTCTTTGTCGTATTCTTGGCCATATATACGTGTGGAAATTTGGGATGTGTACATTTCGGGGAGTTATCACTGGTGAAATGAGTTTCTTGTACGCATAGAATGTCACATTTCTCTTCCAATGCAGACTTCCAAAGGGCTCTTCTCTTGTAGGGGCTATTCAAACCTCTCACATTGTATGACATCAGTTTAAGATTCATTCTTGTGGAAGGTTGCGCAGCAGTGCCATCTAGTGGTAATTCCAGAAATTGGAGTGGAGATGTTGGGCATGGTCAAAATGCATGGAATTTGAGAAAGCAATGTCCTCATAGCCTTGTAAGGGAACAGTGTAATTGAACAAACTTGAACTTTTGACAAATAATGAGACGTAGACCGCAGGTATTGCGGGTAGTAGGTCACGGGAATCATCTCGTAACTAACGTAGGGGGTTCAAAAAGGTAAACCCTTAAACAGCCGAACATCGGGTGGTTGATTGTAAAGAGCAACTTCCTGGAAGGTTGCAAAGTACCATAACTAGCCAGATGACAGTTGTGAGAGGAGAGTACTCACTGAAAGGAAATATCTTCTAGTAGTATAGCTTTAGGCAGGTTGCTGCTAATATTTCTTAGCTGTACGTTGGTTGTTGCGTCTGGGATAGTGTGATTTAGGGTCCTCAGGTACTGCGTCTGCTGGGAGTAGGCGCCATTTTCGGAGGAGGTCCAGGCCCTTTTCAAGCGATGTTATCGCATGAGATTCATTGTTCATTTCAACCAGAAGTTTTGCAGGGAAACCCCATTTGTAGAGGATCTTATTGTTGCGCAAAATCTTAGTGATAGGTACTAAGTTGTGCCTGGCTGATAGGGTGGCTTGCGACAGGTCTGCATATAGTGCGATACCAGCATAAGGGTCAGGAAGAGAGGGATGCTGTCTTGCAAATCGCATGAGTTGGTCCTTGATGTGGTAGAAATGAATTCTTGCTATCACATCCCTAGGTATTTGTTCAGGTAGGAAGGATGGTTTTGGCAGTCTGTGTGCCCTGTCAATAGTGATGTCTGCTGGGCTTAGAGAAGGGAGGACAGTCATCATGAGTTTTTGCAGGTAGGTAGTGATCTCTGTGGGTTTGACCGTCTCAGGGATCCCCCTAAATTTGACATTGTTCCTTCTGGCCCGATCTTCCATATCCGCCATTTTGAGGCGCATAGCCCTGATTTCATCTTCCACTTCAAAGTGGGCATCTACCAGTTCATTGTGTGCTAGGGTGAACTCCTCCATTTTATTCTCTACATATTCCACTCTGTTGCTGACAGCTGAGATTTCCCTTTTTGTGTTGCTCATAAACATTGCCATATCAGATTGAAGAGCTCCCCTCAGTGTCTGCAGCATCTCCTTCATTGTGGTGTCAATAATAGGCTGACCTGAGGTGGGGAATGCATCTAGCTGCTCTGCCTGTGTGGATGATTCATCCATTTCATTCCCTGCTGCTCCTGCCTCATCCTCATTTTCCCCTCCTTCCCCAAGCCTCCTTTTTTGTTTAACAGGGCTGCAGAATGGGGAGGATGACAAGGGATTGTCATTTAAATGTGACTCACCCGAGGATGGCGTCGGATTGCTGTATGTCTGTGCTGTGGAGCTGGAAGAACGGCTCCCGGTGCCGGCGCCATCTTGGATTTTTCGGCCCTCAGCAGGGCGGAAGAATTCCGTTAATTTTCGGGGTGCCTCTCTCTCCTTACGCTTAAACATCGTGCCCGCTGTGTACCCCTCGCTCTCCTCTCTTAAATTGTGTGCTTTGTTGCTGTTTTTGGTGCGCTGTGAGCCGCTGAGATCACCCGGTGTGTCAGAGCTCTCCTCTCACACGTCCATGAACTCTAGCTGCCGGCTCCGCCCCTCGGCAAATCACTATTATTAACATCAATATTCCCACCTCATTTGCTTAATTTGTTACTTTCATGCATGAGATACTCTAAAAATTTTCCTTTGAGTGGCACATGGAGGGAGGCCTTTGTATACAGGGTTTAAAATCCTGCTTTCTTTGTGTCAGGGAAATGGCCGTAGGAGAGCTGGCAATGTTGCCAATACTGGTAATGGGTGCATCCAGCACAGAAGGATGAACGGGTGCACGCAAATACGTGATGGAGAACGCTCATGTGCAATGGTGCTAACTGGTGAACACGCTGTCATGTGCCTGATAGGAGACTCTCTTATATCTCCTGTCCTGGCCCCACTGAGGATAAGACAGAGGAAGCCAAAGGACAGGAGGGACACGAGTGCCTGATGTGGATGATTCTGGGCTGGCAGCTTGTCAGGGCTCTGGAGACTGGTGTATGCAGCGATGTGCAGAGCAGGAGACAGCCAGGAAGGCACCCGAGGATTAACCGAAGCCAGGATCATAGACAGAAGCAGAGTCTCAGGAATAGCCAGGGTCATAGGAACAGGAAGAGGATACACAGCCAAGGTCAAAGAACAAGCCAGCTCAGAAACTAGAAGAGCACACAGGATCAGATTAGGATACAGAACACAGATGAAGATCAGTTAGCAAAGGATAGGAGGCACGACTCCCTTTAAATAGGCCATCTGACACCAAGAGGGATTATGCCCGCACGCGTACGCATGGGCACCCATGATCGTGGACTCTCACACGCATGCGCACGCCTGTTAGCCATTTTTAGGGAAACTCTATGTGCCAGACGTCTCACAGGGATTCCCTGACACACTTGTGACAGATGCAACCTCTCACTGGCCCATATAAGACAGCTGCTGAGCCTATCAGATTGCTGGATTGTCATCAGCCTTCCTGTGTTCCTAAACCTCTGTGCATATTCCCTTGGATTTCTTATTGTGACCCGGCTTGCTCCTGACCGGTCTGATCTGCTCTCCTGGCTTTGACCTCATTGGCTTGAACTACCGACTCTGCTGCTGTCTCCTGTGTATGGCTCCTGCTTGCATTACGGACTTTGATACTATTAGCTACTCCTGGCTTGCCTACCTGTGTATGACCTCGATCTCCTGTTCCTGCTACCTGCCTCCGCTTTCTGACAGATCCACCATGTTTGACCCCTGGCCTGGCTTTCATTACCGTCTTCTGTGTTCACTGTTGCCAAGTACTACTGTGGTTCCCTAAGAGACTTCTGCCTAGCTGTGTATCCTGCCTCATCCAGTATAAATCAGGTGAACACCATTTCTACTCTTCAGTACCCATCTGGCTACCTGTGCTTCTTTGGGCGCTGCACCTCCTGTACCATCTTCAGAGGTGTACTGCAGTTAGCCGCAAGGTGAGCCCTCTCAGCATTTTGGCCTCCAACCAGGTATGTGACAATTTGACTTTTTTTTTTTCCACACAAAGGACTTTGGGTTTTCATATTCCATCTTTATACCTCCCTGTGCCACTCCTTGGTTATCCTGGTGGGGTGTACTGTACAACTTCCACAAAAGACTGGAAACAGGAAGGTAATGCAGGTAGCCTGGTATTGTCATTTGACTTTAATGCAAAGTCCAAGAATCTTACATAGCAACCCATAAAACATGCTTTAGGTGATCGGGCATCAATAACTTTGGCTACAATTACTCTCCTTCCCTCACCCTCCCTATTGTTTCAGAAAGGTATGGATCTTGTAGTAGGTGTGAGTTCCCACCAAGGTACTAGAGTACCTAATATTCAACCTTACCACTTAAAAAGGGGCTTCAGTCTCCTCCAAAATATTAAGTCAGCAGTTAAAAAATACTGTAGATGATGACTTTTAATATAAGCACATTTACCTGTTCAGGGGTCCAGCGCTGTCCTCACCTGAGTCGTTCTTTACTGGGCTTCAGGTTCCTAGAGATGGTATCTTAACTAAGGCAACCCAGCTGTGAAACAATGCACTGCACTTTGCAAATGTGTCCAAAAAGGCTCTGGGCATAGGAGGGTGAACCTCCGCTGGGATTGGGAAGTGGTAGCGAGTACCTGTCAAAACCAGGTTACCACTTCCCCCCAAATAAATGAAATGCCAAATGCTAAAGAGGAGGGGGTGAGGCAAACAAGTGGAACTTCCCATTTGGATGAAGTTCCACTTTAACAAGAGGGGTTACACTCGTGTAATACTACCAGATAACTTCCTTCACATTTTTCCCAATAATGACAGCTGATAGGGAACTTATCTGCATGATAGTAAATGAGTTGTAGTTCATGGGCTAAGAATCAGACAAACAATATTAACAAATATGCACTTTTACAAAAGGCACTTACAAGTTTGGTCCTGGAAAGTTTGGCTGCAGTATTTGATCTGTTTCTGAAGAGCAGGGACTAGTCATCACACAATAAGACATATTTTATAACTCCTAGGTAATATAGAATAAAAAGTACAAATTACATTTATAGCATTCATATCGCCTTTAATGGGAACCTCAGTGCACTGTTAAAAGTTTCCAGTGGTGGAACAGAAAACCTATTCCATCTCAATACTATACTCCCAATTACTACAAAGAAACCATGCCCTCGATGGGGTGATCCCTGCTGAAAGCCTGGTTGAAAGATCTCCCGAATATAAAGGACACCACAAAGCTCTTGGAGGGCTATAAAACAATTTGCAAAGTAACTGTAAATGAGCAATGGAGAGGGACACAATTCTCTTTCCATGGTCAAAAAGGAGCTGAAAATTCTATTGTATCTGAAAAACTGAATACTATGCTACAAGACTTTGGATCCATCAAAACGATTCTTCACACTCTGGAAAGCCTTCATGGAGCACACTTTCTCTTTGACTGAAATCCACCAGCTCATGTACACCTTTCAGTTTACCTCCTGGTATGCCAAGGCAAACCTTAAAAACTCTCTGGGCAAACTCAAACTGCCAGACTCTGTGCCCACTCTTGGTAATTAACCCCCTCAACCTAGCGGGGTCTCCTCCTATGATCACAACACCACCCTATGTACAACCCCTGTACCATCTATTCCCAGTACATAAACTACTTTGTAAAAGATCCTGAGAGCCCTGTAAGCTAAGTGCCCTAGTCTAGTTTATATTTATGCCTTTGTATGCTTTCCCCACCTTGGATTGTAGGTCATGTCATCTCTTTTTACTGCTATATCCATGGTGTTGGAAAACTATACCTGTCTCATCCATGCTTTGCAGTTCAGTTCTAACAGTAAATATACCTTCATCCCTGAATTTTTGGGTTACGTTAGGTAGTATCAGCTAGCCATATTTTACCTAGCTACATGCATTGTAAAAACTCATGTTTCTTGATCCCTGTTTCAATGCCCTAATGCATGCTATTATTTGATGTATACCTACATTATCTCTTTTGTTCACTTTTATCGCTTCGCTGTACTGAGAAAAATCTGAATAAAGATATATTAAGTGTAGCGCTGGTAGATTTTCAATCTACTGCTTATAGGTAAATTTAGTGGGTTATCTGTTCATACATAATCAGATTTGCCTCTGTTCCAACTTGATTGAGTTGCATGTAGTTTCACACTGTGCCTGTGGGTGTCGTTGTCACCGTGGGTCGGTGTTGAAAAGGCAACACGTTAAAGTGTATGAGTGCTCCTCTGTCCCGGAGATAACTCAATGGAGGTGGCCCTCCAAGTTGCATTCTGGGAGAGGGTATTTATGGAACAGACGCCATGTTCTAGGGTTCGTTTCGTTCCACCTGCTGGCCCTCCTGGCGGACAGGCATGTGTTAGGAGTACTACCGCGTGGTCCTCCGATCGGGAGGCCCACGTTGCTGCAGCGTGTGGGTGGGCCCAGAAGCCTGTCTGGGGCCTACTACAGCGGCAGGGGAATGGTCCTGGGCTGTCTGTCCTACGGGAAGTAGCTGGAGAACTGAGAAGATCCCAGGGGAGGACCCATCATGGAAGGATCATGCAGAGTGCTGGTCTGGAGAGGGGCCTGGTGACTCAGTTGGAGGACATATCCTAAAGTTATCTTACCGCATAGTACTGCCAGGTTGGCTTAAAGGTTCTAGTGCTGTGTTTGCTATCCATCGTAAACCATTACATCCTGTGGCAGAGGATCGTACAGGTTTTGTTCTATTCAAGTCTGTGGCAGAGACTTTTGTTCGTGCTGCGTACTGGCTGCTAGGTTAGTGAGAGAAACCTATCCAGGCCGGCAAAGATTCAACTCTAAGAGGAAAGTACATTCACCTACAAGATTTCAATTCCTAATAATACACTAAGAAAAGGTATTTGAACTTCCCTGCAACTCTTCTTCTACCTATTTCCTGCTACTTCCTACAGTTACGTTTATTAAAGCATTGGAAAAGATACTCAAGTGTCCGGTGCCTACATTGTCTGGTATTAAACTCAATGGGACCCTAGTTCTGGTGAAATAGAGGTAACGAAGGTGACGGTAACAGCCCACTTTAAACCAGCAGCTAGTAGTTATTGCTACATAAGAAAAAAAAAACAATTATACTCTGTGCTCCAAAAATACGACTATAATAAAAAAAACAATCTGTTCAAAAAAAAAAGTTTTGGAAAATCCATTTAGTAAGCCAGTTCAAAGTCAAGGGTGTGAAACTCTGTTACAAGTGTGATGCTAGCACATTGTGTGTGGTTTTAGAAAAGTCTAATCCACATTTTTTTTTTTTTGTTGCATAAAGATTTTATTGAGAAAAAGAAAAAAAAATACCAAATACAATCTTGATATGTACATTTATGGCTCAGCGAGCCTGTAAGATAATACACAGCTGCATATATAGTTAACAACAGAGAGCTATACTGAGGTAAGATTCTGTATTTCTAAGCTGTGAGCAATGAGTCAAATGTGGCTTTGATGCTTAGGAGTGCGTATTTTCAGCAAAAGATAATATGGGGATGAGTTAAGCAAAGGGGAAGAGAAGGGGGAGGGGGTGTTATATACAGGGGGGAGTGTGGATGAGGAGAGGGGGTGAGGTCCTCACCAACTACCCTCTCCAGCTTATAGGGCTCACTACCCTTAAAGATATCACAGTTGGGTTTGAATTTTAAATTAGGCTTTGATAGCAGAGGCGATGTCACTCCGGTTAGGAGTTATGTTGATTTCGACTTGAAATCTTGGAACTTCTGAAAGCAATCCAGGATTCCCAGGTGTTCGTGAATTTGGAGATGTTATCCAAGGCAGTATATATCAGCTCTTCCATCTCGGCTACACGATTTATTCTGTTAATCCACTTGGAGACAGAAGTAATCCAGATTTTTAACTAGAATTATGTTGGTGCCAGTGTTCATTTTGTCAATGAAAACATTTTTGTCATTTTCGTCAGCGGTATATTTCCAGTGACGAAAACAAAACGAAAAAGGACCCCACGTTTTTGTCAATTGATGAAAGCTGTGATGAAAATAACTCAATTTTTGTCAACGAATGCAAAGGAAATGAAAATGTGAGGGAGGGACATTTACCCATGTGAACTTTCATTTTTCTTTGGAGCTCTGCCTGTAGGGCCCATGAGTGCTTCCACTCCCAGCCAGCAAGGTAGCGAGTAGCGACTGTATCATGCTTACCACTGTGCAGCATTACTTAGACAACCATCCAGAGAACTGTGCATTAAAGGCCTCCTGAGAGTCATGACTCATGACCGTCCAGAGCACTGCGCATTACAGGCCTCTTTGGCATGTAGTTCACCAGAGCTTCACACTGGAGTTCTCTTCCACTCCTCCATGATGACATCACAGAGCTATTGGATGTTAGAGACCTTGCGCTCCTCCACCTTCCATTTGAGGATGCCTCACAGATGCTCAATAGGGTTAAGGTCTGGAGACATGCTTGACCAGTCCATTACCTTTACCCTCATCTTCTTTAGCAAGGCAGTGGTTGTCTTGGATGTGTGTTTGGGGTCGTTATCATATTGGAATATTCATACATTCATGGTTCCCTCAATGAACTATAGCTCCCCAGTGGCGGCAGCACTCATGCAGCCCCAGACCATGACACTCCCAACATCACGCTTGACTGTAGGCAAGACACACTTGTCCTTGTACTCCTCACCTGGTTTCCACCACACACGCTTGACACCATCTGAACCAAATAAGTTTATCTTAGTCTCATCAGACCACTGGATATGGTTCCAGTAATCCATGTCCTTAGTCTGCTTGTCTTCAACAAACTGTTTGCGGGCTTTCTTGAGCATCATCTTTAGAAGAGGCTTCCTTCTGGGGCAACAGTCATGTAGACCAATTTGATGCAGTGTGAAGCATATGGTCTGTGCACTGACAGGCTGACCCCCCACCCCCACCCCTTCAACCTCTGTAGCAATGCTGGCAGCACTCATACATCTTTTTCCCAAAGACAACCTCTGGATATGATGCTGAGCACGTGCACTTAACGTCATTGGTCGACCATGGTGAGGCCTGTTCTGAGTGGAACCTGTCCTGTTATACCACTGTATGGTCTTGGCCACTGTGCTCCAGCTAAGTTTCAGGGTCTTGGCAATCTTCTTATAGCCTGGGCAATCTTTATGCAGAGCAACAATGTTTATTTTCAGATCCTCCGAGAGTTCTTTGCCATGAGGTTCCATGTTGAACTTCCAGTGACCAGTATGAGAGAGTGAAATTTAACACACCTGCTCCCCATTCGCACCTGAGACCTTGTAACACTAATGAGTCACATGACACCGGGGTGGGAAAATGGCTAATTGGGCCCAATTTGGACATTTTCACTTAGGGGTGTACTGCCTTCTCTTGTCAGTGGTTTAGACATGGATGTTGTGTGTTGAGTTATTTTGAGGGGGCAGCAAATTTGCACTGTTATACAAGCTGTACACTTACTACTTTACATTGTAGCAAAGTGTTATTTCTTCAGTGTTGTCACATGAAAAGATATAATAAAATATTTACAAAAATGAGAGGGGTGTACTCACTTTTGTGAGATACTGTATATATGCTTATAATAATAAGGGTATTTTATACATATTGTACATGATTTATAAAATTATTAGTTTAAAGGCAACATATATTTTTTCTGTAAATACACACTATACAAGCACTATATATGGGGGAGTATTTTATATACACTTAAGTATTTTATAGATATGGCACTATGCACACACAATAGTACAAATAAAATACAGTATATATTGCCTTTTCAATATATATTGTAATAGTTAGGGTTTTTATAGGTGTGTTCTCTTTAAATATATAGTTTTATAATTAGGGATATATAGAATGGATGACGATTTTATTTGCTGCATGGTTAGGAATGGAGACTGGATCTATCACTGGCAATGTTGCCATGGACTGCTGAAAAAATTGAGCCACGAGGAGTTAAGGGTGTTAGCATATTTAGGTAGAGAAGGACATGCAGGACACACCGCTCCTGAAGATGTCCTGGATTAATGAAACGCATTGGATGGGGCCTTGGCTAATATATCATTTTCACTATTTAGAATTCATGTCTGCATTCCTGTATGCAATAGTGGGTGAGGCAGCATTCACTGCTTGTCTGATGCAGTATCCAGGTGCCAGGAAGGGCACTTTTGAATGTGAATGTACACTTTGATTTTATATTTTTACATACATGGAATTACACTAAATTGCACTTATCCTGTTTGGTTATAAGTGTATCAATGTGGAGCTGAAGGAGAAGAACAGGTATCCTTAATGCCATATCCAATACACAAGCGATTGTGAGTGTTAGTGAGTCTTTTGTACATCGGGGCATGGTTGAGCACTAAGGAGGAGGTGCTTTTTAGTACAAGCACATAGGAGTGTGCAAGGAGCACTTGTTTTTCACAAGATGAGTTTTTTCATCACTAAAATAGGATTTTAGGATATGGATTCTTTGGTCATTAAATTTATAACTGAGTTCATGCTTAAAACCCTGGAGAACAGATTCATGGACTATAGCAAACACATTTTTTACTTTATGTAATTTATGGTTTTTACACTATGGAGCACAGAGAATTGAATCTTTATTTATATGATTTTGCCACTAAGCACCAAAATATGTTTATATTTATTTAATGATTTTTATTGAAGAAAAAGGGTATTTTAAAGCTCTGCACTGTTTGATAGCTTGATTAAATGGCTTGTGTATTTAGGAAGTTACAAGGACACTGCATTTCTGCAAGATCAACAGGTATTTTCTGCAAAAATGTGTGCACTTACATTAAATATCTTCACCTGTAGATGGTATTTACTTTAAAATAAAAGATTAACGCACAAAGTGAATCAAACAAACAAGTGAAATCTAAAGCAAAAAAGCAACGGCTTGAAGTGGGATAAACATTATAACAATAAATAAACAAATGAAGCCATGCTAGTACTAACATATATAAAAATGACAGTAAGTGAACCAAAAACCACAAATGTTAATTTCAGTAGAATTGAGCATATAAAGTCTTTCAAGCGCAGGTGAGTGTGCATATATTATACATTGAAACTGGTTGAAACAGCACCCAAACACCACTCAGACTTGTGAACCTCCACCTCATTAAATGCAAGTGTAGCAATAACTCTCGGTGGAGCTGCTCATTTAAGCGGGCTTGTTACCTTCACTTTCAACACCTCTGTTTCACCGGCACCGGGTCCAGGGTTCCGTTGAGTTTACCTCTTTACGATATAAGCACCAAACACTTGAGTAGGTTTTCCAATGCTTTAATGAAACGAAAGAGGGATGTAGCAGGAAAGAGGTAGTAGAAAAGCTGCAGGGAAGCTCAAATACCTTTCTGTTGTATTTCTTCAGAATATTCTTTGTAATTGAACACTTGCAATTGAATAGTCCCTTTTTCGTAGGATTCAATCTTTGCCCACCTGGATAGACATCTCTCACTTGCCTAGCAGCCAGCATGTAGCACGAACAGAAGTCTCTGCCACAGACTTATCTGGAATAAAACCCATACCATCCTCTTCCACAGGATGTATTGGTTTGTGGTGAAAGTCAGATACAGTACTTGAACCTTTAAGCCAACCCGGCAGTACTATACTGTAAGATTACTTCGGAATGCGTCCTCCAACCAAGTCACCAGGCCCCTCTCCAGACCAGCACTCTGCATGATCCTTCCATGATGGGTCCTCCCCTGGGATCTTCTCAGTTGTCCAGCTTCTTTACTCAGGAAAGACAGCTCAGGACCATTCCTCTGCTGCTGTGGTAGGCCCCAGACAGGCTTCTGGGCCCACCCACACACCGCAGTGATGAGGGACTCTGGAACGGAGGACCGCGAGGTGGTATTCCTAATGCATACCGGTCGGCCAGGAGGGCCAGCAGGTGGCTGAAAACAAACCCTGAAACATGGCATCTGTCCCATAAATACCCTCTCCCAGAATGCAACTCAGAGGACCACCTCCACCGAGTTATCTCCGGGAAAGAGGAGCACTCATTCGCTTCAACACGTTGCTTTTCCAACACCTGCCGACAGTGACAACGACACCCACCGCCACAATGTGGAACTGCATGCAACGTCAGCCAAGCTGGAACAGAGGCAAATCTAACTTCCTATAATAAACGACCCACTAAATTTACCTATCAGAGGTAGATAAAAATCTACCAGCGCTACACAAGCTTACCAGAAGCAGGCTAAATCATGCTTGCGGCTTACAACCCAGCCAGGGTCTTTATCCAAGGGATGGGGATTGGCAACACACAACGACTCTTGGTATGCAGTAAACAGGGCATCAAGCAGGGATACGGCGACTCCATTATCCGTTTGCCATAGACAAGGCAGTATTACCCAATAAAAGTAAACTCGCCATAGTGTAATACGTAATACACAGGTTTAATAGGATAAAACATTGCGCTTACACAGAAGGCATCAGTATTAGCATAAATGGTAAAAAGCTGGCCGGCTATTGAACACCCGTCCTCTTGGGAACTCAGCGCAATGACATCAGCACGCCACTCCTCCCGATGCACGTTTTGTCACAAACTGACATCTTGGTATTTACTGCTGGCTGAAGCTGGTAATTAACTAACAGAGCATATGAGGTTATGAGCTGTGTGATTTTTGTTCTTTGAGTTCTACACAAGGAGTTGCAGAGCAATGAAAAGCTTTGAAACAAATCTATAATAATATTGTGTGGGGGCTGTGATTATGGTGGGGGACTGTGTTTGTTGTGAGTGGGCTAAAATTGCTGTGAGTGGGCAGAGATAGATGAGAGAGGGCTGTGTGAGGCTTTCTCTCTAAAGTGTACTGCAAAAAACAAACACATAGCACATTCCAAGGGATAATGGAACAGGGTTAAACCTACAGCATTAATGTCAATTGTAGCAGGGGTTTATATTTTAACCTTTCCCCATTTAAACAACCACGTCTTCCCAGATTATTAATGTGATTCAGTGCACTATTCCCACTCTATGTATGCATTACTTGAACAACTGTTTGAGGACAAATACTGTTGTACAATATATGAGCAAGTTGCTTGTTTTGTAGGCCAGATCCTGGATCAAAATAATCAGCTGGCAACATTACAGAGTCATAACAACTTGGAGAGGAGTTTGGACCATACCTATGGAGACATAGAGGAAATGCATTTGCATTAGGTCCGTGCCAGGGCAGGATCTAATACTGTACATGTCATTTAACTTTTGTGGGCAGTATTACATTTTAATAACAGAGAAAACTATTGGCTCTTTTTTGGTCTCTATATGCATGTCTTCCTATACAAGGAGGTGACATGAGAGGATAACCCAGCTACATCAGATGATTAACCCTTGAAGGGGAAAAGTGTATTTTGACCATACTGTTCACTCATTGGTCAAGTTTTGGAGGTGAGTTATTGGTGGTAGAGGCACAAGTAACACTGTTAATTTCCTTAATTGAAGGATATTTCACCTATAAACACTTTGGTGACTTTACTTTGGACTTTTGCTACTACATTTACTACACAGACTATCATTTTTGATATTTTGGTGTATATATTTCTTTGTACACGGATGTACTGTCCATAAATATTGATTAAACACTGATTTGTATTATGAAGTATTAAATATTGAGCTGCACCATATACTTTCCACATAACTGTATATGGCATAAGACACTGGAATAGAACATATATAACATAATAAGTTTCATAGTAAATAATGAAAGGTATTTCCAGAATATAATATCCTCTATAAGATCAGCTGTCCAACCAAAAGTGTCATGCTGCCACCAACTGTCATTTTGTAATTTCCACACCAGTATGGTTGATGGCTTTCTCCTTCAAAGGAAATCTTCCAGGATATGGTGGTGAGGCCATCTGGATATACCAGAATCATAAGAAAAGCATAATTCTGGGGTCTGCTAGGTAGGTCAGAAACCCCTGATGCCAGGGGACTAGGACCAACCAATGAACAATTTATTATTGAATGCTTGTACAGACCCAATGTTAGTGCACAAGATAAAATCAATATCACACATTTAAAGGCTAATCAGCAACAATAAACACCCTCCAGAGCAAAGGGTAGGTAGCACAAGACTTTGAACTACAAAAGAACACACAGGAGCTCTGAGAAAGGGGATGCATCCCCGAAACGCATCAGTTGCTGACACTGTCTACTTCTCAGTTGCCATGTTGATTGACCATCAGAGAGTGTTATGTGCAATTTCTTCTGTCCTTTGTGAGTATTCATTTGGCTGTTTGGTTTCTTTTAATAAACCTTGGGTAATGCACTAGGCGGTAGCTTCCCCTGTGTGTTCTTCATAGCTGGAAGTTGCATTCCCTTGTCTAAGGAGAGCTACACTGCTGAAGCATTTGCCTCTAAGATTGTATATACACGTGTCCATCACTGACTGGTGACTGGCCTTTTAAGCGCTGGAAAATTGTTTGTTTTATCACAGGACTTAGGCACAGGGACCAACCAATGAGCAGTTTGTTGCAAGTACCTGTATGTTTGTGCTGACCCGGTGTTGGTGCACAGGATGAAATGCAGATTTGAAGGCTTATCAAAAACAGTAAACAGCCTCCAGAGCATAAGGTAGATAGAACATAACTTGGGTCTCAGGCATATCATGTATGTGCCAAGTAAATGCTTACTGCTAGCGATATCAAGTAATATAAAGCCTTAGTCCCATCATACTAGTGTCCTTAATATGCCATCAAACCAATAGTAAAAAAAAAGGTGTTTCAAGGCAGAATACCAGTCCATGGTAATCTGAGTGGTATGCATAGGGTTGCCAGTGTGGCCCAGTGCACAAAAACAGTCTAACCAGCTTTGCCAGTATTACCGGTCACGTCAGAGGCTTTAGCAAACTTACCTGGTGCGTGTCGCTCCATTATGTAAAGAGAGTACAAGAAATTGGATAGTGGAGGTCCAGTGGACACAGTTTTTCTAGAATTTGCTAAAACATTTAATGCTCCACCTCATAAATATTTAACCTCTCTGGCGGTATGATTGTTTCAGATTTTTGATGCTGAAAGCGGTACAATTATTTTGCATGGAAATTTGGCGTTTTATATTGTAGGCCTGTAATTCTTAGGAATAACTCACTTAAATCTGTCCAAGCAAGAGTCTAGTAGACATCCCGGGTATAATAAAGTTTGAAAAATGAAATAAAAAATTATAATATAATAAATAATTATTAAACATAATAATATAATAATAAAAATTATTCAATAATGTAATCAAATCAAAAACACTGAAATTTGCTCAGTTGCAGAATTGTCGCTTTCGTTGCTTTCAGTGTTTGATGATGGATTTCCCGACAAATCACTATCGCTCAATTCTGCGAGTGATTCTAATTTATTATCGCTGTTTTTCTAGCTGTTCTAAAAGCGCTATGGACAATCTCCAGTTTCCTGGCAGAAAGAATAGTATTTAAGATATAAAACTGCATGCAGGACACTGGACAGGCCACTAGGGACAAAGGGGGGGTGTAATTATTGGATACAGTATACTGTATCTATACTGTGTTTTTTAGTTTTTGAATTTTGCACCGAAATCCGTCCCCGTGCGTCGCAACGCTCGCAGGGATGGGAGCTTGGCACTGTGAATTGAGCGAGACACGCGGCTCGCACATCACAGCGGGGAGACATCG
The DNA here is from genome assembly GCF_042186555.1 of Aquarana catesbeiana. Classification (NCBI taxonomy): domain Eukaryota; kingdom Metazoa; phylum Chordata; class Amphibia; order Anura; family Ranidae; genus Aquarana; species Aquarana catesbeiana. The sequence goes on along the minus strand of NC_133325.1, from coordinate 247,770,782 downwards.
TAGGATCCAGGGGACAAGGTAAGTAACCTCTACATGGATCCTGCGATGCGATCTGGCTCAGGGTTACCGCTTTTGGTACTGAAAATCCACCCCGAGCCAGACTCGGGAATACTGCCAGGGGGGTTATTCTATAAAGTAAGGTCTGTTGGAGTAGTGATAAATTGCTCATTTTCTAAATGATCTAAAATGATAAGTATTAAAAAAATTATAAGTATTAAAAAAATTCAAATCATAAGTTCTGTCTTGGAGCCAATGCTGTTCACTATGTTTAATATTGATAAAAAGGTTGAAATTAAGAGCTCAATTTCAGTGTTTGCTGATGATTCCAAATTATGGAGGAAAGTAAATTTGGCATAGAATGTAGTATCATTAAAGGAAGATCTTGATGTTATAAATATTGTAGTGCACCATTCAGGTCTTCTGGTCAAATGCACAGTTTTCTGTGCCTCTATACACTTCTGGGGTTCCAAGCATATTCAATTTGTGGCTCAGACTCTTTAGTCACTATAATGGGGCGTACACATGGTCGCACTTTTTTGGCTACAAAAGTCCGACAGCCTGTCCGACAGCCTGTCCGACAGACTTTCGACAGACTTTCAACGGACTTTTGGTGGACTTTAAATGGACTTTCTAACGACCGGACTTGCCTACACACGATCACACCAAAGTCCGACAGATTCGTACGTGATGACGTACACCGGACTAAAATAAGGAAGTTGATAGCCTTGTAGCCAATAGCTGTCCTAGCATCGTTTTTTGTCCGTCGGACTAGAATAAAGAAGAGCGGATTTCTGGGTCCGGCAGAGTTATGACGTAAAGATTTGAAGCAAGTTCCAAATCTAAAGTCCGTCAGATTTGCGACTGGAAAAGTCAGCTGAAAGTCCAGGGAAGCCCACACACGATCGGATTGTCTGCCGGATTTGGTCCGTCGGCGTCCGTCTGACTTTTGTAGCCGAAAAGTCCGACCGTGTGTACGCCCCATAAGGCTTCTGAATCACAACATATAGAAATAGTAAAAAGGGGAGGAGTACCCAAGAAATTCATCAACGAGAAACAGACAGTATTTAGTCAAAGGTTAAATGTTTATTAACCACTTCAATACCAGGCACTTACCCCCCTTCCTGCCCAAGCCAATTTTCAGCTTTCAGCGCTGTCACTTTTTAAATGTCAATTGCGCGGTTATGCTACACTGTATCCAAACTTTTTTATCATTTTGTTCCCACAAATAGAGCTTTCTTTTGGTGGTATTTGATCACCTCTCCGGTTTTTATTTTTTGCTAAAAGAACATTTTGAAAAAAAAAAGGGTTTTCTTAGTTTCTGTTATAAAATTTTGTAAAAAAGTAAGTTTTCTCCTTCACTGATGGGCACTGATAATCTGCACTGATGGGCACTGATAAGGTGGCACCGATGAGGTGGCACCAATGAGATGGCATTGATGAGGTGGCACTGATGGGCACTGACGATGGGCACTGATAGGCGGCACTTATGGGTGGCAATGATATGCATCACTGATGGGCAATGATAGGCAGCACTGATGGGCACTCATAGGTGGCACTGGTGGGCACTGATGAGCACTGATAGGTGACACTGATGGGCACTGAAAGGCTGCACTGATGGGTACTTATGGGTGGCACTGATAGGTGGCACTGCTGGGCACTGATACATTGCACTGATAAGCATCACTGATGGTACTGGCAGGCATTTTTTAATGGGCACTGATTGGCAGCTGCCTGAGCACTGATTTGCATATCCCTGGTGGTCTAGGGTGGCATACCTGGTGGTCCTGTGTGGTGGCCATCCCTGGAAGTCTTTGCGGCCTCCCTGGTGGTCCTGGGTGGGCATCCGCAGGGCAGCTGCGCTGATAAACAATCAGCACAGACCCCCCTGTCAGAAGAGCCGCCGATCGGCTCTCCTCTACTCATGTCTGTCAGACGCGAGTGAGGAAAATCCGATAAATGGCTCTTCCTGTTTACATTGTGATCAGCCGTGAGAGGCTCCCTGTCAGAGGCTCTTTACCAAGATCAGTGTAGCGGTGTGTCAGACTGACATGCCACACCACCGATCGCCGTGCTGTGCGCCCCACAGGCGTGTGCCGGCATTTATCCTGAAAAAGGTCATATGACGTCCAGTCAGGATAACTGTACCACCACCCGGCTGTCATTTTGCTATAGGCCGGGCAGGAAGCGGTTAAGCAATTCCACATAGACACTAGAAACAATAAAAAGTTGTATTTAAATAACCTCCACCACATTCAATTTAAAATTTGACAATGTTGTCAGAGGACACAGGTAGCCACCACAGACACTCATACCACACATATATTCTATGAGCCACTAATTCCACATTGTTATGTGCTGAGTCTGTGCTTGATTGGATCACAGAGCCACGTTGGATATCTCACTGGGGCAAGAGGAACAGTTACCAGGTGCATTTAGAAGATGTGAGTGTATATTTAAAGTTCAATACCCATCTGGGTGTAATAAATATTGATACATCTCACCTTTCTCCTGGTAGTTAATTCAAGGTTGTCGTGCAAACCGACCGCCCGATCATCCAGTCACTGTAGAGAGGGAAGTTCTGCTCACTGCTCCACGTGTGTAACTGGCGACTTGCGCTGTCACTGCAGACGTCCGGGGATCACTTCCGCATTCCAAGCTTATCCAATACGGGCCCATTTCCCCTTTCACCCACCAGAATCATTTGGGTTTTTTCCCTCCAATCTGGAGAACATGTCTCATATGGACCGCTATTTAGATTACTTCTGAAGTTATCTGTGAAGTTGTTATTCTCCCGTGTGGAGCATCATATGGAATTCCAGATGCCAGCCCTGTTGGCTCTGTGATCCAATTAATCACAGACTCAGCACATAACAATGTGGAATTAGTGGCTCATAGGGTATATGTGTGGTATGTCTGTGGTGGCTACCTGTGTCCTCTGACAACGTTGTAAAATTTTAAATTGAATGTGGTGGAGGTTATTTAAATACAACTTTTTATTGTTTATAGTATTTATATGGAATTATTTAATAAACATGTAACCAACTTTGACTAAATACCGGCTGTTTCTCGTTGATGAATTTCTTGGGAACTCCTCCCCCTTTTTCTATATGCTACTATTCAATTCAGAGGAACACACCTCTTATGCCCTGTACACACGGTCGGACATTGCTCGGACATTCCGACAACAAAATCCATGGATTTTTTCCAACGGATGTTGTCTCAAACATGTCTTGCATACACACGGTCACACAAAGTTGTCAGAAAATCCGATCGTTCTGAACACGGTGATGTAAAACACGTACGTTGGGACTATAAACGGAGCAGTAGCCAATAGCTTTCGTCTCTTGATTTATTCTGAGCATGCGTGGCACTTTGTGCGTCGGATTTGTGTACACACGATCGGAATTTCCGACAACGGATTTTGTTGTCGGAAAATTTTATAGCAAGCTCTCAAACTTTTTGTGTCGGAAATTCCGATGGAAAATGTGTGATGGAGCCCACACACAGTCGGAATTTCTGACAACAAGGTCCTATCTCACATTTTCCGTTGGAAAATCCGACCGTGTGTACAGGGCATTAGTGTTATCTAATCGAGGTGACGGTTATCATTGTTGGGCTTTTGAGGGATTAATATATCTGATTTCCCCTCCAGCTACTACTTACAGGTGTAGCCTTAGTGACTATTTTATCTAGTTATTTATATTCTGAATCACAGCACAGCTTCTGGGTCCTCACACAGATTCTGCTACCTCACAGGGTTGTTGTCACCACCGACTTCTGTTAATACATCCTTAGCACTCCTTCTGGTCACTTGAATGGCACCATAAGTTGTAAGTAATCTAAGTTCTAGCTACAGTATGCATGGTCCATTTGCCCTTTATGCATGTCCCCTGTCCCCTTTATTGTTTATCCTTGCGCTCAAACCCCTTTTAGAAAAGAAAAGGCAGAACCCGGACATCAGAGGGATTAAAGTTGGAGAAGAAACCCATAAATTAGCGGCTTTTGCAGATGACATATTATTTTATATCACCTGTCCTAGAGTTACCCTCCCAAATTTGATGTTAGCCCTAAAAGAATATGGGGAATTATCCAATTTCAAGATAAACCTGGCTAAGTCTGAAACATTAGAAATCAATAAGGGTAAAATAAGCGAAAATACGTATCAAAGGGACTTCCCATTCGTGTGGGGGAAAAAAGAACTTAAGCACCTGGGAGTTAAGATATCTACATTGAAAGAGACATTATACCAGGCTAATTATGTCCCACTCCTTAATGAGATAAAAGATGAATTGAATAGAAGAGGACAGTTATCGTGGGGGGGAAGAATGAATATATATAAGATGGCAATTCTACCCAAAATTTCATATAAGATACAAATGATCCCAATCCCACTCCCACAGGCCTTTCTTAGAACAATGCATACTATGTTTTTAAGGTTTATTTGGAGAGGGCAAAAATCACGTATAAGTTTTTCACAGTTAAGCAAAGATAAAGTGAAGGGGGGGTGGGGGGCACCTGATATTAGGCTCTATTATGTGGCAATCATACTATCAAGAATAATAGAATGGGCAAAAAACAATAAGGAAAAACATTGGGTTAAAATGGAAAACACAATTAGTAAGGTCACATTGGGCAAGATATTATGGATACCATCACATTTTAGGAAACTCAGCATAGACACACATGATATCACTAGACACGCACTAGAGAAATGAAGGGTTCGGAGGTACCGCCATTTATCAAGAGGTGGGAGAAGGAATTGGATATACAGCTTAATGAGTCAGAAATGTGGCAAATACTGAGGAGGATTAACTCCACATTGGTTAACTATAAGATGCTGGAATTAAACTATAAATGTCTGGCGAGATGGTATATCACCCCTGACAGAGCTCATAGGTATCAGAGTGATACTTTGCAGCTTTGTTGGAGGGGATGTAAAGAGATTGGGATGATGGCGCACATTTGGTGGCATTGCCCAGAAATTAAAAAATACTGGGGGGAGATTAGGCAGATCACCAGTGAAATAACTAACATCGAAGTCCCAGACGACCCGTGGGTGTGCTTATTTCATGGGATCGGATTGCCCACAAAGAAATACCTGAGAACGTTGCTACCACAGCTCTTGAACACGGCCAAAAGCCTTATACCTAGATAATGGCAAAAAAAAGGGAGACCCATTTTGCAGAACTGGTTCAATAAAATTAATGAAATCCAAAGCCTAGAATACCTAAGGTTCAGCGAAGGGTTGGGAATGGAAGAATTTGAAGAGAAATGGAGAAAATGGGCAGAATTCAAGTGCTCAATGATGTGTGCCCAGGTGACAGGAATATAAAATTAAAAAGGAGAAGAGGCCCCAAAACAGCCAAACAGTTGGACGGTAGACAAGAGAAGGTCAACAGTACAACAGTAGAGTCCAGGACTGGTAGGAGTAGGGAGTGAGGAGTAGACAGGTAGGATGGGAGCGGAAGGGGGGGGCTTGGGGAGGGAGGGGAGGTGGGAGGAGGGGGAAAAAGGGGAAAACATTCCTTTTTTTTTTTTTTTTTTCCTTCTTTTTCATTTATGTGTTGGAATGATTTGTAACAACCGAAGTGGGGGTTTATTAAATGTATTATGATATACAACTTAGATCAAAGCAATAAGGAGAAAATGAAAGAGGAAGGAAGGAGAAAAAAATAATTGTCACAATGATGTGAAGACGAGTAGGGACGAGTATGAACGGCAAAGTTGAAATAAGTCTCTCGGAAAAAGTTAAAAATTTCACTGAAGTGGCAAAAAAAAATATATATATATATATCTGATTTCCCCTCCAGCTACTATTGCAGGTGTTGCCTTAGTGACTATTTTATCTAGTTATTTATATTCTGAATCACAGCACAGCTTCTGGGTCCTCACACAGGTTCTGCTACCTCACAGGGTTGTTGTCACCACCAACTTCTGTTAATACACCCTTAGCACTCCTTCTGGTCACTTGAATGGCACCATAAGTTGTAAGTAATCTAAGTTCTAGCTACAGTATGCATGGTCCATTTGTCCTTTATACATGCATAAATGTATATTATGTCCTAGAATAGATCATTCCTTTCATAATACTCTCCCACTTAGCAATTTAAAACTTACCCTTGTTATACAGATTAACCACTTCCAGACCGCCGCGCGTTGATATACATTGGCTGTTTGAAGAGGGATATCTTTGTTATGTCAGCAGCTAGCTGCCATAACCCTGGTATCCTCTTCTTCAGCAGTCGGTCTGGTTTCCGATAATAGCGGTCTCTGCAGCGGATTTGCCGCAAGATCACTTTTATCGGGGCGGGAGAGGGCCCCCCTCCCACCACTCCCTGATGCCCTCTGCCACTTACCGGAGCCGTCAGCAGCGGTGGAGGTGATCAAATCCTCTTCCGTGTGTGGTATGGAGACGAGTGAGGGGAAGATGGCCCCCACCCGTTTTCATACCGTTGCAGGGTATGGAGCTCTCAAAGGGCCATTTTTTTTTTCAAATGACTTTTTTTTTTTATTGCATTTTTGTGTAAATATGAGATCTGAGGTCTTTTTGACCCCAGATCTCCTATTTAAGAGGTCCTGTCATGCTTTTTTTCTATTACAAGGGATGTTTACATCCCTTGTAATAGGGATAAAAGTGACCCCGTTTTTGAAAGAACAGTGTAAAAATAAAAAATAAAAGGTAAAATAAATTTAAAAAAAAATTAAACGCGCCCCTGTCCCGCCGAGCTTGCATGCAGAAGCAAAGGCATACGTGAGTAGTGCTCGCATATGAAAACAGTGTTCAAACCCCACACATGAGGTATTGCCACGATCAATAGAGCAAAAGCAATAATTCTAGCAAAAGACCTCCTGTGTATCTCAAAACTGGTAACCTGTATAATTTTTTAAACATCGCCTATGGAGATTTGTAAGGGTAAATGTTTGTCGCCATTCCATGAGCGGGCACAATTTTGAAGCGTGACATGTTGGAAATCAATTTACTTGGCGTAACATTATCTTTCACAATATAAAAAAAAATTGGGCTAACTTTACTGTTGTCTTATTTTTTAATTTAAAAAAGTGTATTTTTTCCAAAAAAAGTGCGCTTGTAGAACCGCTGCGCTAATATGGTGTGACAGAAAGTATTGCAACGACCGCCATTTTATTCTCTAGGGTGTTAGAAAAAAAATGTATAATGTTTGGGGTTCTAAGTAATTTTCTAGCAAAAAAAATGTTTTTGACTTGTAAACAACAAATCTCAGAAATAGGCTCAGTCCCTAAGTGGTTAATACCAATGACTAACCCTGGATGGGTTTCTGAATGGCTGACCAATCATTTTTCATCTTGCTATTAAACACAATGAAAATACCCTATCTGCAATTAATGAAAATAACAAGTAAGACCAGCTGAAGTGTTTACAACCCTTCTTTCTTACAAAAGTACACAATTACCAGTTACTCATTTGAACAGAATTAGCATAGAAAGAGTCAGACATGACAGATTACAGATTGGGGTACAGGAGCAAAACAATTGACCCTGTACCATGTGATAGCTGTGAGGAATTACAACGATCATCCTTGTAAACAAAGGCTCCATGCTGCAGCTAATGTTCCCTTTCTTCACACAGCAATAAGCTGTGAGAGGAAACAAAGCATTTCCCACAGCAACTGGAACTGTAGGAAAAACTATGACACTGTAGGGGGTGGCTAGTGATCAGGGACACTGGCTAGCTGCTCTGGTGACACTGCATGACAGCGAAACCAACCAGTGTCCTTGATCATTTGCCACACTGCACAGTGTTGCCAAACCAGTGCAGAAAACCACAGTGACCCTGATCCCACACCAGTACAATACCACTATACTATTTCAGTCAGCAACATTGTTCCTGATCACTGCCACATCCTGAGCAGTACAGCCAGCAACAGTGTCCCTGATCACACCACACCAAACGCAGCATCACCATACAAGTGCATCCAGCAACAGTGTCCCTGATCACCCCCAATGTTCACAATGTCACCAGACCAGAGCACTAGCAACTGTGTTCTTGATTGCTGCCACACCAGTACAGTGTCACTATGCCAGTGCTGCCAGCCATAGTGTCCCTGATCATCACCACACCAGTCACAGTGTCATTTTACCAGTGCAGCCAGCAACAGTGTCCTTGATCACTGCCACACCAGTTGTATTGTCACCAGACCAGTGCAGCCAGCAACAGTGTTCCTGATCACTACCACATGACTCCCAGAGTCACCAGACTGGTGTAAGCCAGTAACAGTGTTCCTGATCAATGCCACATCATTCCCAATATCACCAGACAAGTGTAAGTCAGAAATAGTGTTTCTGGTTGCCACCACACCAGCAGCCAGCAACAGTGTTACTGATCACGGCCACACCATTGTCAGTGACCCAAACTAGTGTAGCCAGCAACAGTGTTCCTGATTGCTGCCACACCAATCCCAGTGTCCCCAAGACCAGTACAGCCACCAACAATGTTCCTGATTATCACCACATCAGTCACAGTGTCACTAGACTAATCTAGCAAACATCAGTGTTCTTGATTGCTACCTCACCATTTCCAGTGTCAACAGACCAGAGAAAGCCAGCAACAGTGTTCCTGAAGGCTACTGCACCAGTGTCAGCATCAGAAAAGACAGTGTTGCCTGCAACAGTGTCCCTGATTGCTGCCATATTAGTACCAGTGTCACCAGACCAGATAAAGCCACCAACAGTGTTCCTGATCACTGTCACACCAGTCCTAGTGGTAATAAAGCTAGTGGAGCTGGAAACAGCACCATACCACTGAGTAGCATTATACGGGTCTAATAATGTTGAGTTTTATATATATATAGCTATATATCTATATATAGATAGAGAGATATATCTATCTATATCTAGATATAGATAGATAGATAGATATATAGATAGATAGATAGATAGATAGATAGATAGATAGATAGATAGATAGATAGATAGATAGATAGATAGATAGATAGATAGATAGATAGATAGATAATAGAATATCACTTTAAGAATTGGTAATTCACTTGTTTTATATTTCTCTTCTAGATGTTCTCCTTTTTTTACATCATTCTCCTTCACTTGTGTTTCAATTCCTTGGAAAACAAAACTACAGGATGCTGATAAGAACCCAAAAGGCTGCTAAAAATGATTTCCTTATCAAAACCAGCCTGAACTGACCAAATATTGCTGAACTGTCTTTTTTTGAGAGTCACATGGTGTATACACCCATTTAACTGTTCCCTTGCTACTAAGAAGATATGGACTTTGATTGGACTAACTATACGATCACACCTATATCACACCTAGAATACACTTAATACACACCCATATCTTATGCATATTCATACGTATAAATTGTATGACCCGTAGATGTAAGCTTAGAAACACTTTCACTTTACTGCTTGTTAAGAACTGTGTATTGTGTTTCTCCACTGCAGTGCATGGAATAAAAGCACCTATTTATCTTATCTTAAGATCTGGATCTACTATCTCATCTGAATGTCTTGTTTGAAAACCCCTAAATCAGATTTAACATCACCAAAAGAAAGTAGTATCTGTCTAAAAAAAATATAAAATTAATTTGGGTACAGTGTTGCATGCCCAAGCAATTGTTCATCAAAATACCACAGTGCTGAAAATTGAAAAATGGCCTGAATAGGAAGAACATTTAACTGATTTGTCTTCAAGTGGTTAATTATTTTAGAAATGAGAGAAAGAATTTTAAAACAGAACACTTGGAGGCAACATTTTTTTAAAAAAAGGAAAAGTTTTTCAAGAAAAGTGTGACATGTGTCATGTCAAATCACTGTACTGCATTTACAGTGACTCAGAAAAGGCATTTTGGCAATGTTTCAGTTCTGCACAATATATCTTTTAGGTTTTGTCGTCTACCCTAATGTATGATACATTGTTTGTTTTAGGGACCAATAGGTTAATAATTTGGTAGAAAATTTGGATACGAATATTTCCTTGTTTTTTTATTGAGATATAAATAGCAAAATATGCATTTTCTATAATTCTTCACACAATTTTTGTGCACCGTCATACATTTAATCAACAATGTGCCTTAAATAAAATGATATCACATTAGTGTGACTCGTAAGTAACATAGTAAAATGGTAAAGCTCCTAGCAAACATAATTCGCCCTAAGTCCCAAAGAGTTTTTTTTTTTTTTCATTTCAACGATGTCTACCTTAACATATTATACATTTTTTTTCAGGCTAGATAGAGCTTTTATTTGATAAAAAATCTGGATACTTTTTTATTTCCTTAGATTTTATTAGGAGTATGGGTAAAAAAAAATCATAAACAAAATGCATTTTCTCTCATTTTTTCCAATACATTGTTTAAGTAATTTGTGCACCATCAGAAATGTATCCCACAATATATTCAACAAAGTCTGACGATTTTCACAGGTTTGCTAAAGATTTCAGTTCACTTACCTGAGCATTTGATACTTTTGCAGTGAATGCAAATGTTATCTAGATCATTTTACATCATTGTTGCAATTATGGGTTTGGAAATTATTCTGCTAAGGGAGTATTTTTATTTATATAGGTATACATTATATATGGAAAGCCAAGGTCAATATAAAGCTGCAAAATCCACTACTGAGCTGATATGGTACTCATCTGTTCAATGAAAAATAGCTTTCCTTGCAAAAAAGAATCTTCCACAGCTGCTCAGATGTTGGGAAATTTTGTATCACATGGACATATTTTTAGATAGTTCAAGCTGGCTAGCTGGCTATGTGGGAACCTTTCCTTTTTTTCTATTTCTAGTTTGATTATCCAGGACATTAATGTGTATATTGGATTGATATTTTTCAAATTTAGAATTGATAAGGAATGGGTTAGTAGTTTTTGAATTTTCCAAAATCTAAACAAGACATGCATTAACAAAGTAAAAAGTAAACAATACCAAAACATTGGAAGAAAGGAAAAAGCAATAAAGGTAGAACAAAAAGCAATATTCACACTGAGATGACCCTAGAAACCTAGTAAATCTCTAGATACTAGGAAATGAATGATATGCAGTATGAACATATTTACACACTTATGTTTAAGCATTTCTAAAGACAAATCCAAGGTGATAAAGAAACAACGTGAAGCAAAAACCACCAAACTCAATTTGATTTGGATTTAAAAATTTTAAAGGACCCAAAATGTTAATTAAAAGAACCATTTAAATACACTAATTGGAAACCCAAACAAATTGTATACAAAAAAACAATTGTAAAACCAACACTATTAACGCTACTTGCAACCATTACTACTTCTCTGAAGTAATTGCTAGTAGAATGAAAAAAAAAATGTTTGGCAGCTGCAAAGCACTATTGGTTTCTAAATTCTGCATAACAATCATATGTTCTCATCTGTAAAGAAATCAATAGCTATCTTTTAGAAGTCAAACTAGGTTTCGAGATTTTATTACTTATACATTCAACTTAATTTAATCAATATTTGTAAATATGTTAACACTGTGTCAAGTTATATATTCCCAGTAAACATTAAACATGACTAATTCAATGCAGAAAATAAACAGCTGTGCTCTACCTGACATTTTCAATGCCAGGTATTTGTTTCATTGGATCAAACACGGTCAGAACAAATTGTTATATATCCTGAATCACTATGGCTATCCATAAGAGACCTTCTAAGTACAGCAAACTTTATAGAGCAATCCATTGGCATTCTAGTTACTTACTGAAAAATTGACTTTTATTCATATGCTCCCTAAGTGTTATTTACTTATATTAACTACTTTACTTTTCAAAGAGAAGAAGGCATGGGAAATGGATGCCAACAATTCAGTTAGTGCATTTGTAGACATCTGTCTGTCATTATAATAAATAGCAATTAGCTATATTTTTATTTTATGTTAAGTGCCATCATTTTCACAGGGCTGTACAGCTGAGGCACAAAATGATACATAATAATTACAGACAGATGAAAATACAAGCTGTATATTGTAACACTGTGACAATAAATTACTGTAAATACAAAGCCAAATATCCTAAGCATACAGGTTGTACTGCTAGACAGGGGTCACAATAGGCACAGCTGCATTAGGTCCCCAATGGCTTTTCCTTCCCATTACCATTCACAAAAAATGCAATGTAAGTTAGAGGGGAGAGGTGTTTTTACAAGAAGATATTTCATGGCAAAGCTGATAATTAATAGCAAATAATGTAGGGATGCTGCTTTACCCCTCTGTTGCCCTTATTTATGTAATTTTCCATGTAAATTAACATTAACAAACATAGGGAATATCCAGGGGAGTTTGCTCCAAACTGAGAAAATATGTTGCTCTACACTGATCAGTAGCTTCCCTGCATTGTTGGTACAGTACCTCTCCTCTCGGATCATTCTTTATTGTGGGTGGTATGTGCCACACTTTTGTACTTTTTAATGTGCACTGAAAACATGTGCATTTTCAAAAGATAAGGGTTATCAAGGGAGAAGGATTCCAGCAAGAGTAATAAGAATAAGGTGGGACACAGTCCAAAGTTTGCTTTGGAGCCCCTTAAATGTATATTCAGGCATTGCAAGGTTATTTTATAGGATATGATTCACAACAGTGTGCTGTGGGCTTCCATGTGGTTAAAGAAAAATTGCAAACCATTTTGAAATAAGCTGAAAAAAATCATGAAAGCTTGAGTTGTTCACAAATGATGCTTCAAGTTTGTTGTATTTTTACCAGCGAGTGTCGTTCCACATGGTTTGCAAAGGGTCTTGTTGTCCTTAACATCAAATATAAAATACATCCATAGATCTCCTCTTCTCTTTCTACCAGTCACAGACGCCAACATTTTCTGTATAGTTTGTGCAGCAGTGGGGATGGGAAAATAGGAGCAACTCAGTCTGACTTGCCTCAGGGAGGTCTGGACGTAAATGGTGAGGAGGCCTGCAATGCACAGTGCTCTGGATAGTCTGAGGACAGTGAGGAGGCCTGTATTGCTGCATAGTGCTCTGAACGGTGGCTGTAATGCTACACAGTGCTGTGGACAGTAGCTGTAATGCTGCAGAGTGCTCTGAACGGTGGCTATAATGCTACACAGTGCTCTAGAAGGTGGTCTGAGGAGGCCTGTAATGCTGCAGATTTCTCTGGACAGGTCCCAGAAGATTGCCCAGCCAATCACAGCGCACAGTGTGGCTTGTGCATGCACAGTGTATGCCCAGCTGTGAGGCCACAATGCCGGTGCCGAGGAGAGGAGGGGGAGAGAAGCGGGGCTTTGTTCACCCGCATCGCTGGACCGTGGGACAGGTGATTATTAAAAGTCATCAGCTATACTTTTTGTAGCTGCTGACTTTTATATGGGTGGAATCTTAGCTTTAAAGTGAACCCGTGGCCAGGCTATGGAAAATAACATATTTACTGTGCATATTACTAAAGCAGATCTTCCCCCTCTATAAACCTAAAAAGTAAAGGTGCATATAGTTTTTCATGTTGAAATGTGGACGCTTTCCAGTTATAGGTAAAATAATTGTTATTTTTGTGAACTTACACATATATTTATTTTCTTTCCTGCTTTTCTGAGGCACTGGTGACATAGCCCTTGCCTCCCAACTGACAACTAGGAAGACTAGTTCACCAGTGTCTTCCACAGAGCCCCCGTTCTTACTCAGGGCATCATACAGTAGGTAAAAATGACAACTTTTTACAGCAAACATCTTAATGCAATTTATTATTACTAAATCTCATACTTTTGCCCAAGTATAAGGTTCTCACCCTTTTTCCCACGCCTACATTTTTGTTTATACAAGATTACTTGTCAAGCACTTACATCACTTTCATCCCACATTCAATTCTTTTTATTTATAAATGTACTGTCATTACTGACAATTTTTAATATTGATAGCTTGGAATCAGTTTATAGTGCCCCGTTCTTTACCATCTGTGGTAGTTTGATGTTCATCATCAGCACTGAACTTGTGTTATATTTTCTGAATTATAACTTACAGTGCAGTGTGTAAAATTGCTGTGTGTGATATTTGATCTTCAATATGTTTAATGGTCATGTGAACTGTTTGCCGTAGTATCTGCAATCTGTCCAATCACAGTGAGTTCTGTTTGGTGGAGTACCTGTAGTGTGCCTAAATGAACTGTGTGTGGTTTTTCACAATGTCTGCAGCCTGTCTTATCACAGTGTGTGCTGTCTGGCAGAGTCTCTGCAGTGTGCCTGAATACACTGTATGTTTCTTGCTTCTTTGCCACTACAATGACAGTGATTACTTTCACAGTAGTAAACAATGGCTTTCATTCATGATGCCATCGTTAACTACTGTGATCTCTGTGACTGGTCACAGTGATCACATGGTACAAAACTAATCACAGCAGCCTTGTACCATGTGATAACTATGGACAATCACATCAAAGTAGTAAACAATAGACTCATGAATGATCATGACTGTAAAACAATCATAGCGTAAAAAAAAATAATCCCTGATCACCTCCCCCACCCAGAGCAGAACAGTGTTAGTATAGTGACAATACACTGCTCTAGTGACAAAATGCAAATAAAAATTGTAAATGAATTGTAACATGTCTGTAGCTTGTCTGCTTATGTTGTCTTCAGTTTGGTGCAGTGTCTAATTGTAGGAATGTTTGCAGTATATCTGATTGTAGTTTGTGCTGTTTAGTGCAGTGTCTGCAATCTGTTTTATATCAGTGTGTGCTATTTGACAGAGTGTCTGAATGCAGTGTGTGCTCTTTGCGACTGTGTCTGCAGTGTGCCCAATTGCAGTGTTCACTGTTTGGAACAGTGTGTCTGATCACAGTGTGTAATGTTTGGACTAGAATCTACATAAAATAGTACATTCTGTGTGTCTGATCACTAGGGATGAGCTTCATGTTTGAGTCGAACCCATGTTCGACTCGAACATCGTGTGTTCGGTCGTTCGCCGAATTACGAACGATATGGGCTGTTCGCGCCAAATTCGCGTCACGACCCATAATTCACTGCGGCATCACAGTGCATTTCTGGCTGATGATTGGCCAAGCATGCACTATGACCCGCATGCTTGGCCAATCACAGTGCCGTCTGAACAGAGAGCCGTAATTGGCCAAACCTAAGGAGGCTTTGGCCAATTATGGCTCAGGGGGTTTAGTACACGCCCCACACTATATAAGTCCGCCTGCACGGCGGCCCTGTGTAGTGTGTTCCGGCGTTCAGATAGAGAGTTAGAGAGAGAGAGACAGACAGTGTCATTTGATTTAAGTTAGATAGAGTAAGCAGGTCGAGTCAGTTAGCTGCAGTTACAGTGTTTTGTATATATATATGCATCCCAGGTGTTAAATAAAAGAGGGCAAGCAGGCTTTGTGTCTAGAGGCAACAGTGCTGGTCATGAACATGGTGCATCCTCATCAGCACATAGCCATGGGACACGCTTGGCCTTTTTTTCAGCAGCTGGCTGTGTTGAGCCGCAACATGCGGAAGACTTGGTTGAGTGGATGACCAAGCTGTCCTCATCCTCCTCATCCTCTCTCACCCAGGCTCAGGGTATTTTGTCTGGCAAAGCAGCTGCCAACGCGGCCTCTTCCCTCGGCTCAATGGCATCAGTGACTCCTTCCCTAGCCCCATCATGTCCTCCTGAGGAGTCCCTTGAACTGTTTGACCACAGTGTTGGGTACATGCTCCAGGAGGATGCCCAGCGTTTAGAAGGCTCTGATGATGATACTGAGCTAGATGAAGGCAGTAACGTGAGCATGGACAGAGGGGGTGCCCAAGAAGGACAGCAATCTGGCAGTCATGTTTCCCCTGCTGCAGCATACTGCCAGGTTTGCTCCAGTGATGAGGAGGGAGGGGATGATGAGGTCACTGACTCCACGTGGGTGCCTGATAAGAGAGAGGAGGAGGAGGAGGCACATCACCAACGAGGCAGGATGCCCTCCAGGGGCCAGCCTAAGGGCAGCACACTGACTGCATCACACCTCACAGGGCGCTGCTGTCTCTGCATGTTATTCCAAAAGTTCTTTGGTGTGGGCCTGTTTTGAGACGAGTGCATCAGATCGCACCGCTGCTATTTGCAACATATGTCTCAAGCGTATCCCGCTTGGGCACCACATGCTTAACCAGACATATGTTGACCTGCCATGCAGTTCATTGGCAAGCTTACCTAAAAGACCCACACCAAAGAACAAAGAGGACCTCTCCTTGCTCCTCATCAGATGGGATCTCCAACCCCACTATACCTTCAGTCCTCTCTGAGACCTGCACTGAGAGGAATGAAGGTGTAGAATTAGGTGTGTCACAGCCAAGTACTTGCGAGCAATCTGCTATCGGTACACCGACGTCAGATTGTACTAGGCAAATTTCCCTGCCCCGCTGCACCACAGAAAGAAGTTCACTCCCAGCCATCCACATGCCCAGCGGTTGAATGCTAGCTTGGCAAAATTGCCAGCACTTCAACTGCTACCCTTTCATTTAGTAGACTCTGCCCCCTTCCGTGAGTTTGTGGAATGTGCAGTTCCTCAGTGGCAGGTTCCCAAATGCCACTTTTTCTCACGGAAGGCGATTCTGGCTCTCTACCGGCATGTGGAAGGCAATGTCTTGGCCTCGCTGGACAGGGCGATCAGTGGTAAGGTGATTATTACTGCTGACTCATGGTCCAGCAGGCATGGACAGGGACGTTACCTAAGTTTCACGGTGCATTAGGTGACTCTGCTGGCAGCTGGGAAGGATGTAGGACAGGGTGCAGTAGTGTTGGAGGTTGTCCTGCCACCACGCCTCCAAAATGCTACTACTGGTGATTCTGACACACTCTCCTCCACCCCCTCCTCTTCTTCTTCCTCCATGGCCTCTTCCTGTGCTTTGTCCTCGGAACCAGCGGTGCTCCGTAAGCGTTCAAGGGCCTACGCAAGTACGCAGGCCAAAAGATGCCATGCGGTGCTTGAGCTGGTGTGCTTGGGGGACAGGAGCCACACTGGGGCAGAGGTTCTGTCAGCTCTGCAGGGGTAGGTTCAGAGGTGATTAATGCCATGCCAACTTAAGGCAGGAATGGTGATTTGCGACAATGGCACCAACCTCCTCTCCGCCCTCCGACAGGGACAAAAGATCCATGTGCCCTGTTTGGCTCACGTCCTTAACTTGGTGGTGCAGCGGTTCTTGGGCAGGTACCCGGGCTTACAGGATGTCCTGAGGCAGGCCAGGAAAGTCTGTGTGCAATTCTGCCAGTCATATAATGCCAGTGCTCGACTGGTAGACCTCCAAAAGGAATTTAACCTGCCCAAGAACTGCCTAATCTGTGACATGCCCACCAGGTGGAACTCAATGTTGGCCATGCTGCAGCGGCTGCACGCGCATCAGAGGGCCATCAATGAGTACCTGTGCGAAATGGTAGCAGGACAGGGTCAGGAGAGCTTGTTTTTTTTCCCCACGCCAGTGGGCCATGATCAGGGATGCATGCACTGTCCTGTCACCATTTGAGGAAGCCACAAGGATGGTGAGCAGTGACAGTGCATGCATCAGTGACACTGTCCCCCTTGTCCACCCGTTGGAGCACAGGCCGACCTCACAGGAAGAGGACGAGGAGGAGGAGGAGGATTGTGTCAGCATGGAGGTGGAGCCTGGCACTCAGCATCAGCAGCAGTCTTTAAGGGATCATTTACAGTCCCTAGAAACCCATGGACTTGTACGTGGCTGGGAGGAGGTGGCTGCGAATCATGTCGTCCTTAGTGACCCAGAGGACTCCTGACCGAATGCCTCAGCAAACCTACGCTGCACGGCCTCCCTGATCCTGTAAAGCCTGCGGAAGGATCCTCGTATTCGTGGTATCAAGGAGAGGGATTAATACTGGCTGGCAACCCTCCTTGATCCATGTTACAAGGGTAAGGTTGCGGACCTTATCTTGCCATCGCAGATGGTGCAGAGGATGAAACATCTTCTGGAGGCCTTGCAGAAAAGTCTGCGCAACGCGTTCCCAGAGACTAGGAGGTTACAAACTCCTGTTCCTGGACAATGTGTTGCTGAGGCTTCAGTCAGTCAAAGAAGGAGCGGTGAAGAAGGTGGCCGTCTGACCGATGCGTTCAGACAATTTTTTAGTCCGCAGCCCCAAGGTATGATCGGTTCCAGCAACCATCGGCAGTGTTTTACATGGTGCAGGAATACCTAGGGGCAAGATCTGACTTGGACACCTTTCAAACCGAAAATCCTCTGGGTTACTTGGTCTTGAGGATGGACCACTGGCCAGAGCTTGCACAGTATGCAATTGAGCTACTGGCCTGCCCTGCATCCAGCGTTCTTTCAGAACGCACATTCAGTGCTGCTGGAGGCTTTGTAACCAATCACAGGGTGCGTCTGTCCACCAACTCGGTCAATCGACTGACCTTCATAAAAAAGAATCAGTCTTGGATTACCACCAGCTACCAAGCACCTGATGCTGATGTAACCGAATAATTTTTTTTGAAATGTCAAATCCCTTCAAAGACTGCCTATGCTGATGCTGAGTGACTATCCTGTTATGCTGAGTAATTATCCTCTTCCTCCTCAATGATCATGCTGATAGCTTGTAAGAACATTTTTGGTTCTGGGCGCAGCCACCAGTGCCTAAGGCCCAATTTTTCAGCCCCTGTGGCATGTAATTACAATTTTTGATGCAATTCTTTGCAGCAGGGCTAGTTCCTGTGCTCCAACTAGTGTATCTGTGAGAGGTTGCAGTGTTGTGGCACCAGCACCAGTGCCTAAGGCCCAATTTTTCAGCCCCTGTTTAACAGGGGCATGTAATTACAATTTTTGATGCAATTCTTTGCAATTCTTGGCACCAGCACCACCCCCACCATCACCAAAGGCCCAATTTTTCTGCCCCTGTTCAACAGGGGCATGTAATTACAATTCTTGATCTAATATTTCACAGCAGGGCCCTGTGAGGGCTTACAGTGTTGTGGCAACACCAACACCTAAGGCCCAAATTTCTGCTGAGTACATAGGGAAGGCCCCTACTTTTAAACATCCAACTTACAAATGACTCCTACTTGCAAACGGAAGGAGACAACAGGAAATGAGATGAAATCTACCCCTAGGAAGGGAAATTCTCTCCTGTAAGAGTTAATATGGGAAAAACGTTTCTCCTTTCCAATGATGCTTTATCACCAATCCTTGTTTCACTAAAAACCCCAAATTTTCAAAAAACATTTGTCATTGGGACAAAAAGTGAGGTGAAATCTTCTGAAGAGGAGCACAGACAGCAAAACAAATGTCACAGGGGTGATAACCCTTCCCTATGTTTTCAAAAAGCTTAAAATAGATTTTTTTTGCTGGAGCTAAACACGTTAAAAATCTACCAGTTCAAAATTACAAACAACAAACCTACAGTCCCTGTCTTGTTTGCACCGCCTGTATACTGCTGTTCAGAGTACATAGGGCCTGGTGGCCCCACACCTTTCCTTTTTTTAATTTGGGTTTGGGGTTCCCCTTAATATCCATACAAGACCCAAAGGGCCTGGTAATGGACTGGGGGGTACCCATGCCGTTTGTCTCACTGATTTTCATCCATATTGTCAGGACCTAACATTACATTAAAGCCGCAAGCAGTTTTAAATGACTTTTTTTCCTTTAAAAAAGACATTTTGTGCAGGGACTGTTCTAAGCACGGGAAACACGCGCCACTTTACAGGCATACTATAGACACAACCCAGGTACGATATTTAAAGAAATATTTTACTTTTTTTTACTTTAAGCATCATTAAAATCACTGCTCCAGAAAAAATGTCAGTTTTTAAAACTTTTTTTTGCATTGATATATGTCCCCTGGGGCAGAACCCGGGTCCCCAAATCCTTTTTAGGACAATACCATGCAAATTAGCCTTTAAAATTAGCACTTTTGATTTCGAACGTTCGAGTCCCATAGACGTCAATGTGGTTCTAACGTTCGTGCAAATTTTCGGTCCGTTCGCAGGTTCTGGTGCAAACCGAATCGGGGGGTGTTCGGCTCATCCCTACTGATCACAGAGAGTTTCTGCAGCCAGTCTGATGTCAGTGTGTCCAATCATGTTATGTGTTGTTTGAATAATGACTTCAGCATGTCCAATTGCATGTGTCCAATTAAAGCGTGTGCTGTTTGGTGCTGTGTCTGCATCCTGCCTGAATATAGTGGGGTTGATTTACTAAAACTAGAGAGTGCGAAATCTGGTGCAGCATGGTTGCCAATCAGCTTCTAATTTCAACTTGTTCAATTAAGCTTTAACAAAAAATAAATGGAAGCAGATTGTTTTTTTTTTTTTTGCAGGGCTGCCTCAGATTAGAATTAGTAAATCAACCCTACTGTTTGCTGTTTGCCCTCCAAATTTGGGACAGTCCCTCTAAATCAGGGACAGTTGGGAGCTATGCGCAGTTTGCGCTTTTTGGTGCAGTGTCTGCAGTGTGCCCAATTGCAGTGAGTGCTCCATAGTATGTATGATCAGACTGTATACACTTTGGTGTAGTGTCTGCAGTGTGTCTGATTACAGTTTGGTGTAGTGTCTGCAGTGTGTCTGATAACAGCGTGTGATCTGTGCTGTGCTATCTGCAGTGTTTCCCATCACAGAGCATGCTGTTTGGCACTGTGTCTTCAGTGTGGACAACAGCAGTGTATGCTCTTTGCTGCACTGTCTGCAATGCACCCAATTGCAGTTTGTGAAGTTTTAAATAATGTCTGTGGTGTGTTTAATTATGATGTGTGCTTTTTTCGAGCAGTGTTTGCAGCATGTTCTATCACATTCTGTACTCTTTTGTGCAATACCTGCAACCTGTCTGATCACAGTTTATGCTTGAGAAAAGAAGAAATGTCTGCACATCCAAAGGTTCCAAAGCAAAATGCCTTTTATTGAACATGACCAGGATACACCAGGGACACCAGGTATTAGTCACGTAGATGCATTTCACACATCTGACCTGTGCTTAATCATTACCGTTGTTTTTTGGAACCTTTGGATGTGCAGCTATTTCTTCTTTACCAAAGTTTTCACGGAGACGGGTCGAGGCTAGAACTCCTACCTGGTTCCAATTGAGGTTATTGCACACACCTGGAGCAGCGGATCCCTTTTCTCTTGACACAGTTTATGTTGTTTGGCCCAATGTGTACAGTGTTCCCTATTGTGGAGTTTGGTTTTTGGCACTTTGTTCTGCAGCGTATCCATTCACAGTGTATGCTCTTTGTTGCAGTGTCTGCAAAACATCAATTGCATGTTTATACTTTGTAGTAGTGCCTGCAGCCTGTGCAATTACAGTGTGTGCTGTTTGGTGCAGTGTCTGCAGTGTGTTCAATCGGAGTGTGTGAGGTTTGGATTAGTGTCTTCAGTATGTTTAATCACAAGTATGATGTTTATGGCAGTGACTGCAGTGTGTTCGATTGCACTGTGTGAAGTGTAGAGTAGTGTCTGCAGTGTGTCCTAATTCAATATGTGTGTTTTTTGTGAAGTGCGTGCAATGTGTCTGATCGTACCATGCGCTCTTTGCTGCTGTGTATACAGCAGGTTAATTCACAGTGTCTGTTTAGTGCAGTGTCTTTACTATGTCAGATGATAGTGTGTGCTCTTGGCCAATGTTTGCAGCATGTCCAATTGCAATGCATATAATTTGGTGCAGTGTCTGCAATGTGTACAATCCTAGTCTGTGATGTTCGGACTAGTGTCTTCAGAGTTTCTAAAACCCTTTGCAGCAGCGTCTTTAGCAGGTCCTATTAGAGTGTGTACAGTTTGGTTTAGTATCTGCAGTGTGTCCCCTGGCAGTGTGCGATGTTTGGATTGGTATATGCAGTGTGCTCTGTAGGCAGGTTGCCCAATGTGTGTATTTAGTTAGCACCTGGCTGCCCAGGTTAGGAGGGAAGGGGTTAATGCTTGCACCATATTTTATTGTGTGTTCGCAGAACGGCCAGGGTTGTACGAATGGAAACTCAGAACTATGCCTTAAGAAGCTTGCTGATCAGCTTGGAACGCCAAAATATGGGAATGCTCCCAAGGACATGGACTTCTTTGTTCGAGCTATGTCCAGTTAGGGCTCTTCCCAAAGATGCTATGCAGTAGGAATGGGCTCAGGCATGTTCAGGATCCCACCTGCCCGATCCCACCAGGAAGCCGACACTGCACACCGCTAATCACAGGCAGTGAGTCATTACCCGGTCCACAGCTGCACAGATCAGGAAATGTCTCACTGTCTGTGATTAGCAGTGTGCAGTGTTGGCTTCCTGGTGGGATTGGGCAGGTGGGTTGGGACTAAGATCCCGAACACGCCTGAGCCCATCTCTACTGTACAGGAACTTGGGCAGCCACAGTTTAGTTAGGGAACGGATGTTACTGCATATTATACTGTACATGTTCTGCCAAAAGTTCAGTAAAGTTGTTACAACTGCTTGAGGCCTGGTCTGAAAGTACTTAGGGGGTACATGTGGGGTCCTGGCATCCCTCTAAGGAGCCAGGATCTGAAATAGCACATTGGGGTCTGTGAAACATCACTGCATTGCAAGACTGATCTGTGAGTCTGAGAGGAGAAGAAGTTGCAGTGGGTAACCACAGAAGGAACCAACAACCACCTGGTTAGGTGACAGGTCCTCTGGTAGCAAAGGAAGTTCAGTGTCCGGCTCCCTCCCTAGCTGCCTGTCTCTGTCGTTCACTGGGAGTGGACTAGAGTTATGAAGGTCTATGCCTGATCACTTGGTACAGAAAGAGAAGGGTTATGTAAGAACATGCATGAGGTCAGCTCTATGTGCTCAGCGGGACCCCTCTCTGGTACTGGGAGTGAGGTAACAGAGGTACGCTGACTGGTGGGGTGGGCATAGGCTCTGCATGTCCCTCCTAATGCAACACATACACCTGTATAAGTGTCACAAAGGTCCACGCTGCTCACAGGTAAGCCGGCTCCAACAGCATGATCTCCTTACTGCAGGGTGCTCGCCCAGTTGAAACAACAATGAAAAGTAAATCCAGATGGCTGCACACCAAACTGACATCCAAATGCCTTTATTCGCAAACCATGAAGAGCTCTACATATACAAGCAAGAGAGGAACGACGTACATGTTTCGCACACAAATTGTGCTTTATCAAAGCCCATTTTTTCACCTATGAACTGGTAATTTATACCTAGCCAGACCCTCCCCCGTGGGGGTGTCATCAGGTTAATTAATTCAATTCCATGGTCTTATAATTGCTTAACAATCAAAAACTTGTGGTACAAGATAAAAACATATGAAATAGTACAACCAGACCCAAATGACTATATAATCTATTATATATTCATACTTTAGCCACCAATATGGATTTAAGGTAAGGTAAATTAAAAAACTAGACTACTAAAGAGATAAACAGCCCAGGTTACAACATAAAAAAGCCACTAATAAAAAGGGGGAGGGATTGCTCTTCATGCTGCAAAAAAAAAGGGAGCAACACCAATTCATGCTCTGCATGCTGTCCCCAGTTCCCAGCTTGCTGTTGCTACGTCACCCATTTCATTTTTCAAACTATTCCAGGAAGGTGTGCGATAGCAATATCATTTGTTGTTGCTGTTTGGTGGAGTGTCTTTAGTTTTTCTGATCACAGTGTGCAATCTTTGGAGTAGTATCCTTAATGTGTCTGATCACACTGCATGCTGTTCGGCAGAGTATCTGCAATATGTCTGATTGCAGTGTGTGCTATTTGGTGCATTGTCAACAGGTTTTCCCAGTCCCATTTTCCAAAGGTTTAGTCTTATTCTAGTAAGAAACAGTGGGATGTTTGCTGTCTATATGGAATCAATTAAGAGTAAGGTTGATTCCTAGATATTTAAAATGGTATTGAGCCCATATAGAGGGGAAATTAGATGTTATATTAGTGAGAATGAAAGAGGGGATATTAACATTGCGAGCCTCAGACTTTAAGTTTAATATTAAAACTAGATAGCACACTACATTTTATAAATTCCTACTAAAGGTTCTTAAAGGAAGTGATTGGTTATGTAACAAAAATGAACAAATCATCTGCATATGCCACCACATTATGCTCTAATTCAGGGGATCTAATACCTATGATATTAAGATTAGCTCTAATATGGCACAGAAAAGGTTTGAGTGTTCGTATATAAATAAGGGGTAAAAAAGGGGCATCCTTGTCTCATACCATTGCCTAATACAAACATGTCTGGGAGGGTATAATTGATTTTGACAGTGGCAGAAGGGTAAGAATATAACTCCTCCAGCCATTTCTCTAAAAATCACCCAGAACCAAGGTATTGGAACATGACCTTCAGGAATGACCAATCAATTCTGTTGAATGCCTTTTCAGCATCAGTCAATAGAAGGATGGTAGGAGTTTTTCTTTGGTGAGCTAGATGGATGGAATTCTAGGCTCTTGTAATGTTATCTTTCACTTCCCTATTGGCTCTTGCAATGTTATCTTTCACTTCCCTATTGGAAACAAAACCTACCTCGTCTTAATGGACTATCGATAGTTGGGCCATTGGGAGCAATCTGTATCTGCTTATAATTTTAGTGAACAGTTTTTGGTCCACATTCAGGAGGGACATGAGGTTATAGCTAGACTGTAGAGTCATTTCTTTGCCTTTTTTTGGCATATACAGGATAATGGTTGGTATTAAGCAATGATTATCTAGGTTGAAATCCTTGATTTGAATCTCTTGTTCCACCACATCCCAAAGGGGCTCTATTGGATTGAGATCTGGTGACTGTGGAGGCCATTGGAGTACAATGAACTCATTGTCATGTTCAAGAAACCAGTTTGAGATGATTTGAGCTTTGTTACATCCTTTTTATACTGCTGTAAGTAGCCATCAGAAGATGGGTACACTGTAGTCATAAAGGGATGGACATGGTCAGCACAATACTCAGGTAGGCCAGGCCGTGGCTTTGAAACAATGCTCAATTGGTGAAATAAACAAAAAATCAGAGAAAGACTGATAAATATCTGATCCCAGCGCTCTAAATAGATATAAGATAGATTCTATACACTTGTTAGCTGCTATTATAAAAAACAAACGTTAAGAAATAAATAAGTAAATATACCTCCCCAAAAGAGAAGATATTAACAGCGCTTAAAATTGATCACCAACCATAAGTGTAATTAATAAAAGGTCAACGTATATAAATAAAATTAATTTTAAAAAAGGCATAGTCCATAGTATCTGTGAAGCCTAAAACAGGCTAATCCGGCAAGTCTTTAGGATGATAAATCATGCATGCAAAGGATGGGTTATGATCCAAATTTAAATTCCACCTATGTGCACCATTTTACTGCCTCTACACCTTCACCGAGTCACCTCGTGATAGCCCCCTTTGTGTGTATGCTCGCCAGAGGTAAGAGTCAGGTATGCCTGTAATATCTCTCCCAGGGATGATCTGCTCTGCTCCCGCTGATAGAAGTCAGTTCTCCTTGGTCATTATGTTAGTGGACATATCATGCAAAAAATAGAAGGGATGCTTGCAATAGGGTTATATTCTTTATTAAGAAAAAACAAATCTCCCTGCTACAAAAATGCGCTTACCAGATCATTACAATAAAAGGCAGCTTGTCAGTGAAACGTCAGCTCACCGCTAGTCGGAAGAGTGAACGTCCCGCCCACCTGGATGAGTCCCGGCATGACACTGTTTGAGTCAAACTGCAGGGTCGCGTGGCCACGCCCTGACACGTTTCGTCATGACGTCTTCAGAGGGTGTGGTCATGCAACACCACCATTCTGCTTAAATAGCACAAGAAGGCGGGGCTGCTCAACACCATCATCACAGGCATCATCGCTTACCCGCCCCCTCCTTAGTGGATGGTGCAGAGCTGGCGCTCAGCATCCCATCCGTCCTCTATGGTTCTCTCTCTGTTGGCACTATAATAATAGATGGATGCATCTCATACTAGGTTCCTTCATGTAAAAGATACAATAACATTTAATGCTTTTAAAAAATGTTGTTATATACAGGATTGTCTCCATCTTAAGATGGGATAATATCCCATTACTAGTGTCATGCTGTTATTCTGCATATGTGTTGTATCATCTATAATGTATTTAGGCTAAAAACTGCTTAGACCAGTCTTGTAATAATAAAATTGTCAATCTACGTGACTCGGAACTTTTATCTTACTGCAATAATAGAATTGTCAGTTTATGTGGGGCAGAACTCTTGTAGGTCCAGTGGTCCTGACTAATGGCAGTTGCTGTCACCACTGTACCGGACCTCCTTAGTATTATTATTATTATTCTGTAATTTACTTATCTGCAATTTGCCGCTCAGAGCTCCAGACTGAGCATAATTAAAATCAAAATTACATTATGCAGATACAAAATGTAAAAAAAATAAATAATAAAAATTACATTATACTCGTAAACAACCATAAATAAAAAAGAATAAAAAAGAATATGACTACTGCTATGGGGAGCTGATTGAGGTTGCTAATGAACCTTCATATAAAGGGCTATAAAATGTGAATGAAACTGGAGACTCCAGCTTCAGTGGGCAATATAATCATCATGCTCCAGAGACAAGCCTAATTATAAGGGAACTCCTGCCTTCAATAATTGCTTATAAAGCAATTTAAATCTAATTCTATATTTAGTCCGGATTGGTCAGGAATATCCACTGAGATTCGCGTTTGGAAATATCTCTTACCATATTGGCTCCTCTCCATCTAGGGTGAAGTTTGTCTATGCCCCAGAATTTGAGGCCAATGGGATTTCTGTTGTGCTTTTCCCTGAAATGCAAGGATACGCTGTGTTCTTTGTATCCTATCGTAATATTATAGATGTGCTCAGATACCCTCTTGCCCAATGTTCTTTTTGTGCGTCCAATATACATGAGGCCACACGGACATTCCAGGGCATACACTACATAAGTGGACATACATGAAATTAATTCTTTAATTTGGAATTCTTTACCATTAGCCATGGACACAAAGCTTGTCAGGCCTCTCCAGTGAGTTTCTACTTGCTGACATGCTTTGCATTTTCTGCAGGCATAGAAACCTGATCGGTCCCAAAACATTTTAGTTCTGGTTGGAGGGTCTACAACTTTTTTCACTACTTGGTCTCCAAACGAGGGTGTTTTTCTGGAGGATGGAGGATTTTCTGGTAACACTTTACTTAACACCTTATCCATACATAATATGTTCCAGTGGTTCTTAATGATTGCCTCGATTTCCAGATACTGTTCATGAAAACCACTTATAAAGCCCCATTCCTGCCTGGAGTCCTGTCTCCTTACTTTAGGGACTAAGAAGGAATCCTGTATATTACAGACAAACTGATCCTGTGATCAGTTTGTCTAGAGGCTGGACCTTGTAGCCTTTTTCTACAAAGTGTTGTTTGATGTATTCCACTTGGATCAAGTAATCAGCATCAGAGGTGCAGTTACGGCGTATCCGCATAAACTGGCCCTTGGGTATATTCCTTAGCCACTGTGGGTGATGTCCACTCTGTACCAGAATATAGCTGTTAATGTCTGTACTTTTAAAATATGCTTTAGTGTGTAACTGGTTCTCTCCTTTCATTATCATGACATCAAGGTAATGTATTTGCTCTCAGCTCCAATTGAATTCTAATTTAATATTGTTGGTATTACTATTAAGCCATTGTGAGTATTCGACTAATAGATGATTATGTGCCCTGCCATATGATGAGCAGGTCATCTATGACATAAAATTGAAGATAACATTAGATCCAAAATAGAGATTAAAATACGTATAAAACGCATGTATACATGCGTGTGTATAGTGCCTCTATAGAATTTTATATATGTGTGTGCGTACCCATACACACGCATGTATACATGCATTTTATACGTATTTTAATCTCTATTTTGGATCTAATGTTATCTTCAATTTTCTGTCATATTCATCTCTAATGTATTTTGGGGGTGCATGTAGGTCTTTGTACTTGGGGATGTTCCCATTTTGTAACAGATTGTTGCTACCACATTAGGATGTTGATTTTAAATATATCCATAGTACACACTATTATTAAGTGACACTACATATAATCAACATGGTATTAGGGATATGCTTAGAAATCATCCATTACACATGAGATTTGATTGTGGATATTTACTGGTTGATTGCCTTGTCATAGGTCATACATTAGCATTGGTATATTTTGTATGTTTGGGATAATAATCACGTACCACATCTTGGATTTGATATTCACACTCATTGTGTGGCACTTGGCACTTTGTTGTATTTTTGCACTTATCACTGTGATATATTTATATATTTTTTACACGGTAAATTTCAGATTATATAAATAATAATTTTTCATTCATTATATATACAGTTAGTAGTTTAGTCATCGCTACTCTTATTCTAATGGTATACATATAGTATATTATTTACACATTGCACCTTTAAATCACTTGTTTTTATATATATCCTTTGTGCCTTGCTGTGGCTGGATAAGCCGCTTAGGCGGTATTTTCAGTATACCTCATATGCATTAATAATCTCCAGATTGATATTTTCACCTTAGCGCAGCGTATCTTTTATATACAGCCAATATGGTAAGAGAGATTTCCAAACGCGAATCTCAGTGGATATTCCTGACCAATACATTCAGTCCTAACGGACTAAATATAGAACTAGATTTAAATTGCTTTATAAGCAATTATTGAAGGCAGGAGTTCCCTTATAATTAGGCTCGTCTCCGGAGCATGATGATTATATTGCCCACTGAAGCTGGAGTCTCCAGTTTCATTCACATTTTATAGCCCTTTATATGAAAGTTCATTAGCAACCTCAATCAGCTCCCCATAGCAGTAGTCATATTTTAACCCTTTAATTTTCATTCTTTTTTATTTATGGTTGTTTACGAGTATAATGTAATTTTTATTTTATTTTTTTTACATTTTGTATCTGCATAATGTAATTTTGATTTTAATTATGCTCAGTCTGGAGCTCTGAGTGGCAAATTGCAGATAAGTAAATTACAGAATAATAATAATACTAAGGAGGTCCGGTACAGTGGTGACAGCAACTGCCATTAGTCAGGACCACTGGACCTACAAGAGTTCTGCCCCAAATAAACTGACAATTCTATTATTGCAGTAAGATAAAAGTTCCAAATCACGTAGATTGACAATTTTAATATTACAAGACTGGTCTAAGCAGTTTTTAGCCTAAATACATTATAGATGATACAACACATATGATATAGAATAACAGCATGACACTAGTAATGGGATATTATCCCATCTTAAGATGGAGACAATCCTGTATGTAACAACATATTTTAAAAGCATTAAATGTTATTGTATCTTTTGCATGAAGGAACCTAGTATGAGATGCATCCGTCTATTATTATAGTGCTGACAGAGAGAGAACCATAGAGGACGGATGGGATGCTGAGCGCCAGCTCTGCACCATCCACTAAGGAGGGGGCAGGTAAGCGATGATGCCTGTGATGACGGTGTCGAGTGGCCCCGCCTTCTTGTGCTATTTAAGCAGAATGGTGGTGTTGCGTGACCACGCCCTCTGAAGACGTAATGACGAAACGCGTCCGGGCGTGGTCATGCGACCCTGCAGTTTGTCTCAAACAGCGTCATCCTGGGACTCATCCAGGTGGGCGGGACGTTCACTCTTCTGACCAGCGGTGAGCTGACGTTGTTTCACTGACAAGCTGCCTTTTATTGTAATGATCTGGTAAGCGCATTTTTGTAGCAGGGAGATTTGTTTTTTAATTAGTAAAGGATATAACACTATGGCAAGCATCCCTTCTATTGTTTGCATGATATGTCCACTAACATAATGACCAAGGAGAACTTACTTCTATCAGCGGGAGCAGAGCAGATCATCCCTGGGAGAGATATTACAGGCATACCTGACTCTTACCTCTGGTGAGCATACACACAAAGGGGGCTATCACGAGGTGCCTCAGTGAAGGTGTAGAGGCAGCTGAATGGTGCATATAGGTGGAATTTAAGTTTGGATGGTAAACCATCCTTTGCATGCATGATTTATCATCCTAAAGACTTGCCAGATTAGCCTGTTTTAGGCTTCACAGATACTATGGACTATGCCTTTTTTTAAATTAATTTTATTTATATATGTTGACCTTTTATTAAATACACTTATGGTTGGTGATCAATTTTAAGCGCTGTTAATATCTTCTCTTGTGGGGAGGTATATTTATTTATTTAATGCTCAATTGGTACTAAGGGGCCCGAAGAGTGCCAAGAAAATATCCCCCACACCATTAAACCTCCACTACCAGCCTAAACTGTTGATACAAGGCAGAATGGATCCATGCTTTCATGTTGTTTACGCCAAATTCTTACCCTACCATCTAAATGTTGCAGCTGAAATCGAGACTCATCAGACCAGGCAACGTTTTTCCACTTCTTCTATTGTTGAGCCTGTGCAAATTGTAGCCTTAGTTTCCTGTTCATAGCTGACAGGAGTGGCACCTGGTGTGATCTTCTGCTGCTGTAGCCCATCTGCTTCAAGGTTCGATGTGTTGTGCATTCAGATATGGTATTCTACGTACCTTGGTTGTAATGAGTGGTTATTTGAGTTACTGTTGCCTTTCTATCACCTCAAACCAGTCTGCCCATTCTCCCCTGACCTCTGACATCAATAAGGCATTTTCATCCACACAACTGCTGCTCACTGGATATTTTTTCTTTTTCAGACCATTCTCTGTAAACTCTATAGATGGTTGTGCGTGAAAATCCCAGTCGATCAGCAGTTTTTGAAATACTCAGACAAGCCTATCTTCTGGCACCAACAACCATGCCACGTTCAAAGTCACTTAAATCCCCTTTCTTCCCCATTCTGATGCTTGGTTTGAACTAGATGCTTAAATGCATTGAGTTGCATATATATATATATATATATATATATATATATATATATATTATTGGGATTTTATGTGATAGACTAACACAAAGTGGCACATAATTGTGAAGTGGAAGGAAAATGTATAATGTTTTCACAAATAAATATCTGAAAAGTGTGGCGTGCATTTGTATTCAGCCCCCTTTACTCTGATACCCCTAACTAAAATCTAGTGAAACCAATTGCCTTCAGAAGTCACCTAATTAGTAAATAGCTTCCACCCGTGTGTAATTTAATCTCAGTATAAATACAGCTGTTCTGTGAAGTCCTCAGAGGTTTGTTAGAGAACCTTAGTGAACAAACAGCGTCATGAAGGCCAAGGAACACACCAGACAGGTCAGGGATAAAGTTGTGGAGAAGTTTAAAGCAGGGTTAGGTTATACAAAAATATCCCAAGCTCTGAACATCTCATGGAGCACTGTTCAATCCATCATCCGAAAATGGAAATGGAAAATGTATGGCACAACTGCAAACCTACCAAGACATGGCTGTCCACCTAAACTGACAGGCCAGGCAAGGAGAGCATTAATCAGAGAAGCAGCCAAGAGGCCCATTGTAATTCTGGAGGAGCTGCAGAGATCCACAGCTCAGGTGGGAGATTCTGTCCACAGGACAACTATTAGTTGTGCACTCCACAAATCCACAAAGCAAAATGCTATGTGTGGCGAAAACCGAACACTGCACATCACCCTGAACACACCATAGCCACCGTGAAACATAGTGGTGACAGTCACCATTTTTTGATGCTTGGAGATGTCTACATTGGAGTGAGAGGGACTATACTTTCTTCTCTAAATCCTAACAATCATACATAAGAATTGATCTGTTCCTTGTTCATAAAATCACGCTACAGTACGTCTCCATGACAGAGATTGACTCCATCACATGGTCAGACCATTCTCCTGTCTCCTTGGAAATCTTTGTAACCCCATGCAATAAGAATACATCACAATGCAATAAGAATACATCACTGGCATCTGAACGCATCTCCTTACCAATTCCAGATACAAGGAACAGATCAAACATGAGTACTCTTTCTTCCAGTCGAACAATATGGAGGACATTGATAAGTTTGCGTTATGGAATACACATAAAGCTGTCATGAGAGGCATTTTAATTAAACCAAGTGCATTCGACAGGATGAGGAGGAACAAGGAGATCTCAGACTTATTGGCTCAAATTTAAACTCTAGAACAACAACATAAATCCTCACTAGACACAGCTATAGCTCTTACTCTTGACGAACTGCGACAATCTCTTGCCAACTGCTTTCTAGGCCAGCGCGAACATGCCCTTAAAATGTCTAATTTTAACTTTTAAACCCAAGCTAATAAGGCGCACACCTACTAGCCAGACTAGTCCTAAGGAAACCTATTGTATCTTCCCTTAATGATCCAAAAAAAGGGACTATCACTAACCCGTTAGAGATAGTGAATGCCTTTAGTAAATTCTACTCCTCTTTGTACAACCTCCAAGAGGCCCCGGACTTAATTAAGCTCCCTTCATTAAGCTCTCAACAAACATCCTCAGTGACACCCTTCACAGCTGAGGAAGTGCTTAAAGTTACTTGTTCCCTACCTGACAATAAATCTGTGGGCCCAGATGGGTTTAGTAATGAATATTATAAAATCTTCTCAGATATCCTATCCCCATATATCAGCACAGTAGCCAGTCAAGCAGCAAAAACAGGTTCTTTTCCCAAAAAAACTCTGGAAGCCCTTATTGTAGCAATACCCAAACCAGGGAAACCCCCCCTCACACCCCGCAAACTTTAGACCTATCTCATTACTAAATAGCGATATTAAAATCTACGCCAACTTACTAGCCAACAGATTACAACCTCTTATCCCCACTCTGATACACCTAGACGAAGTAGAGTTCATAAACAGGCACCAGGCTCCTGATAGCACCAGGAGATTCATTGACTTGATTCAATGGGCAGCGCACCATCAGACGCCTTCTTTGGATGCAGAGAAAGCATTTGACTGGGTGCACTGGGGCTATCTCAAACAGGTTCTACTCAAGTTTGGTCTTACTGGCTCCTTTGGACAAGCTATTTTAGCACTAAACTCCAACCCCAGTGCTAGGGTCTGGATCTCTGGCATGCTGTCAAACCCATTTAAGATCACTAAGGGCACCAGACAGGGCTGCCCTCTGTCTCCCCTTATTTTTGCCCTGTCATTAAACCACTGGCAAAATCCATTTACATCACATTTGGTGGTACTGCCGGAAGAGTGCAGCTTTCTGGAAAGAAGTATTTGTCTTCATCTCCTCCACCACTGGGGTTACCCACCTGATGACACCTGAAACAGCACTTTTCAGCATTGGATTAGCTATATGGCCACACAAATTTCAAACTTTCATCACCCATATCCTAATTGCAGCTAGAAGATCCCTGGCCAATGCCTGGAAATCAGATTGTACTCCATCTATCCCTATAGTTATAAACTTCGTAAACACACATGCCACCTTTGAGCAAATGTTTTCATGGCTCCAGAACAAAAATGTCACATTTCAAAAAAATTGGACATGCTGGATGAAAGATGGCAGGAGCACAATCAGGCCTTGACTAAAACATTGAAAGCTCTTTCCAGTAAAGGACCATAGTTGACCCATCCTTTGGATGGGAAAAATCATCCCTCACCTTTTTTCAATTGTCTCTCTTAGTTTTTTTGTTTGAGATGCAGATTTGACTAGATATTTCACAGTACTGTTAATTTATGAAGGTACTACTTGAGTGTTATCCCCCTATACCCTCATTACATCTTTTCCCCCTTAGCATCATTTTCTACTATTCTACCTTTAGCTCCTTTGTGCTTTTCACCTCCCTGCTCTTTTTCTACAATCACTTCATAGACTATTTATTTAATGCCTCCCTTTGTTAGATCCAATTTCCTATTGGTGACCGATGGCATTACATGCATTGAATTATGTATTTTCTGTTGTTTACTGTACTAAAAGTTTAACGGTCAGAATTTATTGCTATTATTTACAACGGAGAAGTGATTATTATACCACTTGCATTTATCTTATTAATTTTATTCTGTAATTATATATGTATTTTTAAAGGGTCATACAGTTTTTTTTCAATAGACACATATTGATTCTCAGCTAACTATACCTAATAATTTACAAAAGAGCTTTCTATATCAGATTATTATTAAGGGCATTGATATTATACACTGTGTATATCTAAACTATTATCTATTATCTATTTCAGGTGTTTCCCTGGTAACATACACAGTTTTAGTGAATTTGATGTATGGCAATTTTAATTGGTATTAATATTAATATTGGTTTTATATATAATATTGTCGATTAGATTCCATCTGGTGCAACTAAAGTCCCACAAACTGTCCTTCATGTGTTTTTGAAAGGACCCACTCCTGTCCTTTTGAATTTTTTTTGGTATTGCACCGTTTGGACAGTTTATTTGTGGTCTACGATTTCCCCATTTGTATAATGGTTTATGTTGCTCTATAAGTCATTAAATATATTTGCTTTTTTCACCACATATATTTTTACCTTCATGCATTTAATGTATGAAGGTAAAAGACCTTCAGTATTCAGCTTTGCCTGGTCGCAATCCAGCAATGTGCACAAGAGTGACTGCTCTCCCTCGTCTCTGCCTCCTCATTGGCTCCCGCTGCCAGCCAGTGATGAGGAAGCAGGGGCAGGGCCAAGCCCAATTAAGTGTGTCTTATGGGCTCAGAAGCAAGCACACACAAGTGCCCCCATAGCAAGCAGCTTGGTATAAGGGCACAGGAGTATTGGGGCTGCTCTGTGCAAAACACATTACACTGAACAGATGTGTATAACATGTTTGCTATTTTTTTTTATTTACCTTTATTATCACTTTAACTCTGCAGAGTGGTGTATGAATGTTTTTGTCCTGTTTCTTGCCTTGAATTTGCATAGTTTTCTGTTTTTCAAGCTTTTCTACTGCTCTGCACACACACCTGTATCCTATAGATGTCATGACCATGTAACTGCAATGGTCAACTGGTTTGAAAAAGTGCCTGCCATGCTAGGTATTTAGCCGTACACTTAGGGCAATGCTGGCAGACTTGAGTAAGGGGGACACACCCCTGAAACGTGTAGGTTCTGGCAACCCTTGTCCTGTCTGATGATTCCATCAGTGTGAGCTTGTACACAGCCTGCTGGGAGCCCTGACATGGATCTTGATCCGTAGCAAGCGAGGGAGACTTCCACTTCCCCAGCCTGTCATCACACACTAAAGCTAAGCTCAGAGCTGCATGATGGAAGTGTTTTATGGTCAAAGTGTACATGTATAAAGTGATTCTCTGATGTGCCAATATGTGTATGCAATTCTTTTGGATTTTAGCTTTGTCATTTAATTTCATTAAAGTGCTTAAGTGGTTGTACACCCTGTACAACCACTTTTACCTACAGGTAAGCCTATATTAAGACTTACCTGTAGGTGCTTGAAATATCTCCTAAACCTCCACAGTTTAGGAGATATTTACTAAAAAGCTGAGCGCCGATGACTACGGCGCATGCGCTAATGTCATTGGCGCATGCGCCCTTTAGAAAGGGCACATTGTGCTGTTTCTAATAGGGGTCATACCATGACTGGTGGCTCCCACGCATGCGCGGGAGTGACGTCACGTGACTCCGGCCAGTCACAGAGCCGGAGTTCGCAGCCCCAGAAGGAGGGGCGAAGATGGATGCTCCCTGCCAGTGGGGACAACGGAGACATTGCGGGCTTTAGTTTCAGGTAAGTGACACATAATGGGCTACTATGGGATGCATAGTAGCCCATTATGCTTTACCTTTGCATTAAAATAAAGAGGAAGTAAAACCCACCAGGGTTTACTTCCTCTTTAATTCTGCTAGAATGTGTGCTTCCCCTTGTTTTCTTTTTGTCTGTATTCAAACTTAGTGCATCCCTTTGTGCATAATATTCCATTCTGGGATAGCTGTAGAAGATCAAAGCATGCTATTTTAATGCAAGATTTGGGCCTTAACTCTTGTAGTGCTATTGGTCTCTCTGTAAAGGCATATAACATGGATGGTGTCAAGTGGTTAATCGTTATTTGGTGAAGCGGTGAGCAGCAGTGTTTGGAACAGGGAGCAGGTGAGACACACATGAGGAAGGATTTGACCAAGAAAGGCAAAGGAAAATACGTGTTTACTTTATGGAGCTTGCATCTCACAACGTAGCTAGTTGTTTAGATTGTCATAAAGGAGTCTTTAATAAATCTATAACTTAGCTGCTTATAGATTTACAGCAGTGGTTCTCAACCTCAGTCCTCAAGTATCCCCAACAGGCCATGTTTTGGGAATTTCTCTTAGATAAAATTGCTGTCCAAAGTACCAAGCCATTGACTCTGATTTAAAGCACCTGTGCAAGATAAAGAAAAGCCTGCAAACATGGCATGTTGGGGGTACTTGAGGACTGAGGTTGAGAACCACTTATTTACAGTATGTGCTGCATAAAGTTACATAGTATGTTAGCACCTTTCTGGAATGTTATATAACAAATGTAAAAGTGCTTAAATAATAGCAGAAAAACATTGTCTCTCTGTTTATTTCTTTTAGCTGGTTCCAAAGCAAAGAATGTTGCTTCTCTGTACATTGTTGTGAATTCACTTTGGCCTGAACTTTGACTTTTTGTTCTGCAATACAAAGTCAGAGTTGCATACAACTATCAAATGTAAGGAAATTTTAGTTCAAGTACAGTTTAGTATGTTCTTTTGCTACAAATTCACTCTCCTACTGACATTTCAGCACATGTACGAAATGTTTATTCATGTATATTTTAAAACTTTGCAACATGGAAACAGCATTCTGTAAACGTCTTGCATATATATCTATATATATAGATATAAATATATATCTATATATATTGATATATATCTATATATATGTAGCACTGGTAGATTTGCGATCTACCATATGTTAGGTAAATTTAGTAACTTGTACGTTAAATAGGTTAGGTTTGCCTCTGTTCCAGCTTGGCTGATGTTGTGTGTGTTTCCATACTGACCGTTGGGTGTCACTGTTATCACTGGTCAGTGTTGGAAGGGCAGCTTGTCGAAGCGTATGGATGCTCTTCTGTCCCAGGGACAACTCGGTGTAGCTGGTCCTCCGAGTTGCATTCTGGGCGAGGGTATTTATGGGACAGACGCGATATTGTGGAGTTCGTTTTACAGCCACCTGCTGGCCCTCCTGGCCGACAGGTATGTGTTAGAGAGCAATCTCGTGGTCCTCCGTTATGGAGGCCCATGCCGCTGCGGCGCATGGGTGGGCCCAGAAGCTTGTCTGGGGCCTACCACAGCAGCCAAGGAATAGTCCTGAGCTGTCTATCCAGAAGGGAAGAAGCTGGACAACCGAGGAGATCCCAGGGGAGGACCCGTCATGGAAGGATCACGCAGCCTGCTGGTCTGGAGAGGGGCCTGGTGACTCGGTCGGAGGACGCATCCTAAAAGTAACTATACAGCATAGTGTTGCCGGGTTGGCTTAAAGGTTCAAGCACTGTGACTGAGATTCATTGCAGAGAACCAATACGTCCTGTGGCAGAAGATCGTACAGGTTTACCCCAAACAAGTCTGTGGCAGAGACTTTTGTTCGTGCTACGTACTGGCTGCTAGGCAAGTGAGAGAGGCCTATCCAGGCGAGCAAAGAGTGTGTCCCTCGAGGGGAGTGCATTCTATTGTAATATCATAATTCTACCAGGACATTTGTCAAGAATCTTACAAGAAGATATTTGAGTTTCTTCTGCGGTTTTCCTTTTGCCCCTTTCCTGCTACTTCCTTAGTAAATCATTTAATAAAGCATTGAAAACGTATTCAAGGGTTGGTGCGTATATCGTCCAGAGGTAAACTCAACGGAACCCTAGACCCGGTGCCTGTAAAACAGAGGGAAGGAGAGTGAAGGTAACAAGCCCGCTTAAACCAGCAGCTCCATCGAGAGTTAGTGCTACATATAGATATATATCTATACATACTATATAGATAAATATCTATATATATTGTATACTGTAGCATTATATATAGATGTGAGTTGATATTACAGATATTCTAATTAATTCAGTGATCAGTAACAGACAGATGTGCACAATTTGAATTTAAAGAGAGCTCAGTCCTGGGCATTAAATAAACTAACACCTAGCTCCCAATGAGTTTCTGACAGGCTTGTGGTGTAGATAAAGATAATTAACTGTCACCTCACAAGTCATCAAAAGGATCCTTTTGAGCTGTCAGCAGAAGAATTAGCAGGGGGGCAAGGCCATCCCATATTGGAGGAGCCAGGCTGTCTGCTGTAACACTCATTTTTAAGATCAGAGGGTATAAGTTTTATCTTTAAAAAAATCTGAAATCTTAGTTGGACAGAAATAAAAATTATTCTGTCTGATAGTAAGCATTATGAGCTACATACAAATATGAAATGGTATGTCCTGCATGTATAGGATCACCTAGGGACCGACAAAACAAATATTTAGGCCCGACCCTTGGCAGGCGTGCATTGTTTGAACTTGCTGAAATCAGTAACACTTATTTCTGTTTTTTCTCCTTTTTATTTCATAGCTAAAAACCTAATTTCTGTATATCATTTTCTTTGTTGTCATTTGCTAATGTTTACTTATATTTCTATGCACTGCCCACCTAAAGACAGTAAATATATATACTGTATTTAATACGTGGTTTTTGTGTGCTAAGCTAAGAATTCATATTCCTAGAAAGATTATTCCAGTAGATTACTTGTGTATGCATGTTTGGTCATAAGTTCACTAATTATCTGTATAAAAAAAGTATTGTGTTCCTGCTGATTGCATGCAGATTAGCAGTGTCAGGACAAGGGTTGGGCAGGATGGAAGGCTGCCCTAGACGCAATGGTTTATTGCAAGGATGAGGGCGCCCTGACCCTAAGCCTAAGGGAAGAGGAGGTGCAGTTTGGCATCTTTGCCTTGGGCGCTGGATGACCTTGTCCTGGCACTGCAGATTAGGAAGCTATTGTATCTGCCAGATAGTGATGTGTTTGTGTGTGTCTCTGTGTGTGATTGCCTAGCAGACTAGTCAGCAAATGTTGGCAAGCTATCCAAAGTCATATATCTGGTGTGTGTGTGTGTGTGTGTGTGTGTGTGTGTGGGGGGGGGTTAAGTAGTGGGAACATTTATCATGCCAAGATTCTAGTTTGAAGGATAATTTTAAAGTGGTTGTAAACACTTACAGACCACTTTGAGCTACAAATACCTTACCTATAATAGGGCTTACCTGTAGCTACCCAGGATATCTCCTAAACCTGGTTAGGAGATATATTTGCATGTGCCAATGTCATTAACACATGCGCACTGACACAAACTAACACAAACTGAAGCAATGGCACGTATGTGCCGTTGCTTCAGTGAGTGCACCGTTACCGTGCTCACGCATGGGAGCAACGTCATCGCTGCTCCGGTCAATCACAGCGCCAAAGCCGCGATACCTCAATCTTTCTCCACAAAGCAAGAATCTTGTGCCAATTAGCAAGTTGCCGTGGATATGATTTCCTTGACATACAGTGACATCAGCAGAATATCGGTGCATACCTAGGGTTTACAGTTGTTACCCATACATTCATTCAACCAGACACGCTAACAGCTCCAGGGATTGGGGATTAATTTAAGTATTAGTTATTAAGAACTTCACAGGATACTCGCATATTCCCAGTATAGTCCCGTTTTGCTATTAGCCCAAAGTATTGTCAGGTGGATGGTTTAGATATTGATGCGACTGAGCAGGTAGATATTCTGGGCTGCCCTATAGTCCTGTACTGGGCATTTTAGGAACTGCTCTGAGGACCACCATTTTTCAGAATAAGCAGAGGATATGTATAGGCACTTCGGAGAGAGAGGGTACCCCCATAAACCCCTAAGAAAGGCAAGAAACAAGGCCATGAATTGTAAACATGAGAACCTCTTAGAAAACCATAAAAAAGCTAGAAAAGATCAAAAAACATACCCAAGAATTATCATCAAATTTGGGTCGCAGTGGAACCAAGTTAGAGGTATTTTGGAAAAACACTGGCACATATTGAATTCGACC
This sequence comes from Aquarana catesbeiana, assembly GCF_042186555.1. Classification (NCBI taxonomy): domain Eukaryota; kingdom Metazoa; phylum Chordata; class Amphibia; order Anura; family Ranidae; genus Aquarana; species Aquarana catesbeiana. The sequence continues at coordinate 247,730,965 of NC_133325.1, read as the reverse complement.
CCCCTTAATTGCCAACGTTGTTAGCTCGAGACCCCTTATGACGGCAAGAAGGACACGAAATCTGAATGATACATTAGTACAAACCAGAGGGTTTTTAACTACCTGCTGGCCAGAGCCAAAAGAGTGGTGGAGAATGCTTTCGGGATAATGGCCAGCCAGTTCCGACTATTCCTAGTCGGATATATTCCCTATATCCTATTCCCAACTGTGGAGGGGCAATTGATGGGAAACACGTCCACATACTTCCCCCCCAACTCGGGGTCATACTATTACAACTATAAGGGGTTTAATAGTATTGTGATGTTGTGATGTTGGCGGTGGTGTCGGCGACATATGAGTTTCTCTATGTGGACGTGGGGAAGAATGGCCGGATGTCGGATGGTGGAGTCATCACCCAGACAAAGTTCTACATATGGCTACAGAATGGTGGCTTGGGTTTGCCACCTGCTAAAGAGAACGTTGAAGGACTCCCATTTGTCTTTGTCGCTGATGAAGCGTTTGGGCTGGGTGATCACCTGATGCGGCCGTTCCCGATGAGGACCCTCACCCTAGCACACTCTGAGTACCAGAGGACACAGACCAAAAATTGGCTTACCAATTCAAAACCTATAGCTGGTATGCATGCATGTGGGCACTGCAACATTTGCATATATGTGCACAAAACCAATGTGTTCGCCAATTCTGACGGAACAAAAGAATATGAGATTAAGCAATTTCTGAATTGCTCCACATCTAGAGTAATATACATGCTTGGTTGTCCATGCAATAAAATCTATGTCAGGAAAACTAAGAGACAACGCCGTACAAGAATTGGCGAACACATCGGCAGCATAAAGAAAAAAGATGACGATCGCCCTTTATAGGTGCACTTTGCAGTTTCATGGAGGTGATCCGAAGGGGTTAAAGGTGAAAGGCATTTACGTTTTGAACTTGCCCTTAAGAAGAGGTGACAATTCTTTTACAAAAAGAAAAGATGTGGATATATTATTTGGATTCCCTATTTCCACAAGGCCGCAATAATGAGTGCAATTTGCAACCATTTTTGGAAAAATAATATAAGAAGAATGATAAACACATCTTTCAGGCTGGGCCTATTCACCTGTTCATTCCTCCTTTCTTTCCGGGGGGGGGGGGGGGGGGGGGGGCGATTTCCTTTCTTTTCTTTTAATTTTCTTATTTTATTTTAAATTTAAATTTTTATTATTTCTATTTTTCATGTTTATTTTCAGCTTTATTTTCCTTCCTCTTTTCCATTTTTCTTTATTTTTAATTAAATAATTAGTCCCTTTCCCTATTCCGGTCTTCAAAATGAGCCTAAAGTACTCAGTGATTTGTTTCTATGTGCTGAAAGTTGAATGGAGGAGAATGTATGTAGTTAATTATGTGGATATTTAAGCCAGCATTCCTAACTCCTTGCTCTGAAGAAGTTAGCTGTCATTGGCTAACGAAATGCATCAGCGTGACGTCAGCACGTCAATACCGATTGTGGGATCACAGCCCACATCATGAGGAGTATACTGAGGTGACGGTAAAGTGACGGCTGAAAGTTCGTTGGAGGCAGGGACGACACCCTATTCAGGGAAACGGATAGATCCATGGTGGAAATCTTCTGGTGATCCAGAGAGCGCAGCTCGAACCGAAGGGATGGGTGGAGGTACGAGGAAGCAGATGAAGCAGAAGAAATGGTGAGCGTGTCTCTACCTGCTTTATTGCACATAATTAACTGATCAGCTGTGGACAGGCAAGTTCCGTTTTTTTTTCACACTCTGCTTTAATCCTCCCTCCCCATTCTCCACTATATGGATGAATGACCTTCTCAGACAACACTACTTTAACAAAGCGATTCCCTGCAGTTCACTCTTGAACACTATAAGCCTATGCAAGCTAATTACTAATGCCTCACATAGGTAGATGAGAGCCAGATGGGGGAGGGCACTTTTCGACTGAAATGCCCAGTACAGGACTATAGGGTGGCCTGGAATGTCTACTTGCTCAGTCGCATCAATTCCTAAACCATCCACCTGACAATACTTTGGGCTAATATCAAAACGGGACTATACCGGGAATATGCGAGTATCCTGTGAAGTTCTTAGTAACCAATATTTAAATTAATCCCCAATCCCTGGAGCTGTTAGCGTGTCAGTGTGACTGGTTGAATGGATGTATGCACAGCTGCGATTCCTCTTTTAATGACAACGTTGTCTTTTTAATAATTGCTCTGAAGGGTATATACTTAGATTTTTTTTGCTAATATCATGGTGTGTTTTTTCTACAAGTAAAATGTATTCAAATTAACCGTAAGTGTCCTGCAGTAGTGGCCTTCTTGGAGACTCCTTTCTTCTCTTTTTGCATATGCATTTTTCTGGCTGCATGGACTGTGCCATGTGGTAATCATCACAAGGCAAAAGGTTGAGATATTAAAATATACTTTGGAATTTAAATAAGTTAATTAAATAACAGCCACAGCGGTAGATCCAGGCATAAAAAAATAATTTTTTGAGTTGTTACCCATGTTTGGATTGGAGAACTTGGGGTTCTCATGATGATTTGACGGCGTGCAGGTCAATTTAAATATGAAGTACTTGTGCGCTGCTATGGATATCAAAACCAACCAAAACTGATAAACAAAGTAAATACCAAAGAATAATATATCACCCTAAACATACACATGTGCTGGTCAATTTCCTTTATCAGACAACGATACAGCAGACAGCAACAGGCAGAGATCCTAATATGTATCAACTAACCTCCCTTGTCCATGTAACTTCTGCCCTCCCCCATCTGTAACATAAAAAAGTTCTACATTTTGTATTTTTTTAGTTGCCTGGTAAAAGATTGATACATGACTTATTTCATTTTTTATTTCTTCATAGGCAAGCCTACCATCACTGGGGCTTTTTTTCTCCTGTACATTGGAGGGCATCACCATAACTTTATTACAACAAGTTGACATAATTGTATTTTATTATCCTTGTCCATTCATTTTTTCCTTTTTCCAGTAGTCTCACGTATTTTTAAACCAGAGCTCATGTTTTAACTTTAATATAGTGTTGTTAATTTGTCCTTTGTCTAATTAAAAATAAAAACAATTTATTTTTATAAAATACTGCCTACGACTCTCAAATTGCTGCCTGAAAACCCCACAGGAACTTCCTGCTTGTTTAAGACTTACCATATAGGGGTGTGCAGCTTCTCAGACTCCATTTATGTGTCATATCATGCTATAGTTTAGCCTACCATCACTGAACCAATAGCAAACATGTTTTAGTACTGCTTTTTACAGTGGTTGAAAATGTCATTGCTACAGGTGCATCTCAAAAAATTTGAATATCGTCAAAAGGTTAATTTATTTCAGTAATTCAGTTCAAAAAGTGAAACTCATATATTTTATATAGATGTGTTGCACACAGAGTAATATATTTTAAGCATTTCTTTCTTTTAATTTTGGTGATTATGGCTTATAGTTAGTGAAAACCCCAACTTCTGTATCTTAGAAAATTAGAATATTACATAAGACCAATAAAAAAAGGATTTTGAATACAGAAATGTTGGATTACTGAAAAGTATGTCCATGTACAGTATAGTAAATTACTGCATCAATGCGATAGATGGCATGGAGGCAATAAGCCTGTGGAACTGCTGAGGTGTTATGGAAGCCCAGGTTGCTTTGATAGCGACCTTCAGCTCATTTGCATTGTTGGGACTGGTGTCTCTCATCTTCCTCTTGAAAATACTCCACAGATTCTCTATGAGGTTTAGGTCAGGCGAGTTTGCTGGCCAATCAAGCACAGTGATACCATGATCATTAAACCAGATATTGGTCCTTTTGGCAGTGTGGGCAGGTGCCAAGTCCTGCTGGAAAATAAAATCAGCATCTCCATAAAGCTGGTCAGCAGAGGGAAGCATAAAGTGCTCTAGAATTCCCTGGTAGAGGGCTGCGCTGACTTTGGACTTGATAAAACACAGTGGACTAACATCAGCAGATGATACGGCTCCACAAATCATCACTGACTGTGGAAACTTTACACTGGACCTCATGTAACTTGGATTCTTTGCCTCTCCACTCTTCTTCCAGACTCTGGGACCTTGATTTCCAAATGAAATGCAACATTTTTCATAGCCCGTGAATATTTGGGGAGCCATGTCATCTGCTGGTGTTGGTCCACTGTGTTTTATCAAGTCCAAAGTCAGCGCAGCCCTCTACCAGGGTATTCTAGAGCACTTTATGCTTCCCTCTGCTGACCAGCTTTATGGAGATGCTGAATTTATTTTCCAGCAGGACTTGGCACCCGCCCACACTGCCAAAAGTACCAGTATCTGGTTTAATGACCATGGTATCACTGTGCTTGATTGGCCAGCAAACTTGCCTGACCTAAACCTCATAGAGAATCTGTGGAGTATTGTCAAGAGGAAAATGAGAGACACCAGACCCAACAATGCAAATGAGCTGAAGGTCACTATCAAAGCAACCTGGGCTTCCATAACACCTCAGCAGTTCCACAGGCTTATTGCCTCAAGTCCAAAGTCAGTGCAGCCCTCTACCAGGGAATTCTAGAGCACTTTATGCTTCCCTCTGCTGACCAGCTTTATAGAGATGCTGATTTAATTTTTCAGCAGGAATTGGCACCTGCCCACACTGCCAAAAGGACCAATATCTAGTTTAATGATCATGGTATCACTGTGTTTGATTGGCCAGCAAACTCGCCTGACCTAAACCTCATAGAGAATCTGTGGGGTATTGTCAAGAGGAAAATGAGACACCAGACCCAACAATGCATGCCATGCCACATTGATGCAGTAATTTATGCAAAAGGAGCCCCGACCAAGTATTGAGTGCATACTATACTGTACATGGACATACTTTTCATTGGGCCAACATTTCTGTATGAAAAATCTTTTTTTTTTTATTGGTCTTATGTAATATTCAAATTTTCTGAGATACAGAATTTTGGGTTTTCACTAGCTATAAGCCATAAAACACCAAAATTAAAAGAAAGAAATGCTTAAAATGCATCACTCTGTGTGCAACGCATACACATAAAATATATAAGTTATACTTTTTGAATTGAATTACTGAAATAAAGTAACTTTTTGATGAAATTCTAAATTTTTGAGATGCACCTGTAGCTACAACATTTTCAACCACTGTAAATATGTTGCTATTGGTTCAGAGATGATAGGCTTGCCTATGAAGAAATTCAAAATAAAAAAAGTCATGTATCAATCTTTTACCAGGCATCTAAAAAAATATAAAATGTTGAACTTTTTTTTGTTACAGATGGGGGGAACAGAAGATACAGGGACAAGGGAGGTCTGCAAATACATCTAAGCTTCTCTGCCTGTTGCTGCCTGCTGTACCGTTGTCTGATATAGGAAATTGACCAGCATTCTGTCAAATCATCATGGGAACCCCAAGTTCCCCAATCCAAACATGGTTAACAACTGTAAACCCTAGGTATGCACTAATAGTCTGCTGATGTCACTGTATGTCAAGGAAATCATACCAACGGCGACTTGCTTTTTTGAGATGCACCTGTATAAAATTATCAATCACTACCTTTTCTATATTTTAGTTCAGTGTTATACTAACAATGAGCTTTCAATCTGTGTGTGAGTGAAATGTGTGTATACTCTCTGTGTAACCTTTGCTCACTAACTGCACTTAGTATATTGAATTAGCATGTTAGCAAGTCATTAACATGATCAAATTAATATGTAATATTGTTACAAACAGAAACATAAGCCAAATTCCAACAAAAATACAGTGCATGTAAAAAAGAAATGTATCTGTTGTGGGAGGGATTAGTGAGGGATAGGCAAGGGTGCCGTGCACATTTGGTCTATAACATCATTAAAAAAATGGGCTAGATTTAACTAAATATAAAAATATAAAAATAATTAGACTCAAAGCAGCCTGTAATGAGTTAAGTATTAACTTAATTCCTAATTGACACTTCAGGAATATTAAAGTAGTAAGTGCATTAGGCATCAAGCAGAAACCCGGGGGGGGGGGGGCTAAGTGATGTTACAGGTTTAGAGTCTCCATGTCTTTCTCTATCAGGCAAGATATATGTATATATATATATATATATATATATATATATATATATATTCAGGAAGGATAGTTTTTTAAGCATGTACTGTCTACAAAAAAAAAAAAAAAGTCCTGGGAGGAGAGGAGGGGGCGATTTGGGCGATATCTGCAGATGAGGTTGGTGATGTAGATGGGGGCGATGTTGTGAATGGCCTTGTATGTTATGGTTAGCATTTTGAATTTTACACGGTGGGGTAGGGGAAGCCAGTGAAGAGATTGGCAGAGAGGGGCGGCAGTCACGGATCGATTAGTGAGGTGTATTAGTCTAGCAGCAGCATTCATAATAGACTAGGGGTAGGGGTAGGCCATTAAGGAGAGAGTTACATAGTTAGTAAGGTTGAATAAAGACACCAGTCCATCCAGTTCAAGTAGTCGGGAAGCGGGAAATAATCAAGGAGTGAATAAGTTGCTTTGTGGTGTCATTAGTCAGGAAGGGTCAAATTCTGGAGATGTTGTGGCGGTTAAAGAGGCAAGATTTAGCCAGTGATTGGATATGGGGCTGAAGAAGAGGTCAGAGTCAAGGATTACACCCAGGACCCTGGCATGTGTGGAGGGACCAATGGTTGTGTTGTTGATATTAATGGTGAAGTCACTTGGGGGGGCTGGGAAGGAGGAAATATAACAAGCTCAGTTTTAGAAAGATTAACTTTGAGGAAGTGGTGTGACATCCATACCGATATGTCATTCAGTAAGTTTGAGATCCGTGAGATCGAGGGGGTGAGTTGAGGAGTAGAGAGATAGATAAGTGTGTCATCGGCATAGAAGTGGTATTGGAAGCCATGGGAGGTTATCAACTGGCCCAGGGAAGAGGTATAGAGTGAGAATAGGAGAGGCCCGAGGACGGAGCCTTGGGGTACCCCAACAGAAAGAGGAAGGGGAGCGGAGGAGATGGAGTTATAAGTGACGTTGAAAGTGAGCTGAGATAGGTAGGAGGGGAACCAGGATAATGCAGAATCACAGAGGCCAAGGGAGTGTAATTTGCTGAGGAGAAGCAAGTGGTCAACTTTGTCAAAAGTATGAGTATGGAGTAGTGGCCATTGGTTTTAGCAGTTATTAGGTCATCGGTGAGTTTTAGTAGGGCAGTTTTAGTAGAATATTGTGGGCGGAAGCCAGACTGTAGGGGGTCAAGAAGGTTGTTGTCCATGAGATATTGACTCATTTGGTCATGAACAAGGTGTTCGATGAGCTTGGAGGCAAACGGGAGCAGGGAGATGGGTCTTAAGTTATTCAAACAGGTGGGGTCTAGTGAGGGTTTTTTGAGTATGGGGGTAGCATGTGCATGTTTGAGCGGGGAAGGAAAGGTGCCGGAGGAGAGGGAGAGGTTGAAGATGTGGGTGAGGGAGTTGAGGATAGAGTGGGAAGGTGGTCGCAGTAAATGAGAGGGGACAGGGTTCAGGGGACAGGTAGTGAGATGGGCCATGGAGAGGAGTTTATCAACTTCATCTGTGGTAACTGGGCAAAAAGAGAAGAGTATTGAGTGTGGTGTTGGACCTGATATGTTGGGTAGGGGAGGAATTTGAATGCTGGATATCTCCTTGCGAATTGTGTCAATTTTGCTATTGAAGTGGTTGGCAATCTGTTGAGCGGTAAGCAAGTTGGTGGGTGGGGGCAGTGGGGGGTGAAGTAAGGAATTAAGAATAGAAAAGAGTTGACTAGGTTTGGATGAGAGGGTTTTGATGAGAGTGTTGTAATAGATTTGTTTAGCAGTGTGGAGGCAGGAGTTGTATTTGAGAAGGGCAGATTTGTAGAGGGTAAAGTCTTGCAGAGATTTAAATTTACGCCATGCTCGCTCAAGAGCACGGCTGTGTCTCTTAAGACTTCTGGTTTCGTCTGTTTGCCAGGGTTGTGGCAGATGGGGCCTGTAGAAAGAGGATCAAGTACATCTAGGGAGGATGACAACGTGGTGTTGTAGATGGTTTATGTGTGTATGGGGGTGTGTTGGGAAGGGGGGAACGTAGATTTTGAAGTAAGGGTGGGAGGAGTAGGGGGAAGTTTAACCCACAAATATCACAGGAGTCACATTAAGAGGTGGTTTAATTTTGCGAAGGGATATAAGGATATAGGATCTACTGATGTACGGCAGAGGTGGTTGTAACAGAACCTGGAACTTAAAAAAGAAGCTTACTATATGTTCTTGGAACGTTCGGGGAGTAAAAGATAATTTGAAAAGGCAGACGATCCTCTCTATGGCGGATAAGGGGAGGGTTCAAATACTCTGCCTGCAGGAGACACACCTGGATAAGGATTCAATTAAGATAATGGATCATAAAAAATTTCAGATACAGTATCACTCTACTCACACCTCGTATTCAAGGGGCGTGAGTATTTTGATAAAGTCAGGGCTGGCTTTCTCCTGCAGCCAGAGTAAGGTGGATGTATTGGGACGGTATATCTTTCTCTATTGTCTAATTGAGAATAGGAAATGTGTATTAGCTAACATCTATATCCCTCCCCCATTTGGGAGGGAGGTTTTGGATGACCTAATTGGATTTATGGCGGGTTTTTCAGGGGTCCCGGTAATAGCGGTTGGGGATTTCAACATGGCTATGAATAATGAAATAGACAGGTTCCCACCAAAAAAGTTCGGTAGAGGCACACCTAAGAGCCCTCTTTCGCAATATTGCGATGAGGTGGGATTGGTGGACATCTGGAGAGGGAGGCATCCTGAGGTGAGACAATATTCCTGTCACTCCAGGACACATGCCACCTTGTCCAGAATAGATCTAGTGTTGGGTAATGAGGAAGCGCTAGACATAGTGGAAGAAATAATCTACGAGCCAAGGGGGATTTCGGACCACTCACCAGTGATAATTGATTTAAAGGGTGAGAGAGGTTTTAATAAGGGCGACTGGAAAGTAAATCCCTTCTGGCTCGAGATCATTGAGGATACAGGTACTGTCGTGGAAAGGTTGGTGGAATTCGCAAATTTAAATTTAGGCACTGCTCCATTAGGGATAGTTTGGGATGCCCTGAAGGCTTTTCTCCGGGGAATCCTAATCCAAAAAATATCCCATATTAAGAAACAATCACAAACGGAAGAATTAAAAATTAAGGAGAGGGTTAGAAGAGCGGACGAACGGTACGTTGAGGCACCAACCCCATCTAGTCACGAGGCGTGGGTGGAGAGGCAAAATTAGTATAGTGGAATGGTTTTGGAAAGGATGGGGAGGAAAAAATTATTTCAAAAACGGAGGTTTGCCTGTGAGGGGGAGTGTGTTGGGAGGACTTTGGCCCTGATTATTAGGGCCAATGGCCCTCCAAACACTATACCGGCGATTGAAGGGAAAGAGGGAATAATAAAAAACACTAACCCAGAAATATTAGAAGAGTTCAGGGAATACTTTAAAAACCTATATAGCTCGGTACAGAAAGACGTGGTGGGGGAAATGAGAGATTTTTTTGGACAGCTAAAGTTAACCCCTCTTGCGAAAGAGGATCGGGAAATGTTAGAGGCCCCACTAACACTCCAGGAGTTACAAAGGGTTGTGGCAGATATGGCAAATCAGAAAGCCTCTGGTCCACACGGATTACCCATAGAAATATTCAAAAAATATGGGGAGATTTTGCTCCCCATACTTTTGGAAGTGCTAAACGGTACTAGGAAGGACGGTAATTTACCTGCGTCTATGACAGAAGCCATTATAATAGTGTTGCTGAAGGAGGGGAAAAACCCGTTAGACGTGGCATCATATAGACCGATATCGTTATTATGTTCGGACGTGAAGATTCTGGCAAAGGCCTTGGCAACAAGGCTAAAGAAAATAATCCCAAAGCTAATTCATATAGATCAAACCGGGTTTATCCCGGACAGAGCCACAAGTACGAACATAAGACGAGCATATTTAAATATGCAGATCCCGATAGTAAATAGTGGTAAGAGAGCTCTCCTCTCATTAGATGCAACCAAGGCATTTAATTGCCTGGAATGGCATTATATCTGGAAGGTGCTAGCTGAACTCCAATTTGGCCCCAGTTTCGTTCATTGGCTGAGTCTATTATATGACAAGCCAAAAGCAAAGATTAGAGTCAACGCGGAGTGCTCAGAGTGGTTCCAATTAAGAAGGGGCACCAGGCAGGGGTGCCCTTTGTCACCCCTCCTGTTTGCCCTAGCAATGGAGCCGTTAGCTGCGGCCATAAGGGCGTCTCAGGGGGTTCAGGGGTTTAGAAGAAGGAGGGGAGAGGAGAAAATAGCAATGTACGCGGACAATATTTTGTTATTCCTGGGGGATACACAGGATTCATTAAGGATGGCCATGGGGATAATTGAGGACTTTGGCCATTTCTCCAGGTTAAAAATTAATTGGAAAAAGTCAGCAATATTACCAATAGACCCTCTGACGGAGCCCCTCCCACACCAAATCCCAAAAATTAAGGTAGTAAGTCACTTGAAATACTTGGGGATTAATATCTCAAGGGATCCGGAGCAATATATTGCAGACAACCTAGTTCCATTAATGAAAAAACTTAAACAGAAATGTCGGGTGTGGGGACGGTTGCCTCTTTCGGTCGCTGGGCGCTGCAATCTGATAAAAATGGTCTGGATGCCGCAAATTCTATATATTTTACAAAACTCACCTGTTTGGATTACTAAACGCTGGTTTAACAAAATGGATAGCCTATTTAGAGAGCTGATCTGGAAGGGCGGGGCAGCAAGGATTGGTTTGCAGACGCTTTGGCGACCGGGAGAGAAGGGTGGATTGGGAGTGCCGGATCCGGGATGCTATTTTTTGGCATCTCAGGTCCAGCATATGGGAGGGAGTAATAGGCCCGGGAATTGGGTAGCTGGGAACAATGTATTATTAAATGATACAAATCATGATACCATAGTAGAAGCGCTGGAGGAGGACTCCTTTGACTCTAGATGTCCCATCACTCGGTTGATGGTCAAGAGCTGGGCTAAGGTTAAAAAAATAATGGGATATGTGGATTTCTCTGAGTTCTCCCCAATATGGGAAAATAGCAAGCTCAATGAGCTAAAAATAATGGGGAAGATCGAGGAGTGGGATCGGCAGGGCATCCATTATTTGCCGCAGCTTTATAAGGCAGGGAGACTAAAATATACATTCCAGGAGCTAGTGATTGAATTTGCGATCCCCAACCGATCATTCTACAGATACTTGCAATTAAGGCATGCCCTAGATGCACAATTTAACGGAAAGGAGCTATTATGGAGTGATATGACCTCTTTGAGAAAGCTGGCTGATGCAGAATCAACGAAAGGCTTAATTTCCGATATGTACAGTAGTCTGAGAGTTTCGGTCCAGGGGGACAGGGTGGAAGAAAAAAACAGGATGAAATGGGAGGAAGAGGTTGGGCCATTGTCAGACAGTCAATGGGAATATGTTTTGTCTTCTGGACCTAGGGTCTCCCTCTCCCCATCACAGGCAGTCTCTCATCTATATTTGATATATAGGGTGTATTTCACACCATTAAAGATGTTTAGGATGGGGAAGAGGTTAGATGCGAGGTGCCAGAGGTGTGGAGGAGAGAGAGGAGATCTGCTGCATATGTTCTGGCGCTGCCCCAAATTGTACAGATATTGGAAACGTATAGTGGATAAGATAAATTCCATTTTTAAGACATCACTGAGTATGGGTGCCAAGACATGTCTACTGGGCCTGATGGAAGAACTACAGCTCGCAAGGGATACACAGACCGCAATAGTTAGGTGCCTGTTTCAAAGGAAAAAGCTCATAGCTAAGAACTGGCAGAGAAAAGAACCCCTGACGTTCCAGGAATGGGTGAAAGAAGTAAAGGAGGAAATCAGTAGAGAGAAGTATATATATAAGAAAAGGAGTAATTATAAAAAATTTGAGAAAATATGGAAGTTTTGGGTGATGTGGGAGGAGCATAGAATGAATGGTGATGGGGGAGAATGAGGAATGGGAGGGTTGGGGGGAAGGGAGTTGGAGGGGGATTTAATGGTAAGGGGATGGATAGGGGAAAAAGGGAAAACTCTCGAATATCCCTTTGATAAAGGAGGGTGTTTTATTGATGTTTGTTTTCTTTGCTTACTATGTGGACTACTGTACAAATGAGGTAAATATAAGGACTGCGTAGATGTTGGATATGTCAGTCCCTGTTTGTGAGTTTTTTGTTTTTTTGTATACAATGTGATTTTTTCAATAAAAAAGGATTTAAAAAAAAAAAACAAAAAAAAAAACATTGATTGGAATGTTAAAGTCACCTAGGATGATGGCAGGCACTTCGGATGAGAGAAAATAGGGTAGCCATTAGGGATGAGCTTCGAGTTCGAGTCAAACTCATGTTCTACTCGAACATTGGCTGTTCGCAAGTTCACCGAACAGCGAACAATTTGGGGTGTTCGCGGCAAATTCGAATGCCGCGGAACACCCTTTAAAAGTCTATGGGAGAAATCAAAAGTGCTAATTTTAAAGGCTTATATGCAAGTTATTGTCATAAAAAGTGTTTGGGGACCCGGGTCCTGCCCCAGGGGACATGGATCAATGCAAAAAAAAGTTTTAAAAACGGACGTTTTTTCAGGAGCAGTGATTTTATTAATGCTTAAAGTCAAACAATAAAAGTGTAATATCCCTTTAAATTTCGTACCTGGGGGGTGTCTATAGTATGCCTGTAAAGGGGCGCATGTTTCCTGTGTTTAGAACAGTCTGACAGCAAAATGACATTTGGAAGGAAAAAACTCATTTAAAACTACCCGCGGCTATTGCATTGCCGACAATACACATAGAAGTTCATTGATAAAAACGGCATGGGAATTCCCCACAGGGGAACCCCGAACCAAAATAAAAAAAAAAAAAAAATGATGTGGGGGTCCCCCTAAATTCCATACAAGGCCCTTCAGGTCTGGTATGGATATTAAGGGGAACCCCAGCCAAAATGTAAAAAAAAAATTGACGTGGGGTTCCCCCTAAATTCCATACCAGACCCTTCAGGTCTGGTATGGATTTTAAGGGGAACCCCACGCCAAATAAAAAAAGAAAAAACGGCGTGGGGTCCCCCTAAAAATCCATACCAGACCCTTATCCGAGCACGCAACCTGGCAGGCCACAGGAAAAGAGGGGGGGACGAGAGTGCGGCCCCCCCCCCCTGAACCGTACCAGGCCACATGCCCTCAACATTGGGAGGGTGCTTTGGGGTAGCCCCCCAAAACACCTTGTCCCCATGTTGATGAGGACAAGGGCCTCATCCTCACAACCGTGGCCGGTGGTTGTGGGGGTCTGCGGGCGGGGGGCTTATCGGAATCTGGAAGCCCCCTTTAACAAGGGGACCCCCAGATCCCGGCCCCCCCCCTGTGTGAAATGGTAAGGGGGTACTTACCCCTACCATTTCACTAAAAAACTGTCAAAAATGTTAAAAATGACAAGAGACAGTTTTTGACAATTCCTTTATTTAAATGCTTCTTCTTTCTTCCTTCATCTTCTTCTTCTTCTGGTTCTTCTGGCTCTTCTGGTTCTTCCTCCGGCGTTCTCGTCCAGCATCTTCTCCGCGGCGTCTTCTATCTTCTTCTCCTCGGGCCGCTCCGCACCCATGGCATGAGGGGAGGCTCCCGCTCTTCTCTTCATCTTCTTCTCTTCTTCATCTTCTTCTTCATCTTCTTCTTCATCTTCTTCTTCTTCTTCTCTTCTTCATGTCTTCTCCGGGCCGCTCCGCAGCCATGCTGTGGCATGGAGGGAGGCTCCCGCTGTGTGACGGCGTCTCTTCGTCTGACGGTTCTTAAATAACGGGGGGCGGGGCCATCCGGTGACCCCGCCCCCCTCTGACGCACGGTGACTTGACGGGACTTCCCTGTGACGTCACGGGGAATGCCACAGGGAAGTCCCGTCATGTCACCGTGCGTCAGAGGGGGGCGGGGTCACCGGGTGGCCCCGCCCCCCGTTATTTAAGAACCGTCAGACGAAGAGACGCCGTCACACAGCGGGAGCCTCCCTCCATGCCACAGCATGGCTGCGGAGCGGCCCGGAGAAGACATGAAGAAGAGAAGAAGAAGAAGAAGATGAAGAAGAAGAAGATGAAGAAGAAGATGAAGAAGAGAAGAAGATGAAGAGAAGAGCGGGAGCCTCCCCTCATGCCATGGGTGCGGAGCGGCCCGAGGAGAAGAAGATAGAAGACGCCGCGGAGAAGATGCTGGACGAGAACGCCGGAGGAAGAACCAGAAGAGCCAGAAGAACCAGAAGAAGAAGAAGATGAAGGAAGAAAGAAGAAGCATTTAAATAAAGGAATTGTCAAAAACTGTCTCTTGTAATTTTTAACATTTTTGACAGTTTTTTAGTGAAATGGTAGGGGTAAGTACCCCCTTACCATTTCACACAGGGGGGGGGCCGGGATCTGGGGGTCCCCTTGTTAAAGGGGGCTTCCAGATTCTGATAAGCCCCCCGCCCGCAGACCCCCACAACCACCGGCCACGGTTGTGAGGATGAGGCCCTTGTCCTCATCAACATGGGGACAAGGTGTTTTGGGGGGCTACCCCAAAGCACCCTCCCAATGTTGAGGGCATGTGGCCTGGTACGGTTCAGGAGGGGGGGGCCGCACTCTCGTCCCCCCCTCTTTTCCTGCGGCCTGCCAGGTTGCGTGCTCGGATAAGGGTCTGGTATGGATTTTTAGGGGGACCCCACGCCGTTTTTTTTTTTTTTTTTTGGCGCGGGGTTCCCCTTAAAATCCATACCAGACCTGAAGGGTCTGGTATGGAATTTAGGGGGAACCCCACGTCAATTTTTTTTTAAAATTTTGGCTGGGGTTCCCCTTAATATCCATACCAGACCTGAAGGGCCTTGTATGGAATTTAGGGGGACTCCCACATCATTTTTTTTTTTTAATTTTGGTTCGGGGTTGCCCTGTGGGGAATTCCCATGCCGTTTTTATCAATGAACTTCTATGTGTATTGTCGGCAATGCAATAGCCGCGGTAGTTTTAAATGTGTTTTTTCCTTCAAAATGTCATTTTGCTGTCAGACTGTTCTAAACACAGGAAACATGCGCCCCTTTACAGGCATACTATAGACACCCCCCAGGTATGAAATTTAAAGGGATATTACACTTTTATTGTTTGACTTTAAGCATTATTAAAATAACTGCTCCTGAAAAAACGGCCGTTTTTAAAACTTTTTTTTGCATTGATTCATGTCCCCTGGGGCAGGACCCAGGTCCCCAAACACTTTTATTGACAATAACTTGCATATTAGCCTTTAAAATTAGCACTTTTGATTATTCATGTTCGTGTCCCATAGACTTTAACGGTGTTCGCGTGTTCGAACGAATTTTTTTCCTGTTCGCATGTTCTGGTGCGAACCGAACAGGGGGGTGTTCGGCTCATCCCTAGTAGCCATGCAGAGAAGTCATCCAGAAAGCTTGACACTGGTCCAAGAGGCTGATAATATGTATGTTTTATAATATGTATGGTCAATATGTGGTTTTTACAAATTACACTTATTAATTCTTTATGTTTTATTCCTTGATGGCTGTCTGTGACTTCATCAGCCTTCAATATTTTTTATGTCTATATTTTTACGGATACACATGGTAAAGTAATAAAATACAGTGTCTGTAACCTAGAGAGTAACTAGACAGAAAGGTAGTTTACATTTTTCCAGGGAAGTCAGTAAACAACATTATTGATGTAAAAAATATTTCCCTGCTGTATCTAAGCATCTTTCTATATTTACTTCTGTTTAACAGCATTAACATATCCTTGGGTAATAGTATATTAATTGTTCCACATTACTGATATGTCTTATTGTGTGATGAAATTAAGGAAGCTAATTTTGAATTTATGTTCATCTAATAATTAAATTTACTCTCAAAATACAGAATAGATTTGGATGGATATTGTGAGCTACATAATAGATTGTTCTGGAATAATGCTGGACACAAAACATTGCAAACAGATTTTTGTCAATTGATTGAGGTATTATGCTCACATATTTTGTGGCTATCACGCACACTTGAAAGCATATATGAAGCAAAAATTAATTATGTATTTTTTTTCAAGTGAAGTATAATGCCTGGTGAAGTGATTACATCTGGTTAACTCACTCAACAAACAGAAATTATGAATAAATACATTTTTTTTGCAGACTTAAGATAATGAGGAGAATTTTGCAACAGCTCTATAATATAATAGGAGGGTTTGATTGTTTTATATATATATATATATATATATATATATATATATATATATATATATATATATATATATATACACAGTATACCGTGTATACAGTGCCTTGAAAAAGTATTCATACGCCTTAACATTTTCCACATTTTGTCATGCTACAACCAAAAACATAAATGTATTTTATTGGGATGTTATGTGATAAACCAACACAACATGGCACATAAATGTGGTTTCAGTTTTTTTTACAAATAAATATGTGAAAAGTGTGGCGTGCTTTTGTATTCAGCCTCGTTTACTCTGCTACAACTACCTAAAATATAGTGGAACCAATTGCCTTCAGAAGCCACCTAATTAGTAAATAGCTTCCACCTGTGTGTAATGTAATCTCAGTATAAATACAACTGCTCTGTGAAGCCCTGAGAGGTTTGTTAGAGAACCTTAGTGAACAAACAGCATCATGAAGGCGAAGGAACATACCAGACAGGCCAGGGATAAAGTTGTGGAGAAGATTAAAGCAGAGTTAGGTTATACAAAAATTTCCCAAACTTTGAACATCTCACGGAGCACTGTTCAATCTATCATCCAAAAATTGAAAGAGTATGGCACAACTGCAAACCTACCAACACCTGGCCGTCCACCTAAACTGACAGGCCGGGCAAGGAGAGCATTAATCAGAGAAGCAGCCAAGAGGTCCATGGTAACTCTGGAGGAGCTGCAGAGATCCACAGTTCAGGTGGGAGAATCTGTGCACAGGACAACTATTAGTCGTGCGCTTCACAAATCTGGCCTTTAGTTGCAAGAAGAAAGCCATTGTTGAAAGAAAGCCCTAAGAACTCCCATTTGCAGTGTGCGAGAAGTCATGTGGGGGACACAGCAAATATGTGGAAGAAGGTGCTCTGGTCAAATGAGACCAAAATAGAATTTTTTGGCCTAAAAAAATGCTATATTTGGCAGAAAACTAACACTGCACATCACCCTGAACACACCACCCCCACTGTGAAACATGGTGGTGGCAGCATCATGTTGTTGGGATGCTTTTCTTCAGCAGGGACAGGGAAGCTGGTCAGAGTTGATGGGAAGATGGATGGAGCCAAATATAGGGCAATCTTAAAAGAAAACCTGTTATGCCACGTACACACGATCAGGATTTTGGTTGGAAAAAGGAATGATGGCTTTTCCGACGGGATTCTGCTCAAGCTTGTCTTGCATACACACGATCACACCAAATTCCGACCGTCGATAACACGGTGACGTACAACACGTACGATGGCACTAGAAAAAGGAAGTTCAATTGCCACTGCGCCACCCTTTGGGCTCCTTCTGCTAATCTCGTGTTTATCTTGTGTTAGTAGAAGTTTGGTGAAAGACGATTTGCGCTTTTCAGCTTTCGTGCTTTTCAGTTCCTTACTGCTCTTCAGTTTGTGCTTGTGGGTTTGTATCTGGTTTTCAGTGTGTGTAGTGAGTTCATATCTGGTTTTCAGTGCATTCTTGTCCGCTCATTTCTGATTTTCAGCTCGCTCTTCACAGGCCTTGCTGTTTTTCAGTGCGTTCTGTTAGTTTGTTCTGACCAGCTGACCGTTTTGAAGCCATGTTGTGGGTACGTGCTCATTGTAGAGTTCATGCTATGCGGGTGCTTGGTGTTGGGGTTATTACTTTGACCCAAGTCCAGTCCATGAACAAGGTGGGGAGGAGTTCTTGGACCAAGAATTGGTTGCTCCAGCGTGACCAATTCTCTCATATGCCTTTGCTGCGTGAGATCCAGGAGAATAACCCTGATGATTTCAGGAATTTTCTCTGGATGATGGACCCCGTTTTTCACCATCTGTTGGCTTTGCTGTCCCCTTATATTACAAAGCAGGACACCTGCATGCGGCATACCATCACTCCAGAGCAGAGGCTAGTCACCATGTTGCTATACTTGGCAACGGGTAGAAGTCTACAGGACCTCAAAATCTCTACAGGCATCTACCCCCAGGCTATGGGGATCATTATCCCAGACACCTGTTCTGTCATCATTCAGGTCCTGCAGAAGGAAAATATTAGGATACGTTTTCTCCTTTAACATCACATTCTATGTATTTAATGTTTGCTAATGTATTGTATTTCTTTCATCATTCCCTAATTACCATGATTGTAATATGCTGTGAATGTCCTCTTTATCCTCATGCATGCTGGAAGTTTTTAATGCTCCTTTTTTGTCCTTCATGCATATTTGCCTTCACTAACCTCCCCAGCATGCTATCCTGGGCCCATATACAATTAGCCTAGTCACTTAACAATGTATTTTGTCATCTCCATAGTTCTGCTTTACCCTAAACACCCCCTAAAATGTGTACAAATGTTATTATTTAAACTCATTTAAACCCCCCCCCTAAAATTTTTCCAATGGGCCATCAAAGGGGGGGGGGAGGAATCTGATAAGTGTACCTTATATTTTTGTCTTTAAATACTCCTTAAAATAAATGTTATACTAATGTTGGCCAAGAATGTTTGTGTCTAATCTGCTTGCAATGTTATGTGCAAAAGCACTATTTTTTTTAATGTTTTGACTCCACAGTTTCCTTCAACGCCACAAGAATGGCAGACTGTGGCATCCCACTTTGCCGACCTTTGGGACTTTCCCAACTGTGGAGGGGCAATTAATGGGAAGCATGTCCACATCGTGGAAGGACTCCTGTTTGTTTTTCACTTTCAAAATATTTTATTGATTTTTAACAAGAAAAGGTATACATATCACGATCAGTAAAGTTAGTATAGATACATCAATCCAAGTCGGCCCCCTTGTGGGGCAACATAGCTTAACTGACAACAGTTGTATTGTATATAACTCAGGTCTGTGACCATACAGGATTACCATTGTAAGACTAGACCCTATCCCTAAAAGGGGATAACACCGAATCTTGAGAAGACTGGGTGAAGGGGAAAGGAGAGAGACCGCCGGCACCCCAATAGGGAACACACTGTAACCGGCCGCAACTCTTCATACCCCCCCTTACTCCCCCAGTAGTTATTGCTAAAAATATATGGAATCCAACAAGGGAGCAAATACCTTCGTCATATTCTTCCCTTGGGGAAAATACCCCTCTGGGGTCCCAACTGCCTTTGAATCAAAAGAACACTCAACGTCTTGTGACAGAATTCCTGTTTGTTTTTATTGCTGATGAAAGCATTTGGTCTGGGTGATCACATGATGAGGCCATTCCCCCAGAGGACCCTCCCCCCGGAGAAGAGGGTTTTATTTCCGGCTGGCCAGAGCCAGAAGAGTCGTGGAGAACATCTTTGGGACAATGGCCAGCCGGTTCTGCCTATTTCTAACGGCTATAAATATGACGGAGTACAAACTCAACCACATCGTGTTAGCATGCTGCACAACTTTTTAAAATGAAATGCTACTAATTATGTAGCCTCGGTTGGGCCTGAGGCTGGACCTCACGAACCAACAATGACAACCCTGGAAGCTGGCCGTCCTGGCTTGCCCCCCCTAAAAGTGCCCGTGAAGTGCGTCAAAAATATGTGGAATATTTTATGGGTATGCCAGCAAATTTTTAAATATTTGCAGAATAAAAAAAAAATGATATGATAAAATCATGAATTTGATTTACTGCTTGGGTTTCTTTTATCTGTCTCCTAGGGTCTCCTAGTGCACTTGTAGTGCCAAGTGGTTTTTTCATTATTAAATAACACCCATTGTCACTGTAAACACCAACTTAATACAAAAACTGGTATTGAGCATTGAAAGAAGAAGCCACACATTGTTGAGTATAAAACCTTTTACTCCGTGCACATTCACATGTGTGTTGTAAAACTTTTTTTGTTAAAAAAATAACATCTTTGTTTTAAAAATTTTTACCTTGAAAATATTATTTTGGTACATAAACAGGCATGTTTCAAAACATAACATACACAACTCAGGAACTTACAAAGTTCAACATTGAAAAACTGAAGGCAATATAAGACATTATAGTGTCAAAAATGTCTTGATCTTGCCTTCATCAGATGAGGTGATGTCTCCCTGTAAAAGCCAAATTTAGAATATGCACACAAATTGGGAGTAAAAATGGGTATTTCCCTCCTGATCCCGTGCCTAATGTCAAAATGTGCTATCTCCCATCATAGGGGATCAATGGGCATGTTTTGGGGGTGCAACCCCTTCCTTTCACCTACTAGAATTGTGAGGAAGGGGTTGCACCCACAAAACGCGTACATTGATATCCCTGATGGCAGATAGCACATGTTGACACACCGTGTGCATCTTCCAAATTTGGCTTTTAAAATGTATAAAAAGGTTATTTAAATTTTCTTAGAAAAAACTAAAAAGTTGTCAATTTTTTTAATTTAGATTCTCCCTAATACACCAGTCATGTTCTTTATTATTTGTTCAATCTCCTTTGTTTTTTCCTTTATGAGCTCTAAATCCCGACTAAAATACATTATGTCCTGGATTAGCCTTTGTGCACTGTCAGTCGTGAAATTAGTAGATTGTTCTTCCACAACATGTACATCACCTAAAAGAAAAAATACACACCATGTATTATAAATATGCAGGCATACATCTATTACCTGAATCTGTGGTGTCAGACACTCACCTGTTGTGGTGACAATCTCAACCACCTCTCCTTCCTCCACATCATGAGGTTGTGTCCTCTGTTCCCCTTCTTCAGGAGAAGGGAGGGGTTCCTGTTGTCCTCTGACGTCCCGAGTCTTTTCTCTCCTATGAGAATGAAACAAAAGGTATACTCAGCACACAGATATTTGTGGCCAGAAATATGAAAGTTTGTTCTTGTGTCCCACACTAGTGCTCCTGAGTCCAGATGTGTAAACAGCTGCTGAGTGTCCTCTCCTTACATTACACTGAATCAAGTTTGATATTCATTCTAGTTACAAAAACATCTAGACAACAATGTCCTAAACTTCTTTTAATACAAGTTAGCATGACCAAATGTAGTTAACCCTGTATCTGCCTAAAACATCGTATTTAGTTGGTGAACGAATGATGTTTACTATGAACGATTACTGTGCCCACAAGCCTGAAAGTTGCCATTTTAAACTGTACAACAGTACAGAAAAGCACATGGCTCAGCATGCAAGTAATAATAATAATCGGAAAACACACAACTACTTACTTTTTAGAAGCACTTTCTTGATCCTTCTTTACTGATCCTGGTCCCTCAATTTCAGTTCTGACCAGAGTTTCCTCAATTGCTCCTTGGATCGCCGTACCCCAAAATTCCTGTGCAGACTCTTCACAACTTTAGTCATGATCTTGGCCTTTCTCACATTTGGGTTTAGGTGAGGTCCATACTTCCCATAATAGTCGGCCCACTTTAAGATGTCCACCATCTCTACAAAGGCCATATTTGATGCCCTAAATCTTCTCCTTCGGATTGGGACATTTCTGGCTCTGGGATTTTCTCCTCGTTACTGCTATTACGCACTTGCTGTGTCTCCACCATGTTTATCTCCCACTGCGCCGAGAGAGAAGGGGTGGGGAATATTCTAGAAAGAACGTCAGGGTGGGCGACGTGGGCGGAGTTTCATGCGCAGTGTATATAAAGCTAACACGCGTGTGTCGTACCTACGTTCTGTGTTCGTAGGAGGGAGGACCGGAAGCGCTGAACGTTCTAACGAAGGTAACATTTTAACTTGGGACATCAGTGGCCTATACTGATTCGAGATTGAGGCCTATATTGGGATAAGAATAGGAGAGTTTAGCCAGATATTAGTGTTTTTGTCTTGTATTTTGTCCTGCAGCAAATATAAAATAATTCAAAGACCCTGATTTCATGGGCCATTTCATTGACAAATACAGGGATATGAGAAATTTGTGGGAGGTAAAAAACCCATTATATCGCAATAAACCAATAAACCAACTTGGAAGGCATCGCTGGAGAAACTGCTGCAATTTGTGAAGACGCAGGTCCCCAACGCAGACATTGAGTTTGTGGAGAGGAAAATTGGTAGCTTGAGAAGCACGTATAGGAAGGAGCTTAATAAGGTCCAGGCTTCCACGAGATCAGGAGCAGCAGCAGAAGACGTGTATGTACCCAGTCTGTGGTACTACAACAGGATGCGGTTTCTGGAAGACCAGATGGAAATCAGGGAATCACTTTCCACACTTCCATCCAGCCTTCCCTCAACCCTTCACTCAACCCTAGCTGAGGCTTCCGAGGACTAACCTGGTCCTTCCATCCTGGAAGAAGTGGAGGAGCCCAGCTGGAGCCAGGTATAGTATTTTTTAACATATTTATTGTCCAAAAATTATTGTTGTTAACTAGATTATTGAATGATTTAACAAAAATGTTTTACATATCAATAGACAGTAGGGGCCAAAAATGATTGGGACAAGAATGAAAAATGCTGGGCTCAGAATGATAGTCTTTTCTATTTGTTAACATTCAATTTGCAACAGTCATGAGCTGAAAATTGTGTGTGATTGATGAACCAAAAACTAAAACTATGTCCCTTTTTCATACACAGGAAGACCTCAGCCAGGACGAGGCTCTTGAATGTGGCACACAGGAGGAGGCGGGGGTAAGTGTCAGCCAGGAGGTGGCAGGGGTAAGTGGCAGCCAGGAGGTGGCAGGGCTCAGTAGGAGCCTCACCCAATCCCAGGTGCCTCCCCTCCGCCTTCCAACAAAAGGGCCAGGAAGGGGAGTAACGTGGAGGAGGCAGCACTGGGCCTCATTAAAGAGGCTAATGGGTCCCTGAAAAGCCCCCCCCGATGCTTAAGAAGCCTATGGCTGCTATGTAGCTGCAAAATTGCAGCAAATGGAGGAGGGCCAATGCCTCAGGTGTGAGAAAATTATTTTTGAGGCTATTCATAAGGGGTTAAGTGGCCAAATTAGTGATAACATGCACTTAGTTGCACTCGCCCATCCTCCTCCTCCTCCTCCTCCTGCCACAAGTCCACCTCCAGAGCCACAGCCTCCAAGGAAGGCCTCAGGGAAGGTGCAGGGAAGCGTGGAGGGAAGGCTGCGAGGAAGACAAGAAAGTGATGGCCCTGGGTTCAGTCTGGTCTGACAGAAGACGTAGGCTGTTGTAGTACCACAGCCTGGGGACATATATGTCGTCTGCTGCTGTTCCTGATCTCTGGGAGTCCAGGACCAGATTGTGATCCCTATTATATGGAGTTCTCAGGCTACCAATTTTAATTTACAAAGAGTTGATGTGTGCCCTGGGGTACAAAGGCTTCACAAATTCAAGCAGTTTGCCCTAATCTTTATTTTATTATTATGAGCCAGAATAAATGTTTTTTTTTATATGAAAATACTTGCCTATGTGTTTTTCTTCAAATAGGACAGTTTGTTTGTGAGTAGGCAGGTACATTTCCAAAATACAATGTCAAATTAACAAGGGACACCAACCAACCTCCTTGAGCTCTATAAAAATACAAGTTAATAATGTTGTTGTGGAAACCAAAAAATAAAACTATGGAGATCACTAGAAATTAATTTAAAAATAATACCAAAAACAGGAGATCTTGATTAAAAATAAAAAAAAGATGACTATAAAAAATAATTCTAAACATTATTATGGGGATCTGGCTTTAAAAACAAAAAATATTATTCAGAGATCACGAGAAATAATAAAGAAATAAGTTTGTGATAACTCTGTGTGAATATCAGAAGCAAAACAACTACATTCTTCTAGTATTATAAAGAACAAAAGAATGTTCTGCATTAAAAGATCCAAAAATTTACAGCGTGACGAATGTGCTAACTCCTTTACGAACACTAGTTTTACCAGACCGAGCGCTTCCGTCTCGTACTTGATTCTGACCATGCGTGATTTTTGGCCCATTGGAATTGCATACAGACAATCGCATTTTCGGCTAGGAACTTTTTCCGACCAAAAAATTGAGAACTTGCTCTCAATCTTTTGCTGACTTGAATTCCAGCAAAAGTCCGATGGAGCATACACATGGTCGCATTTTCCGACCAAAAGCTCTGATTGGAGTTTTGCTGGCGGCATTTCCGATCGTGTGTACGGGGCATTAGAGTGTGCAAAAGACTTGAGACTGGGGTGGAGGTTCAACTTCCAACAGGAAAACGACCCTAAACATACAGCCAGAGCTATAATGGAATGGTTTAGATCAAAGCATATTCATGTGTTAGAATAGCACAGTCAAAGTCCAGACCTAAATCCAATTGAGAATCTGCAAGACTTGAAAATATATATATATACACATGACTAAGCCTATTTTTGAAATTTGGTGTTTACAAGTTAAAATCTGTATTTTTTGCTAGAAAATTACTTAGAGTTCCCAAACATTATATATATTTTATTAGCAGAGAATCTAGAGAATAAAATGGAGATTGTTGCAATAGTTTATATCACACGGTATTTGTGCAGCGGTGTTTTAAACGCAAATTTTTGGAAAAGGGACACTTTCATGAATTTTAAAAAATCCAAACAGTAAAGTTACCCCAATTTTTTTGTATAATGTGAAAGATGATGTTACGCCGAGTAAATAGATACCAAACATGTCACCCTTTATAATTGCACGTACTTGTGGAATGGCGACAAACTACGGTACCTGTGAATTTCCATAGGCGACGCTTTAAATTTTTTTTACGGTTACCAGGTTTGAGTTACAGAGGAGGTCTAGGGCTAGAATTATTGCTCTCGCTCTGACGATCGCGGCGATAGCTCACATGTGTGATTTGAACACCGTTTACATATGCGGGCGCGACTTCCGTATGCGTTTTCTTCGCTGCGCGAGCTCGCAGGGATGGGGGCACTTTAAAAAAATCATTATTTTTTATTTATTTTATTTATTTTTATACTTTATAAATTGTGTTTAAAAAATTTTTTTTTTTTTTTTACTTTTATTGCTGTCACAAGGAATGTAAACATCCCTTGTGACAGTAATAGGTGGTGACAGGTACTCTTTATGGAGGGATCGGGGGTCTTTTAGCACTTCAAAGTATTCAGATCGCCGAAAACGGCAATTCTGAATACTGTATATTTTTTTAAAACCGGCGCCATTGGCAGCTGAGTAAACAGGAATATGACATCGCTTCCGCGTTTACAATGAGAAGGCTGGAACGAAGCCGCCCACAGCTTCGTTCCAGCCCACCCCCAGCCGCCGAAGGCAGCCGATTGGACAGAGTGGCGGGAGGCGGCGGGAGGGGGGATGTTCCCTTCCGCTCTACCGGTATAACAGCCGAGCGGCTTTTTTTGTTATACTCGGATAGCCGATCGCCCGCTGTAAACAACGGTACCGGGATGATGCCTGCAGCTGCAGCCCGGTATAACCCCGGAAAGCGGAGTACGCATATCTGAAGGGGTTAAAGCTCATTAATGCGATTGTTGTAATGCACGAGAAACTGGGTGAAATAATATAAAAAAATGTTTTTGGCACTATCCTCTACAATTGATAATTCAAAATTACATGTCAAGAAAAAGTAATTTACCATAAATATGATCTGATCCTCATCTACGTCACAACAATGGCTGGAAGAAATAGTAAGTGAGCCCTTAATAACAATAAACTTTATTTTATATGGCACCTTTGAAGGTAGCTTCTCAAAGAGCTTTACACAGACAAGAGAAAAAAAAAAAACACAAGAAATACAGAAGATAAAACAAAGGAAAAAAGGACAATTACGTGAAAGCTTGTCTAAAGTAGAAAAATGTTTATATTTGATTTCAATGAGTTTAGGGAAGATGGCTCTCTGATGTTCTTTGGAAGTGAATTCCAGAGAGAATTCCTATAGCCGAATGACGGCTACAGTGCGGTTTGATAACTCTGGGAGGGCATACACTGACGTCCTCCCAGAGTCTCGCTCCCGCGCGCCCCCTCGGGCGCGCACATGGGAACATCCGTGCTTGCTGGGTTCATGGGAACCGGCACAGCACGGATTGCGGTAAAGGGCCAATGAAACAGATTGCTCTGTCTAATGATGGAGGGATCACAAATGTAAAAACCAGGGTCATTAGAAGTTCAAAGCTCTCCTTTCCTCACACCGATACAGCGCGAGAGGAGAGGAGAGCATCGTGTGAGAAACTGTGAGTCATATATCCTATATAACAGTGCCCAACAGTGCTACATCAGTGCCCAACAGTGCCACATCAGTGCCATCTGTGCCACTTCTGTGCCACCTCTGTGCTAATCAGTGCCACTATAGCCACACCAGTGCCTCACCAGTGCCACACCAGTGCCAACAGAGCCACACCAGTGCCCATCAGTGCCACCTTTGCCCAGTGCCACCTGTGCCCATCAGTGCTCATTTGCACCTCTGCAGTTCCGCCTGTGCCCACCAGTGCCACCTGTGCCCACCAGTGCCACCTGTGACACCTCTGTGCTAATCAGTGCCACCACAGCCACACCAGTGCAACCAGAGCCACTACAGTGCACACCAGTGCCACCTGTTCCCACCAGTGCCACCTGTGCCCATCAGTGCTCAGCTAAGCCTCTGCAGTGCCACATCAGTTTCGCCTGTGCCCACCAGTGCCACCTGTGACCACCAGTGCCGCCTGTGCCCACTAGTGCCACCACAGTGTAATTAGTGCCACTACACAGTACAATCAGTGCCACTACACAGTACAATCAGTGCCACTACAGTTCCAATTGGTGCCACTACTTTGCCAATCGGTGACATCTGTGCCCATCTGTGCCACTACCGTGCCATCAGTGCAACTCATTAGTGCCACTACAGTGCCCCATAGTGCACATCAGTACTCTGCAGTGCAGCCTCCCCAGCCACCAGTATGGCAAAAAAATATTTTACCAGTGAGGAGGTCTACCAGCCTCTAAGCATGACTGATGAGAGCAGCAGGGAGCTCTCTGAGTCTCAATCTGATTCGGATTCGGCCTATGAACCCGTGGCAAGCAGTGGGTCTGATACAGCATCGGAAGAGGAATGTGTGCCCGTAAAAAGAAGGAATTCTGGCGTGGAGCAGCAGCCTACTACCAGCAGGGCAGGGCCATCCACCTTGAGAGCAGGGCCATTCACCTCGAGCATAATGCCGTCCATCTCGAGCGCAGTGCCGTCCACCTCGAGCGCAGTGCTGCCCACCTCGAGCGCAGTGCCACCCACCTTGAGCGCAGTGCCACTGCAACAAAGGCCAAGCACCAGTAGGGTGTCATCTCAGCCCCAAAGGGATAGGGGCCATGCCAGCCTTCCCTATGCCCTTCAAAACCCCTTGTGGCTTCCCCCTAATTCCGGAGCAGCAAACATCCCCCCTTTCACCGCCCAGCCAGGTGTCCAGGTGAACACCAATGATTTTGCCATGCTTGATTTTTTTTTATTTGATTTTCACCGAAAACTTACTATTGTCTATTGTGGCCCAGTGCAACCTCTATGCACAGCAGTACATAGTAAGCAACCCTGGTTCTAGTTACGCCTGTCCCTTATGTGGAGAGAACTTATCGTAGAGGAATTCAACATTTTTTTAGGCCTAACTTTTCATATGGGACTCACAAAAAAAACGAATTGTACTCTTATTGGTCCACCAACCCCATCCACCACATGCCACTCTT
Organism: Aquarana catesbeiana; assembly: GCF_042186555.1. Classification (NCBI taxonomy): domain Eukaryota; kingdom Metazoa; phylum Chordata; class Amphibia; order Anura; family Ranidae; genus Aquarana; species Aquarana catesbeiana. The sequence continues at coordinate 247,703,294 of NC_133325.1, read as the reverse complement.
ATCATCCATTATGCCAAGATCAAGATACCTTATGATTATGCGGTTCCTCCACTATAATGAAAACACCCAGTGCCCTCCCCGAAATGACCCAGCTTTTGACAAATTATTTAAAATTTGGCCACTCCTAATTAATTTCCCTAAAAAATTCTCCCAGTTTTATACCCCCGAACAGAATATCTCCGTGGATGAGTCCTTTGTAAAATTCTCAGGCAGGCTGGGCATCAAACAGTTTATCCCCAGCAAAAGGGCCTTACATGGGGTTAAAATGTACAAACTTTGTGACCGAGCAACGGGGTACATCTATGCCTTCCTGGTGTACGAAGGGAAGGACTATCCACTCCTTGGAAAGGGATACTATCTTTATGTGGATAATTTTTATACAAGCTTGCCCCTCTTCCGCAATCTTCACCGGAGGGACACCCCAGCATGTGGGACAGTAAGAGCCAATAGAAAGGGCTTCCCGCAAAAACTTGTCAATGAAAGGCTACGATGAGGGGAGACAGCGTCTTTGTGGAACCAGGAAATATTGGCTGTCAAGTGGAGGGACAGACGAAATGTCCACATGCTCACGACAATCCATAATGACACCTACTTGGAAGTCTCAAGAAGAAACTGCCCAATCCAGAAACCAGCTTGTATCTATCACTATAATTTGTTTATGGGGGGAGTGAACTTCAATAATCAGATGATTGAACCCGTGAGCAGACTCCACGAAGGCCACTTTCCTGAGAAAACCCCCCGTGAAACAGACCACAGACATCAGAAGAAATGCCGGGTGTGCTCCAGAGGAGGAGTTAGAAGAGACACCATGTATTATTGTCCCCAATGTCCTTCCCAACCAGGCCTCTGTATAGGTGAATGTTTCTGCCGTTACCATACTTCGTTACATTATTAGGAAAGTATGGTAAACGTAATTCTCATTTCCTCCACACCCCTTATGCCACTGCACTGAACTGTACATACCTCTTCCTTCTCCGGAACCGACCCTGGCCTGTTATACGACCAAACTTCTGCCTAACGATAAACATACCTCTGCCTTCTCTGGAACTGACCCTGACCTGTTACATGACCAAGCTTCTGTTTAATGCTAAACTGTACCTACCTCTGCCTGCTCTGGAACTGGCCCTGGACTGTTTGACCACGTTTTTTGCCTGCCTCTTGGACTGATCATTTAACCTGCTATGCTAGTGGGAACACAGGGGTCTCACATATGTGAGGGGCTCCAGAAATGTTTTTCTGGATGAAGAAAACTCATTTTTTAGTTTTCTCATTCCTGGATTTGGGTCTGGAGACTCGGAGGCTTCAAAGAGAAATGGGGTTAGAGAAGCCTCTACCCCTGTCCCCATTTTGTCCTGGCCTGCTACTTGGACCATGTTCCTGCTTACTACCACGAGCAATATTTTGGCATTGCTGGCAATGTCTCTACTTGCACTGATCTTGGACTGTATATGGACAGTATCCCTGCCTGTACTGACTATGGACAATATTCCTGCCTGCTGCCTGGACAATTCCATTCACTGTCGCTGACCACGTCCCTGCCTGCTGCCTGGATGAGGGCTCTCCTCCTGTGGACAACTGCACTACTAAAACCATAGGTAATCTTTTGTTTACCCTTTGCTCAGCAGAATGTATTTTAGGGTGTAATTCTTGGTATGTTCATGCTATGTGTTAGAAATATGAAGGGCCTTCAAAAATGTGATAGATTGTAAGGAAATTAGATGTGTAATCTATGCTCCTAGAATGCCTGAATGTGCTACTTCAATGTTGGGCCTCTGTATGTGGCCAGGCTGTGTAAAAGTCTCACACATGTGGCATTGCCATACTCAGGAGGAGTAGCAGAATATATTTTGGGATGTCATTTTTGCTATGTACATGCTATGTGTTGGAAATATCTTAGAAATGGACAACTGTGTGTAAAAAAAAATGTGTTTTCATTTTTTTCCAAATTTCCCAAAAACTTCTGGAAAAAAATGAACCGTTCAAAAGACTCATTATGCCTCATAGATTATACATTGGGGTGTTTGCTTTCCAAAATGGGGTCACTTTGTGGGCGTTTCCATTGTCCTGGTGCTCCAGGGCCTTCAAAAGTGTAATAGGTGGTTGAGAGATTAGTGGTAATTAGTGATATGTGGTATCGCCATACTCAGGAGTAGCAGAATATATTTTGGGGTGTCATTTGTAGAATGTACACGCAATGTGAGAGAAATAACCTGTTATAATGACAATTTGGTATGAAAAAAAAAATAAAAATAAAAAAAAAAATCTTCATTTTACAAAGAATTGTGGGGAAAAATTACAAGTTCAAAAAACTAACCATGCCTCTTACTAAATACCTTGGAATGTCTACTTTCCAAAAAGGGGTCATTTCGTGGGTATTTTTACTTTCCTGGCTTGGTTTCAAGAAATGAGATAGGCTTCAGTACATTAGGTGTGATCAGATGTGATCAATTTTCAGTGATTGGCACCATAGCTTGTAGACTCTATAACTTTCACACAGACTAAATAATATCCACTAATTTGGATTATTTTTACCAAAGATATGTAGCAGTATAATTACTAATTGAATTAATATTTTGGCCCAAATTTATGAAGAAAAATTACTTTTATTTGCAAAATGTTATAATAGAAATGAAGAAAATGCATTTATTTACAAAATGTTCAGTCTTTTTTCTTTTATAGCACAGAAAATAAAAAACCTAGAGGTGATCAAATATCACCAAAAGAAAGCTCTATTTGTGTGAAAAAAGGACAAAAATTTCATATGGGTACATTGTTGCATGACTGAGTAATTGTCATTCAAAATGTGAGAGCACTGAAAACTGAAAATTGGTCTGGTTAGGAAGGGGGTTTAAGTGCCCAGTGGTCAAGTGGTTAAGAATATATTTTAGCATGTATGAATTAATTTCCATGTACCTTTTCCACACATGGCATACCTTATTTAAATTATATATAATGTTTAACATGTTTCAGGCACATTTTGCAAGGGAATAGAACTTTCCAAAGTCAAACCATATATTATTAAATCGTTTCAACAACTTTGTGCTATTTATCAATAATCAAAAAAAAAAAAAAAAAACCTTCAACCTCTTTCCCACATATTTTTTATTAGAACAGTTTATAGTCTTGACCTATTCACTTGATGTAAAACTCGGATTCATTATGACTATTGACTGAGCTCTTCTATCCATACCATGCTCAATACCTAAGGATTATGTTTGACTCCTTCATCTCTTCATTTAATCACAATGGCACACTTAGAAGATCATGTAATTTATTTCCAGCTGTAACTGTCAAATTGTTTATTTTTGTTAACATATTGCAGCAGTCAACAGTTCTTCAGTGTAACCTAGGATTTTTTTTTCATTTGTTCTTGCTACTATGATTAACAATGAGAAAACTCACTTGCAAGCAGCAAGGGATTGTTCAAATCTCAAATCCAGATTGGCAACTGAATAAACTGTACATACATAATAAAAAAATACATAAACTGCCATTTGAATGGTGAGGCTAAAGTCCTAGTTTAATCCAGTGATCACTTGCTATGACAAAATTATGATGTAAAAATAATATTCATTTTATCAAATAGTTTTTGGAAGGTTTTGCTTTAGATGGAAATTATTATTTTGAACTCTGTAAAGTCGAATGTATGAATATAAACACATTCACAAAATGCAGGTAAAATCGATTCACATGGAAGATATAATTATGCTGTGAAACCAGTAAAAAAAGAGAGTGGCCATAAATCATGGTTTTATCAAGTTTACAATATACAGTTGTTATTGAGTCTTTGCAAAATAAAACTCATAAACATCAACATGGGACCACTGTTCATCTATTTAAAGCGGTAGTAAACCACCCTTTTTTTTAATCCTGCAAGACAATGGCAGAGTGTGCTAGTATGCATCACATACTGGTATTTTATTGCCTCTGCGATTTTAAGTCCTTATGCGATATAAACGGAAAGAGACCAAAAATTAAAAAAAAAAATACTTTTTGGGAGCCTAGCCACGTATGGGGCCCCGAAATCCAATCACCACCTTCAGGATTTCTAAGGGCGTAAATTTTTGATTTCACTCCACACTACCTATCACAGTTTTGAAGGCCATAAAATGCCAAGATGGCACAAACCCCCCCAAATTACCCCATTTTGGAAAGTAGACACCCCAAGCTATTTGCTGAAAGGCATGGTGAGTCCTTGGAATATTTTATATTTTGCCACAAGTTGCGGGAAAATGACAAACTTTTTTTTTTCGGATAAAGTTGTCACTAAATGATATATTGCTCAAACATGCCGTGGAATTACACCCCAAAATACATTCTGCTGCTTCTCCAGAGTACGGGGAAACCACATGTGTGGGAGCCTAGCCACATACAGGGCCCCGAAAACCAATCACCACCTCGGGAATTCTAATGGCGTAAATTTTTTATTTCACTCCTCACTACATATCACAGTTTTGAAGGCCATAAAATGCCAAGATTTTTGAAGGCCATAAAATGACAAAATGGCACAAACCCCCCCAAATGACCCAATTTTGGAAAGTAGACACCCCAAGCTATTTGCTGAGAGGCATGGTGAATATTTTGCATCTCTCATTTGTTTTTGAAAATTAAGAAAGAAAAGAAAAATGTATTTTTTTTCTTTTTTCAATTTTCAAAACTTTGTGACAAAAAGGTCTGCAAAATACTCACCATACCTCTCAGCAAATAGCTTGGGGTGTCTACTTTCCAAAATGGGGTCATTTGGGGGGATTTTGTGCCATCTGGGCATTCCATGGCCTCGAAACTGTGATAGGCAGTGAGGAGTGAAATCAAAAATTTACACCCTTAGAAAGCCTGAAGGCGGTGCTTGGTTTTCGGGGGTTAACGTGGCTAGGGTTCCAAAAAGTCTCACACATGTTATATCCTCATACTCAGGAGAAGCAACAGAATGTATTTCAGGGTGCAATTTCACATATGCCCATGGCATGTTTGAGCAATATATCGTTTAGTGACAACTTTGTGCAAAAAAAAATTTGTCTTTTTCCCTCAACTTGTGGCAAAATATGAAATATTCCTTAGACTCGATATGCCTCTCAGCAAATAGCTTGGGGTATCTACTTTCCAAAATGGGGTCATTTGGGGGGGGTTGAACTGTCCTGGCATTTTATGCACAACATTTAGAAGCTTATGTCACACATCGACCACTCTTCTAACCACCTGAAGACAAAGCCCGTTCTGACTCTTTTTGTTTACATGAATATTTTTTTTTGCAAGAAAATTACTTTGAACCTCCAAACATTATATATTTTTTTAAAGCAAAGGCCCTACAGATTAAAATGGTGACTGTTTCATTTTTTTCACACAGTATTTACACAGCGATTTTTCAAACGCATTTTTTTTTGAAAAAACATACTTTTTTAAATTTGAATGCACTAAAACATGCTATATTGCCCAAATGTTTGATGAAATAAAAAAGATGATCTTAGGCTGAGTACATGGATACCAAACATGACATGCTTTAAAATTGTGCACAAACGTGCAGCTGCAACAAACTACATACATTTTTAAAAGCCTTTAAAAGCCTTTACAGGTTACCACTTTAGATTTACAGAGGAGGTCTACTGCTAAAATTACTGCCCTCGATCTGACCTTCGTGGTGATATCTCACTTGCATGGTGCAATTGCTGTTTACATATGATGCCAGACCGACGATTGCATTCGCCTTTGTGCAAGAGCAGGGGGGGACAGGGGTGCTTTTTTTTTAATTATTTATTTTGCTTTTTTATTTTATTTTTAAACTGTTCCTTTCATTTTTTTTTATCATTTTATTGTTATCTCTCAAGGAATGCAAATATCCCCTATGATAGCAATAAGATATCCCCTATGATAGCAATAAGTAGTGACAGGTACTCTTTTTTGAAAAAATTGGGGTCTATTAGACCCTAGATCTCTCCTCTGCCCTCAAAGCATCTGACCACACCAAGATCGGTGTGATAAAATGCTTTCCCAATTTCCCAATGGTGCTGTTTACATCCGGCGAAATCTAAGTCATGAAATGTTCGTAGCTTCCAGTTTCTTAGGCCATAGAGATGATTGAAGCCATTCTGGTCTCTGATCGGCTCTATGGTCAGCTAGCAGAACCACTGGCTGCATTCTCAGGTTTCCTGTTGGGACAGGAGAGACAGAGAAAACCATGGAAGACGGTGGGGGGAGGACATTCCCTCCAACTGCTTGTAAAAGCAGTCTAGAGGCTAATTAGCTGCTAGGATTGCTTTTACATGAAAGATGACCGCTGGATGAAAAGAATGATACCAAGATGATACCTAAACCTGCAGGCATCATTCTGGTATAACCACTCAAAGTCCAGCAACATACCAGTACATTGCTGGTCCCTGTTGGACATATATTTTAATCTTTTTTTCATGCAGCCTGTGGGCTGAACGAAAAAAGAGATTGATCGATGGGTATGCCCACCATTAA